>NC_088101.1:6884653-7184653 GCF_036370855.1 Dromaius novaehollandiae
AAGCCTCAGGCAGTGAAGAGCTCTTCTCCCATGCACAAGGTGTTTCCTGGGTTTTTTGGTCAGCAAACTGAATTGATTCAGGCCCTGGAGTGGAAACCCAATGTGGTGGGAACCCAGGTCTTGGCTCCAAGTCAAGGCAGGTGGTGAGGAAGGCCTTGGGAGTCAGGGTGCCCTGGGTCTGCTCCTGGGAGCTCCTCACAGCTGTAGCACAAGCAGATGCTGCCTCCAATTCTCCTGCCATGGAGGGGCTGGGGTGGGCAGGAAGGCAAGGAGGGGAGCCCTTGGCATGAGCCCTCAGAGTTGTCCCAGTGGGACCTGGTGCTTCTTGACTGCCCCAAAGCAGCAGGTCTGATCTGGTGCTGATTAACCAATTAAAACTGCCTGAATTTCCCTAACTGAAGGAGGGAAGGAAATGAGTGTGACCTCCCCCCCAACACCCCTTCCCATGATAATGGAGGAAGGACTGCTGTTTGTGCTCTGCCAGGGTGTGGATTTTCTCCCCTTCCTGGCTTTTGACAGCTGGTTTTGATGCTTTTTCTTCCCTGTTTTGGGGACAGTGCTTCTTGAGACAGGGGGCTCCTTCTCAGAAGCTGTTTTCCAGTGTCTCTAAGTGGGTGCTTGGAGCTTCTCAGCACTGTCCCCTCCCTGGGCACCTCTTGGTGTTACTCCCTCTTTTGCCCTAGGGGCCCTTTGCCTCAGGCTGCCTTTCTCCTTCCAGGAGCTTCTGGAAGCTTCTGGGGCTGCCTGTGGGGCGGGGCTGCAGCTGATTGGTGGAGGGGTGGGGCTGGTGTGAGCTGGTGTGAGGGCTGTTGTGGGGGAGGGGGGAGTGACAGGAGCTGCCTCAGGGAGTGGGGGGGCTTCCCCCAGGCTGCGGGGGGGCTGGGTGCCTCTTGCAGGGGGTGACTGCCCCGGGCCGTGGGAGCCCTGCTGTGCTGGAGGCAGTGGGTGGCTGGGGAGCAGGAGCTGGGGCTGTGCAGCACCAGGGGGGAGGAGCTGGGGACACCAGCCCCTTTGCAGAGCTCTGCTGAGGTCAGTGCCTGAGCCCGGGGGCAGGGCAGGAGGGACAACTGGGGACAAGGCTGGTGAGAGGCCTGAGCTGGGGAGGCTGTGAGCTCCTGCCTCCCGGCAGCTGCAGCAGGGCTGCTTGTGCCTGCTGACCCGAGGGTCTGGGCAGGGCCCTGTGCCCAGTAGCTGAATGGGGCAACAAGCCCTGGTAGGACAGTTGGGAAAGCAGCTGGCTCTGGAAGGAGCTCGTGCAGCTTTTGCATTTGGATGTGTGATGTGCTGAGGGGGAGCAGCAGGTGACAGTGCCTGGGGGCTCCTTTCAGCAGGCAGCAGTCCCCTGTCTTCCTGCCAGACATGCTGTCATGGCACAGGCATCGCTTGTTGGGGGCTTTTTCCTGGGCCTCGTGCTCTTTGGAGAGCCCTTTTTAGTCTTTCTCATGAGAGGTTGTGAAGCTTGATGGGCCTGAGATGTTAGTGGCTTGTCAGAGGAACCATCCAGTGAGGTGAGTTGCTGCATGCTTTGAGTTTCCAGTCTCTGCCTAGTCCATTGACATGGGTGTTGATCACCCCAATGGGCTTAAATAAGCTTTGCTTGGAGGTACAACAGTGTAGTGATTGCCCCTGTGTTTCAGTATGTGGCATGCCAAGTCCTGTAGCTAATCACGGGGTACAATTGGATTGACTGCTTTTCCCCTGCAGGTCTTAGAAGAGTGCTGTGTCTCATGAACATGGCAAGATGGGGTCTGCTCCCAAGGCAGACATAACTGGCATCCGAAGGCTGCCATCAAAAGCTGAAAAATGTACCTGGTATGTTGTCTGCCTCGTGTTGCTTTGACTTTTTAGACATGATAGAAGTCAAATAGGACTGCTTCAGAGACTGCCTAAAACTATTTTATCTGTCAAGGAGATTCCCCAACTGCCTTCTACTATAGGGTGTGTGCAGAAACTGAGTGGTGTGTAAAACTAGCCCTTACCAGCCCCCCAGGAGACTCCTGAGCTTAGGACAGTGTGTTTCAACATGACTGCTTTGTGAGCTCTTGGAGCACAGTCCAAATCTCTCCTGAATGTAGTGGGGCCAGGAGGGACTTGTGGGAGGAGCAGGGGGTTAAGAGTGTTGCCCTTCTGGTGACAGCTGGAACAGAGGCTCAAAAGGAGAGCAAGGGCAGTTTGGGTGGTTTGAGAAGGGATGAATTATTTCCAGAGCTGCTGAGAATGAGTAGCCCTCTTGGGAGGGGGGAGTATTGGCAGGCAAGGCCCTATTTAAATCCTTTAGTACTGCTGAACTGTGTCTTAAAATCATGTACAAGGTAAAGCCCTCGGGTAATAAGCAGAGAAATTGTCAGGCATGACACTAACCCTTGAGCATGGGGCTTCCTAAAGAGGCTCAGACCAGCAGTTGGTATTGCTCCAACAGTGTTAGGGAAGGTTAGGTTTGCTGCCCACCACAGCAGGGTCTGACCCTAGGTTCCTGCTGGGAAGTGTGGAGCCAAATCCAAGTGAATGAAATGAATTTTAATGGCATGTGTGCAGTAATTGCAGCTGGAGCTGGGTGCCTCTGGAAAGGGACCCTAAGGAAAGGAATCCCTGGGCAATTGTAGCCTTTGAATCCAAGGTCTCCACCCCTCATGTGGTAGTTGGGACCAACAGTGATATTCAGCTCTGGGGTCTCCTGTTCCTTATTGGGTCTCATTGTTGTCCCTGGGCAGGCTGTTTCTTTCCTCATCTTTACTGGTGTGGTTTCTGCTGAGGGATGTGCCTTTGTTCCTTGTTGGGTCCCTCTGTCTCTCAGGGTCCTGAGGAGGAGGAGGTGGTTGCAGACCACAACTCTCCCTGCCCCAGCAGGGAGAGGAGGCTTTGAAATAAGGCCTGTGCTGGCCATCAGGACCTTGAGAAACAGCGTTGTGACATCCTCCCTTCTGGAGTGTGAGACACAGGGGTACAGACTGCTTGTGATGTCCTTGTCCTTCCAGCTGGAGCTGGCCCTGGGGCCTCTTTTCCTGAGCTGGATGCAAGTCCCTCCTGTTCTCTGAGTGTGGCCTAAGGCTTCAGCAAATTGAACTACTCATGCCAAGTGTTTATAAAAGTTGTGCTGGGCAGCTACCTCTAGACAGTTTCAGTTCAATGTTCTTTAGCAGTCCTCCCTTTGTTTTTATTAAGCATCCCTGCTAACACTTGAAACAGTCCTCAGTCTTCTGAGGCAGACTGTCACTTTCCATAATTTCATGTATAATATGGTTGTAAGTGATAGGCATGACACAGCTGAACTTAACTACTACTGGGTGCAGCAGGTGATTATAAATCCCTGTTGTGCTTGGTGACCATCCTAGGAGTGTTTCCCACCCATGATGGTCTCCATCCTTCCTTATCCTTTCTAAGACATGGTATCTCTTCTGTATCATGAGTGGTGAGAGTTCTTGTCCATTGTTTTGGATGCCTTCTAGCAGTTGATGCAGGTCATCATGTTGTAGTAGCTTTTTCACCAGTGTAAGATGTATTCCAGTGGGGGTAGGTAGTAAATTCTGAGTCAATGTATAATTAGATGGTAACAACTGTTAAGATCTTAACAGGAGCTGAATGATTGAAGTTGCATCCCATAATTTTGGTCCAGTTATGAACACAAATATTTGAGTCACTACTTGTATTTGCAGCAGTGGTGTCTATGAATATAAGACTGCCAAGGGTTCTCATACATGCCCGTCTCTTTCCAGTGTATGCAAGTACAGTTCAACTTGAACAGCCAAGTAAGAACACAGCATGGCAGTATATGGCCTGTCCCACTTAGGTTCTGACTTGGGTTTTTGTAGAAATGTTTTACCTAAAGCTTCATCCCCAGGCTGTCTGTCATGTGCCTGAATGTCAGATGGTACTGGCTGAAACCAGGGAGCCTGATTTTGTGAAGCCTTAAGCTGCTCCTGTAAAGCTAGTACATGTTGTGTCACTTGTTCATCTCTAACAGGCTGGTCTTAGCAGGGGTGTAAGGCCCTGGTATGGCTCAATGTCTCCCAAAGGGAATTTCTGCTGGTGTTGCCCCTCTGGGTTGTCATGGGGCATTTCAAACATCCCATAGAGCTAAGTTCAATGCCTCTGGCCATTTTAGAGCTCTGTGTGTGTGTGTGTGCATATTCTTGCTATTTTTTCTTTTAATGTTCTGTTCATTCTTTCTACTTGTCCTGCAAACTGTGGGTGATAAGGGATATGCAGGTTTCTCTCTCTCCCTAGGGATGTGTATAGTTGCTTGATTATGTTTGCTGTGAAATGGGTAGCCCTGTGTGACTGCATTGCTTCTGGAACCCCATATCTGGGTAGGATTTCTTTTAGTTAGGTTTTTACCACCCCTCCTGCCTCAGCCTTTCTTGTTGGGAAGTCCTCTCCCCAGTCTGATGACTGATCTATCACTGACAAGTGTTTCTACCCATTGGTGGATGGCATATCCGCGAGGTCTAGTTGTAGCCTTTGAAAAGGGAAGGAGGCCCATGGTTGTCCCCCTAACTCTGAGCTTGGTTTGCTGCTGGAGACCTTTTGGCAGGTTGGGCAGCTATCCGTTATTCTTTCTGCAGCTGCATAAATTCCTGGTTTGGCCCATGCTTTCTGTGTCTGGTTAGCTACTGCCTGGGCTCCCCCATGAGCTTTATTATTAAACCACCTAGCTACAGTAATTACTTTGTTGGGGTGGGTAGAATGTTTTCCCCCAAGTGTCCATATTCTATTGTCATTTTGTTTTTTCCCATTGTTTCTTCTCTGCTCCTGAGCAGTCCTTTTCGTGCATGGTTTTGGGGTGTATTAAATTCAGCCATTCACTCTGGTTCCTGATTGGAGCTGCAACCACACAGTCTCTCAAAGGTTGTTGGGCTGCAGCCTTTGCAGTGGTGTTGGCTAAAGCATTTCCTTTCCTAATTTCTGTAGTGTCCTTAGTACGGACTGGGCAGTGCATCACAGCAATTTCTTCAGGCAGCTGGACTGACTCTAGCAAATCGCGTGGTTTCTTCTCCATTAGCCACTTTCTTTCCTGACTATGTGAAAAGTCCTTGTTCTTTCCAAAACATCCCAGTTGCATGACATACCCCAAAGGCATATTGAGAGCTGGTGTAGATGATGACTTGCTTTCCTTTTCCCAGGTGCGCTGCCTGTGTCAAGGCTACTAGTTCTGCTCCTTGCACACTCATTTGTGTGAGAAGCGGTTCAGCCTCTATCACTTGTTCCTGGCTGACTACAGCATACCCAGTTTGTCGCTGTCTGTGCAGCTAGTAGGATGAGCCCATCTACAAATAGAACTAGATCTGAGTTTTGCAAAGGAACATCAGTTAAAGGGGTTGTTGGCTTACTCGAAGTGTGCATTACCTGCTCATGTTGGACATGTTTCTCTCCATCATCAGGCAGAGGTATTAGGGCTGCTGCATTCAAGGCATTGCCTCTTTTCAAGACTACATGATCTGCCATGAGGAGGATCAATTCATATCTGTGTGCCTGTTGTGGCAACAATGCTTGGGTTGCATGTTGTTTTAGCAGTATCTCCCCTTTGTGTGGGACAAACAGTTACAGGGTGTCCCAGAATGGGAGGGTGGCTGCTCTCCACTAGTGCTGCTGCCACAGATTTGGTGCAGGCTGGTGCCCCTGCTGCAGCCTAATCTAGTTGAGCAGAATAACATGCTACTGGTCTCTGGTGGGGTCCTAATTCTTGCATTATTACTCTGCTGGCAATCCCCTTAGGTCCATATATGTACAAATCGAAGGGCTTTGTCTAATCTGGGAGCTGGACAGCAGGTGCAGATGCCAAAGCTCCTTTCATAGTGCTGAAAGCTTGCTCTCTTTTGGGGCCCTGTGCAATGGGTTCTGCTTCTTCATTCTGGGTTGCCTCTGCCAGGGGTTTTGTTAATTCTCCCAACCCAGGAATCCATGGTGTGCAAAATCCCCCAGCTGCAAGGAATCCTTGCAACTGTTTCTTTGTTCCTGGAGGTGGGAGATTTATTACAGCATCTCCTCTTTCTGGGTCTAGTAGTTGTTGCCCTTATTTCAGAATGAGCCCCAAGTATTCTACTTCCTTTTGACACAGCTGGAGACTAGATGGAGATGCCTGGTGACAGTTTTCTGCCAAAGCAGTGCAGAGATGTACAGAGTCTATTAGACAGGTATCTTCATCTCTACTTGCTATCAGCAAGTCATCTACATACTACACTAGAGCTAATGTGGATTACCCCCAGTAATTTGATATCCTTTACATCCTTCTCCAGTATTTGTGGAAAAAAGGGGTGGGAGACCCTGTGAAACTTGGTGGGAGGTGTGTCCATGTTAATTGTTGCCCTTTCCCTGTAAAAGCAAATAAGGGTTGGCTACTTTGTTGGCTGCAAACTCTTGGAGCATGGTCTGGGGTACTAGGATCTGCTAGTGAGAGTGTCACCTTTGGTGGGGTTCCCTTCCTCCCTCCTTTCTGGCTTGAATGCTCCTGTGCCCATGCCCAGTTATCCCAAATGGACCAGTAATCTGTTTGAGCTGGAAACCTCTCTTCTAGATGATGTTGCAGGAAAGCTACTGTTTCCTCATCAGAAGTCCCTTCTGCTGGCCACTGTTGTGCTGGATTACCATCTGTTGCGAAGGGCCACTCTTCCTGCCATAATGTAACTGTGTGCCTTTTTGACAAGCCAACTGTACCATCAGTCTTTTACAATTTTCCTGTGCCTCAGCTAAGGGCATCCCCTTCTCCCTGCCAGGTACATTCCCCATTGCCTGGGTGATGCCTTGTGCCACGCGGGGTTTATCCTGCATCTCAGAAACACTTTCCAGGGAAGTTGCTGCCCCGACTGGTTTCTCTGCCTAGATACTGAGAAGGGAGGTGATGCGGAGACACCATTTTGCAGGTGCTACAGGGCCCATGTCTGCAGCTCTGGGACTCCCTGGCAATAAGGAAAAGCAAGGCCAACCTGTTCCTTTCTGGGCTGCGTCCCCAGGGCGACAGAGCGGAGATCTACCGAGAGCTGGAGAGAGTCTTGCAGGGCGATGACGGCCGCGTGCAGAGCGCTGTCCTGGCCAGAGTGATCGCAGCGGCCTCGAGGGACATGAGAGTGGCGCAGGTGAGCTGCTCCTCTCTGAAGGCAGCCAGAGGCGCCTGGCTAGAGCCGGGTTTGGTAAAATGTAGGAGGGCTCTGAGGACCTGTGTCTAGCACTAAGCCCTGTCAGAGGCTCCCAGACCCCCTGTGACAGCTCCTTCCCCGCGGATGCTGCTCCGCGATAGCAAAGGCCGTATCCAGCCCTGCTGCAGAGGGAGCGCAGAGCAGGAGCAGCTGCCTGTGCCAGCGGCGCCTGCGCCCAGGGCTGGTGGCGGAGCTGGGACGTGCAGGGCCACGATTTCTGCACCAGCAAGTGTTTCCTGGAGGCAGAGGCCTTGGGGACTCATCGCTGCAGTGGATTTGGGGGGCGATACCTGGAGCTGTGCGGGGAGGTGGCCAAGGCAGGAACCGAGAGCTGGAGGCAGGCGATCGCTGCCGGCGCCTTCAGCCTTTCTCCCGCTCTCGCCAGGGTGTGACGGAGGAGGTGCGGATGGCCGCCAGCGACGTCCTGGTGGCTCTGGCCCACTCCCACTTTGATAGCGTCATGTACGAGCTGCAGTGCCACCTGAGGGCCCTGGGAGAGATCTCCGAGGACCTCGTGTTCATCACCTTGGGCAAGCTGGCCAGCAGCTACGGTAGGGCCCGTCAGCCTCTGGCTCGGGGCTGTGGTCTGCGGTACCCGGGAGAAGGGATCTTCCCCGATCTCCCCAAAATGTTCCATGCTGAACCGGAGGCTGCAAGGTTTCGGTGCCCCTCGCTGACTGCCGGGGCTGGCTCTGCCCCCGCCGCCCTCCCAGGCCCCCTGAAGGGCTGCCCCGCACCCCACTTGGGGCAGGCACCAGCACCCCATCGAGTCCCGCCAAGCCGTCCCCATGCCGGGGCCTGCCCCAGCCCCTGGGGCAGCTCTGGTGCCCCCCTGGCCCCCCGGCGCATCGCCAGGGGCCCAGCAGCCTGGGGGCTCCCCCCGCCGTGCTGCCCCGGGGCTCCCCCGCGCGCTGTCCCGGCTCCCAGTGATGACGGCCGCTCTCTGCGCCTCTGCCCTGCCCTCTCTGCAGCCCTGCGGTGCGTCCCCTTCGTGGGCATGACGCTCTTCGCCCTGCGCACGATGCTGAGCCAGGTGGGGAGCAGCCGGACCCTGCGCGCCGTCTGCAGCGGTGAGTGTCGGCCCCGCGGGCAGGGGCAGGGCCGGGGCAGCCTCGGCGCCTCTGCTGCTGTGCTTTGCTCCCGGTGCGACCTGCCGGGCTCTGAGCTCTGCCCCGGCTCCCTCCCGCCTGCTGCGTGCAGGGCGGGCTGGTTTTGGGGGGTTTTGGGAGAGAGGGCGAGTGTTTGGGACGGCTGGGGCAGGGACGCAGGGGGAAGCACAGGAAGGGAACACGGCTGGGAGGAGGAGGAGGAGGAGGTGTGATGGGGAGGAGGAGAGCAACAGCGCAGCGTTTCCATCAGGGCATCTCCGAGCACCGCGCGGCTTGTGCCTGGGGCCGGACCCGGTCTCGGATGGAGCCGCGGCGAGCGGGGGGCTGCGGCCGAGGGCAGGCTGGGGCGGCAGAGCAAGGTCTCGTCCCCGCCACAGGCTCTGCCCTGATCCTTCTGCCCTCTCGCCGCAGTCCTGGAGCAGTGGTCGAAGGCCGTGAACACCTACCTGGGCGCCTGGGAGCAATGCAGCTTCCCGCGCATGGGGCAGGCCCAGCTCTGCAGCAGCGTTTCCCCGCTCTTCCACCATGTGGTGGGGAGCTGGCTGGGCTGCGAGGAGGAGGAGGTGAGAGCGGCTGCCGTGCCGGCCCCGCGATTCCAGGGGCCTTTGGGCGGGGCCGGGGTGGGGATGTGCCCTCTCCTCTGGAGCAAGGCCTTCTCCTCCAGGGGAGCAGGGCACTGCCTCTCCGTGGGGAGGGCAGACCGTGTCGGGGTGGAAGGACGCTGGGCCCCGCTGAAGAGCGTCTCGCTGCCCTCCCTGCAGGCCAAGCAGGCCGTCCGGGGGGCGATGGCTGCCATGATGGGCCTCCTTGTGCGCGAGGAAGAGCACCACGAGTGCGTGTGGGAGCAGCTCCCCTGGCTCCTGGGCCAGTACCAGCAGGTCCAGGACACTTTCCGGGTGACCAAGGTGAGGCGTTATGTGGGGCACAGTAAGGCTGTGGGGTCTGTGCGTGTGCCGCGAGGTGTTGGGGGTCTGTGGGGTGTCTGGAGGAGCCGGGAGCCCTTGAGAAGAAAGGGGGAGAGCAGGGGAGGCTTGAGGCCTGCTGGGCTTCTCGGGCAGCGCCAGAGCAGCCCAGGTGGGGCCGAGAGGGAGCTGAGCATCCCTGGGGCTGACCTCCTTGAGAAGGGAGGGTTTTTTTCCAGGGGGCTGGAATTTCATCACAGAAACGCTGGGTTTCCTTTCTTAAGACGTTGCTTTAGGTGACAGCCCCACTCTTCTTCCCACCCCCGTTCCCTTGCAGGCTCTGAGTTATTTTCTGGCGGTTTTGGGGGAAGTGCAGATCCCCATCCCCCAGGACGAGGTCCAGGCCATCGGCACCGCTGTGCACCGCCAGGTAAGGGCAGCCTGACCCCGTACTGCCTGCGCTGGGTGCAGCAGACCTGACCCACGGGGACAGGAAGGTCCTGCTGGGCGGCCGGGCAGAGTGTCCTTGCGGCGGGACCTACCTTAAGGCCAGGTCTATGCAGATATTTGGGGGTCGCCTCCTATGCTGGGGTCTAGAGGCTGCTGTAGCCAAAGCCCCCGGGGAGACAAGAGCGGAGGCAGCAGTTTCTTTTCAGTCCCCTCGGAGCTGATGCTCTTCTCTCTAAAGCGCCCCTTGTTCCCACAGCTCAGTGATGGGAGCAAGCAGCACAGCGGGGAGCAGCGGTCGGAGCTGTCCTCCTGCGTCCTGCTGCTGGGTGAGGGGAGGAGACTCCGCGGGACACCGCTGTGCCCTTGCTGCTCTCTCCCTACTCTCTGGCTGACGCAGAGCACGACTTTTCCCTTGCAGCCCGAGTTTGCCCTGAGGACACGGTGGCCTTTCTGCGCTCACAGCTGGGGAGTGGGAGCGAGGCCACTCACGTGGTGTCCTTGGATCTGCTCAGAGCCCTGGTGCGCCCCACAGGTCAGTGCCGCGGGGCGCAGTGAGGCCGGCCAGGGGTTTGGGCTGCCGGGCTGGGGGCAGACATGACTGCAAGTGATGCACAAACGCCCGAAACGAGCTGCAAAGTGCGTGTTCCCCAGCCGAGCTGCCACGCAGCTGCAGGGACAGGGATGAGATGAGGCAGCTGTAAATGGCGACGCACCGGTGACAGCACTCGACGCTTGGTGATGGGGCCGGGACATGAGCTACTTGTACCCATCGCATTTCTGCAGCACTCTGTGTTGTTAAAACAGTCGGTCCCGTCACCCAGTTGTGTCTGTAAACAGAGTCACTGGGGGACTCTGCTGCTTCCTCGGCCGTCACAGTCTTGTCCTGGGTTTTCTGTGCCGCTCGTGTGTGAGCGAGCTGGGAGCTTTGGCAGCTCCCTGCTGAAATGAGGGCTCTGCCTGAGCGCCCGCCTCTCCCCGTCTTTTCCAGCAGCAGAGAGAGGCCAGAGCCTGCCCCTGCTCGTGCAGGCGGTGCGCTGCGCGCTGGGAGACTCCAGCAGGAAGGTGAGCTGGTTGGCGCAGGGCGGCACCGCGGTGGGCAGCAGAGAAAGCTTTTGCTGGGGGCAGAGCCTGGCCAGCCCCTGGCAGGGCTGCTGCTGGGGGTCGAGCCTAGGGGAGCGTTTCCCCGTGGAAATGTTGCTGCGTGGCAGTGGCTGTGGGAGCAGCGGGGCCTCCTGCACCCCCACGGTCTCCCCGCGGGGCACAGGGGCTGGATGGGTGTGAAGGCGTCTGCCCCGGGCTTTTGAGCAGAGGAGGGTAACTGCAATGTGCTCCGTGGCAGGTGGCGAGGGCAGTTCTGCGCTTCACCAAGGAGCTGCTGGGCTGCAGCGTCCAGAGCTGCTCGGCCTGGGATCTGGTGGCCCACGTCTTCGCCGCGTTCAGCCAGGCCTCCGGCAGACTGGTGAGGGCAGAGCGTGACGCTTCGGCTTTGCTGTGTGCCTGGGGTGTCCGGGGAGCCCCTGCGGGCGCCCTGGCAATGGGGAGCCCCCCCCCCAGCAGGGCTGCAGTCCCCGGTGCAGAGGGCCGAGCGGCATCCCCACCGCCGTTCCTGGGGGGATCTCGGAGGAGGCTGGGGGAGTGCTTTGGCCTCCCACCAGCACATAACAAATCCGACTGCGGTGCTTGGGCCGTGACTCCGCTGGGCCGTGCGTGCTGCCGTTTCAGCGCTGTTACTGAGTACAGCCCCGCCGCAGGGCAACCTCCTTGCATCGGCTTGGTGCCACTGCGGCATCACTTGGGCCCTGGAGGAGCTCGTAATCCTGACACCCCGACTAACGATGCTGGCGACCGCCCTGAGGAGCAGCGAGTCTCCCTGGTCGCAGCCTGTTTAGTGCTTCCTTCACCTGGGATCTGGCCTCTCCTGTGGGACTTTCTGCTCTCTCCTGCCTCCGGAGATGGGGGCTCCCAGGGGAGCATCACGATAGTGCTGGGTGGTTCATGCTTCACCTCCCATCTCAGGGACAGGGGCTGATGCTGGTGTTGTCCCAACTGTGTCTTGCAGGCGCAGAGAAAGCTGTCTCAAGCAGAAGCGCAGGAAGCAGCAGATCTTCAAGCCCTGTGCTTGGACATCCTGCGCTCTCTGGATGTCTCCGTCCGGGGGATGACCAAAGTAAGTCGTCCTGCGCCCTGCTGCTGCCTCCCTGCCCCACTCTCCCCAAAGTGCTCCCCAAGCAGCCCCTTAGGCGCACAAGGTGAGTGGAAATGCAGAGCGTCGTTTCCATCTCAGAGCTGAAACGAGCTTGAGCTGGCACGGAGGTGGGAGCCGCAACGTGCTGAATGGCCTCGTTCTTCCCTGCAGCTCCTGTGGCCGCGGCTGCTGCAGTACGTGGTGCCAGCCCAGTACGCCGGCACGTTGGTGCCGCTCTGCCGGTGCCTGCGAGAGCTGGCCGAGAGCCGGGGGAGAGCAGGGGGCGAGGACGGAGAGGAGGAGCCCGATGTCGTGGCCTCCTGGGAGCGAGGTAGGAAGCCGAAACTCTCGCCGTGAGCCGTGTCAGGCTGTGCCGGGGGCCCGTGGGCCGCGTGGGGGCTGCCCAGCCTGGGCAGGGGCAGGATATGGCGGGTCGCGCCGCTCTCACCGGCCTTTCTGTCTCCTCACAGCCAAGCTGCCGAGGCCGCAGGCCCTGCTGGCTCGCCTGCTGGTGAGTAGGGGCCCCGGGGAAAGCGCTTTCAGGGGCTGGAGGTGACGGGAGAGGTCGGGGCAGAGCTGTGTCGCAGGCCAGGGCCAGCAGCCCGCAGGGAGGAAGAGGCGTGCGAGAGCGAGTCGGAGCCTCCCTGGCCCCGCGGGACCCTGCTGCTGCGCGGGGGAGAAGCCGGTGGCGCCAGGGAGAAGCTCCCAGCTGGGCCGGGGCCAGGCAACCGCCCTCCCTGTGGGGAGAAGCTGCGGCTCCTCCGGCCGCCCCGAGCCCAGGTCTCGCCTGCCCTCTCCCAGGTGGTTGCGGCAGCTCCTCACGCCGGCTGCAGCGTCGCTGCCCTGCGGCTGCTGCAGGCCCTGTCCACAGAGATCCACAGCGCCGTGGGGATGGTGTGGGCCATGAAGATCCCCTTCCTGCTGCAGTGCCTGGAAGGTAACGTGCCATCGGGGAGGAGGAGGCTGGAGAGGCCGAAGGGGAGGCAGGAAAAGGCAGCGTCCAGGCGTGAGGGAGGGGAATTGGCCCTGGCTTTCTCAGCGCTGGCTCTGCAGCTGTTGCCCTTCCAGGGAGCAGCGCTGACGCCCAGGAGCAGTTCATCTGGGGGATGGGGCCTTTCTTGCCTGTCACTGCCACGAGCAGGTGTTGCAGCACCCCGGCGTCCTTGCTGGGTGGGTGTTTGGGAGGGCTGGACTTGGTGCTTCTGGGGGTGGGTGAAACGTGTCCTGGTGCAAATGTGTGTGCGTGGTCCGAGCCCTCGTGTGAGGGCCTGGTTTGCTCTGGAGCTGCAGTCGAGCGATGGGGACTGGGAGCGGCGGGTGTGTGGCTGAGCTGAGTCCGTGCCCCTGTCCCCCGTCCCCAGGGCCCGTCAGGTGTCCTGGGCCTGGCCAAGAGTTTGGCATGAAGGCTTGAGCCTCGCGGCTTGGGCCCCTTCTGGTGTGGGAGCCGGAGGGTGTTTGAGTGCCAAGGAGCCCCCGGGCTCTTCTGTGGCACCAAGTAACACGGAGGGTTTTCTTGCTCCGGCTTTGTAGGGCAAAGCGAGAGCTGCCTGGACTCTGCCGAGTGGGAGCAGCTCCTGCTTAAGGTACAGCACTGCTGCGAGGGCAGCAGCTACCGGTGGGAAAGTGGGGGAAGGTGTGGGTGGAAAGGTAACCAGGAGCAGGGGAGCCCTGAGCAGGGAAATGCCAGTTTTGTTCAGAAAACAGGAAACACAGGAAAGACCCCCTGCAAAGGCCCTGAGGATTTTGTTTTGCAAAGAGCTGTGGATCACAGAGGGTCGTGTCGTGTTGTGCCATGTCCCATCGTTGCACGTTGTGACCCGCTCTGCGGGGGCTTTGCTTCAACTTGTGTTTCTCCTAGTTCCTGAGGACATCGCTGGAGACGATCGAGAGCCAGGCCTGGACCATGGGCCTGAGCGTGGAGCTCAGCCAGCAGACGGGCAGCTACCCCTGGCTGTCCCGGAAGCAGGTGGGTCCCTGCCGAGGCCTCGTTTCTGCAGGAGCCGAGCTGGACGGCCAGGCGCCGCGGCCAGCTCAGTCGTGCCTGGTGTGGGCTGGTGCGTCGCGGCCCGGCTCTGTGCCGCCAGGCTGTGCGTGACCACGTCTGGGGTGGCCGCTTGTCTTTCAGGCCTTCCTGTATAAAGCTGTCGGGGTGTCCCTGGCAGCGTGCCAGCATGTCCCCTACGTCCGCCGGGAAATGAAGAAGCATCTCTCAAGGACAAATTACTTGGAAGCGTCTGAGAGAGAGGTGAGTTTCCTCTTCTCCCCTTGCTTTCCCCGGAGCCCCTCGGTATTTCCAGGGGAGCGGTGATCTCTCCGAGCAGAGCGCTCCAGGCTCTTCTCATTTCCTTGTCGCTGCTGTTTCTGTCGGACAATATCGCGAGTGTCGCTCGGAGCTTGCCGTGGCTGAGTGTCGGCCAGAGGCCGCCTCACCCTTTCCCTTGTGTTGCAGGCAATGATTTCTGTTTTGGCCGGTTCTGCCGAGAGCCACTTCCACCTTGCCTTGGAGGTGGTGCAGGAGTTTGGGGCGTCCATGGAGGAAAGACCAGTGTCTGGGGCTTTTAAACGCCTGAAGGTAAAGGATGCCGGGTGTCTTGGCTCGTTTTTCCTCTGCTTTATTTTCACTTCCAAACCAGTAGCAGCCCAGGGGTGGCTGCTGCGTGGAAAGCGGGGCAGCTCCTTCGCCGGGAGGCAGCGGGAGCTGGGGCCCGACGGAGGCGCTGGGCTGACGTCTCGTGGCTTCTCCCACGGCGCAGGAATACCACCAGGGGAAGAGAGCGGGGAGGCACATGGCCCTCGTGCTGGCCTACGGCCAGATCGCGCTCTGCGCCCCCCCGGAGCAGCTCCTGGCCCGTGTGGAGAGCGACGTCGTGGGGCGCATCCTGCAGCACTACCGCGCCAGCTGCCAGGTGGGTGCGCGGGCGCAGGGCCAGCCACACAGACGTGGGTCTTCCCTGAAGCTCCTGCGAGTGCCGACTCCCCCCAGCGCCCCGGGGGCGGTTGTGCCCTGCCCGTGCTGGCGGAGGGGGACGCGGCAGCCCTGGTTCGTCCCTGCTGCCCTGCGGGGTCTGTGCGCTCCGGGGCCGTTGCTGCGTGTCCTGCGTCTGTGCACCTTGGTTCACTGCCTCTCTCTCCACCGCCTTTCCCCTTCCAGGTACTGGGCTTCTCCTTCTCCACCAAGGTAAGTCCTGCCCCCCGGGGCCTTGCTCGCTGCCCTTCCCACACCCCTACACTCCGTGTCCCCCCTCCCCGCTGGCTGCGGGCCCGGCTGGGAACTCTGCCCCACGCCGGGCACTGGGTTTTGGGTCTCCTGGGCTGTGGGGCTGCACCGCTGCCTGCCCCGATGCCCTGCCACGGCTCAGGCGCCAGCGCAGCCGGGAGAGGGAGATCGGCCGCCAGGGCTGCCTGCGACCCTCTCGTCGTCCTTGTGTTTCCCCAGGGAGAAACCTCTTTCGGGCCCTTTGGCTCCATGGTGGGACTGCTGGCGCCTTTCACCTGCGACTCGCTGGCCACGTCCTGCCAGCGGGCAGGGGCCTGCCTCGGCCACCTCCTCCGCATACAAGGTGAGGGCAGCCCCCTCCTGGCCTCAGCCAGCTCCCCACGCCCCACGACTGGGCAGGGCCGGGCTCTGTTCTTCCTTCCTCTCGGCTCCTGGGCCAGAGGTGGGTCTCCGTCGCCATCGCCACCCTTTTCTCCTGGTGCTCCCTGCAGGCAAGACGCTGGAGACGGGGGCCGAGGAGGACGAGGTGCAGCCTTTGTGCCAGCGCCTGAGCGCCCCAGATGCCGAGGCTCTGCTCCAGGCTTCCTCCAGACTCAGAAAGGTACCTGGCCCCACAGCGCGGGGGAAGCCGGTGCCCGGGCTCCCGTGCGGCTCCCTGCTTCGCTGCTGGGGCCCCGCTGCATTCTGGGAGAGCTGCTGCAACGGGCACCCGGGGTTAGGGAGCAGCAAGCGGCTGTCGAGCAGCACAGAGCACGGCAGGCCCTGCCTGCACAGCTGCCCTGTAAAGCCCTGGCACCCTGCAGGCCTAGCGAACTGCCCCGCTGGCCGCGCGCTCGAGTTTCCTCTCCTTTGTGAAGGGCCGGAGCAGACCTGTGACGTGGCCTCTCCCGTTTCTGATGTCTCCCCAGATCGTCTGCAAACACATCCCGCCAGCGCAGGCCACGGACTTCCTCTCTGCCGCCCTGGACGGGATGCTGTCGGCCAGGCCCGCGTGTGCTCAGGCAGCGGGCGAGTGGCTGCTCACCTTCCTGGAGACGTGCGGGGGACAGCTATTCACGGAGGTGAGAGACGCCTTTTCCCGGGGGTTCGGGCCTTCCCGCCTCCGCCGTTGCCGGGCACCTCGTGCAGGTGCCGGGGGCCAAAGTGCCGCCCCTGGTGCGCAGCGCCGAGGGCTCTGTCGAATCCGAGTGCCGGCCGCCTCATCCCGGGGTTGTTCTTCGTCCGGTGACACTGACCCTGCTGGGCCAAACCCCGGTGGCTCCCATGACGGAGGCAATTAGAGCTGAGGCACCCAAAGTGCCCAGTTGCTCCCCGGTTCTCGGGCGCAATGCTCAGCCCTCCCGGCCCGGGCCAGAAGGGGGACAGACGGCACCCGTCTGCCTCCAGAAGAAGAGGGGTTGTGGCAAGTCGTTGGCGTCCCAGGTCCTGCTCTGGGAGGACTATGACGTTGGTGCTGGGGGTTTCTTCCTCCTGACTGCTGGTGCTGCTTGGGGGTTTTCACACGCTCGCCAGCACGGTGCCCTTCCTTGCTCGTTCTTCCTTGGTCCCCAGCTCCAGCACTGCCCACGTTTTACTTTGTGCATGGTGCATTTTACGATGCTGGACGGCTATTGTGGGTCCTCGTCATTGTCCCTGAGCCTGGCTGTGCCAGCCCGCAGCGTGGCGTTCCTCTAGGGACCAGTTGTGGCCCCTTTTTTGGTGATTCCTGCCTGTGGTCCTGAGGCCCCGGTCTCATGCAGTGCCTGCGCGGTCACGGCCTCTGCTCCCCTCCTCCGCTTGGGCTCTGCTGCGCTCAGGTCTGGCTCTGGGGCCACAGGCCCAGGGTGGCTCCTCGGTGTCGCCCTCGGTGGGCAGCAGAGATGTGTCCCCGTGGCGGTCCAGCGTCCCCCCGCAGCTGCGCAGAGCCTTCGGGCTTTAGGGCTGGGTCCTGAGAAATGGTCAGGGAGCAGGAATTGCTCATGGGCCGAGTGGGGGTTGCCTGGGCTGTGCAGGAGGAGCAAGAGAGGATGGAGACGACGGCTTTTTTGGTCTGCGTTCAGGTGCCAGAAATCCTGAGCATCATTTACATCCGGATGCCGACCATGCAGCAGGACACCCTCCAACACTTCCTCTTGGAGGCGGTGTCCCTGCTCGCCCTCTACCACCCCGGGGCCGTCATCGACAGCCTGCTGCAGAAGCAGCTGCCCATGGACAGGTACGTGCACTGCCCCGGCCCCACGGACAGGCAGGAGCCGCCACTGACGGGGCGAGGAGGAGCCAGCGGAGAAGCCGGGAAAGCCTGAGCGCGGCAAGAGCCGGCGCCCAGAGCCCAGCCCCCCGCCAGCCCCTTGGAGGCCAGGAGAGCGTTTGACGCTGCCGAGGGCATCACAGGTACCAGAGCCCAGGGGCTCACGGGGGAACTTCTGCTCCCTTGCAGTGACACCGAGGAGCTGTGGAGGGTCCTGGGGGGAAATTCTTTGTGGACCACTTCCTGCGGGTTCTGATGGAAAAACTGAAGAACTCGGGAAACGACCAACCCAGGACCAGCTCTGCCAAGCCTGAGGCAGACGAGGAGGAGGCTGCGCTGGAGCCTGTCAAGGTACGTGCACCGGCTTCGTACCTGACTTCCCAAATCACCCTTCAGCCTGAGGGAGCTCCGTGCATGCTGCGAACCTCCCTGAGCCCCCCGGGCTGGTGCCGTGCTGGGCCCTTGGCAGCGCTGTCAGCCGAGAGCGTTTGCTGCTGCCAGGCTGCAGGGGAGTAAACTGCAGGCAGTGAAGGTCCCCGAGGCGGGCAGGGCACAGGTGGGAAAAGGCCTTGTTTTCACAGGCGGCTTTTGGTTGCATTTCTCTGCAGATGACCTGGGCCATCTTTGTGGTGGTGTCAGCGCTGCAGAGCCCGGAGGCTGTGCAGCGCCTGCTCCCGGAGCTGCTGCTGGTGCTGCTGAAGCAGATCAGCGCCACAGTGGGCAAGGAGATGCCATCTTCCCCACTCAGCACCCGGGGAAAGCTGTTCCTGAAGGGCCACGCGAGCGATGACAATCCTTGCAGGTAGGAGCCAGAGGACAGAGATGCAGGGAAAGCTGCAAACTTTTGGTCTCTGTTTGGCGTGTTTGTGAGCCGACGGTCCCTAGGGTCCCTAGGCCAGGTTTCTTAGAGCTTGTCAGCCTTCAGGGTTGTGAGATGTCATTTCAGGGGTGTTTGCAGCTCCCTCGGTGAGGCTGAGCACGAGTGAGCGAAGGCCTCGCAGGCGGCAGCGTTTCCTTCGCCTGTTGCTGTGACTGAGGCCTCGCTGCTCTCTTCTCGCCCAGGCTTTCCCTGGAGACCCTGGAGGTGGTGCTGCGCACGTGCCTCGATGGGAAATGGCTGTGGCTGCTGCGGAAGCAGGGCGCCTGGGCTGCCCTGGAAGACCCCCGGGCTCACCACGACGGCGTCTGCCTGCTGACCGGGTGAGAGCCCGAGGAGGCGCCTCGCTGCTCCGGGGTGGCCGTGACCCAGGAGGGGCTGGCGGGACCCTTCCCCCGGGCCTGGGCGTCTCAGAGGTGCCGAGCAGAGCCCGCGTGGGAGCGGGGGGACCTCGGGGGCCCGAGGCCGGGTGCCGCCCTGTGTAACCGCACGTCGCCTGCCTGTGCTCTGTGCGCAGGGTGCTGCTCCGCCCCGGGACCATCTCGCTGCCCCTGGTGCTGGTGCTGACCCAGTGGCTGGACGCCCCCTCGGCCAACCTGCGGGACATGGCCGCGGCTGTCTTTGCGGAGGTGAGGGAGAAGGTGGGAGAGGGAGGTTTAGGAGGGCTTTTCTCAGGATGCCAGCAAGAAGGTGCCGGCAGAAGGTGTCACATTCCCGGCGGGAGCAGATTCCCCCCTCATAGCAGGTCTCTCAGGAGCTGCCCTTCCCTGGCCCCTGCCCAGCCCCCACCCACCCATGAGCACCCCCGGGCACAGGGCAGCGCTGCCCTCAGCCTGGCCAAAGCCGCAGCCTGGGCCGGGCCCCAAGGAAAGCTGCTGGGCATGGGGGCGGTCAGCTGGGGCTGGTGGGGCTTCCTCGTGCGGAGCCCGGGGCGGCTGCTGTTCCCGGGCCTGGTCTGCATCCGTCTCTGGGTGCCGACGGCCGGGTTGCTGTGCTGCAGCTGATGAAGGAGCCGGCGCTGCAGGAGTGGAGGTGCCTTCAGCCCATCGCGAGGGCCTTGGTGGAGAAGCTGCAGGACTCGAGCAGCACCGTGCGGCAGATGGCAGCACGCGGCCTGGGCAACCTGGTCAGCAGAGCACCGGAGAAGGTGAGAGAGGCTTTGCTCCCCATGAAACGCAGCCCCTGCGTGACCGGAGAGATGCCGGTGGAGAGCTGTGGGGGGATTAGAGAGAGTGGGCAGAGCAGCAGAGGCAGCTGCGAGTCTTTGCCCCGAGGGCGCTCTGTTCTGGGGCATCAGCCTGGCTGCAGAGGGGACTGAGGTGCCGACGGGCCCCTCGGGCTGCGATGTGCTCGGGGGCTGCTTCTGAGAGCTTCAGCCCCTGGAGGCGACGGGGAAGAGGAGCGGTTAGAAGCAGGACTAGCGGGAGGCTCACGTGTGTGTCATGCTCGGCAGCTGCGAAAGCACAAGGGAGCCGTGCTGGAGGCGCTGCGGAGGGGCCTGGAGGACGTGGCCGCGGCGGAGGTGGTGTCAGAGAGCCTGCTGGCGCTGGCGAAGGTGGTGACGGAGCTGAAGGGGAAGGCTGTGGGCTCCACCTTCAGAGACATCGCCAGGGCCACCAAGGGGTTCTTCGATGCTGTGAGTGAGCGGTGTTGTCTGACACCTGCTTGAAGGGTCCCTCGCGGGCTCATCCGAGAGGGGTGGCGTGGGCAGGGGCCGCTGCGGATTGGGAGGGTTCGGGGAAGACGCTTCTCCCTGGGGAAGGTGGGGGAGCTACTGTTTGTGACCCCTGTGGGGGTCCTTTCTCCGGGCATTGTGCTCGACTGGCAGCGCCCAGGTGTTGCAGAAACAGCTGTACGCGGCGTCCCAGTCGCCCACCTGAGGGCTGGGGTTTCTGGGTTGCAGGAGCAGGCGTCGCTGCGCTCGGCGGCCTTCACCCTGTACGGGGTGCTGGCCGCCTCTGCCACGAGGAGGTGGAGGTCTTTCTTCACGGAGGAGCTAGGAAGCACGTGGGCCAGCCTCGTCCTGCACCTCCGGGACCCCGACCCGGGAGCCTCCATGGTAAGAGCCCCGGGGGGGGGGGGGGGGAGCAAGAAGCGAAGCCAGGCAGCAGCCGCAGGGACATTGCTGCCGTTGCCGCCTGCTCAGCAGCTGCAGGGTCTCTGCAGAGCCTCCCCGAAAGCATCCCCGCGCAGTCGCCCCTGCGCTGCCCAGGGTAGCGACTCCAGCACCCCAGCTCACCTCTCTTTGGCAGGCGTGCCAGGGCGCCCTGCGGCTGTGCGCCCCGTTTTTGGGGCTGCGGAGGGTGCGGCAGGGCCTCGCCGTCAACACCCGGCTGAGCGCGGCCGAGCTGCTGGGCGACGTCTGCAGCCAGCTGGTGAGGAGCTGCACGCCCGGGCGCGATGGGGCTGCGGGGCCCTCGCCGGCCCCGGGAGAGGGAGGGAGCGGGTGACACGCCGAGGGCGGCGGGGTCGTTTTGCGGCCGAGAAGGACAGCGTGTCCCGCGTTCCCCCAGGCCCAGGAGAGCCCCGAGCACCAGGAGATGCTGTACGTCGCTGCCAGGCACTGCTTCCTCGTGAGCTGCGGGGACCTGCAGGCTGCGGCCCTCGACGTCACCGGTGAGTCGGAGCGGGCGCTCTCTGCGGCTGCTCCCCCCACGCCGCCGCTGTCCCCGTCTGCCCGGGCTGGGGTTCCCAGGGGCACTCTGATGTCGGTGTGTCGCCCTGATGTCGGTGTGTTGCTCTGTACGCGCAGGGGTCCTCGTGGAGCATGTGGGCATCGAGTGGCTGACGCGGGAGGAAGCGATGCCGCTCTCAGCAAGTAGGTGACGGGGCCCTGGCGCCCCGGGCCTGGGGGTTTGGTGGAGTTTGGGCCCCGGCATGGCGGCGGCCGCGGGGCAGCATCGCCCTGCCGGGGAGGCTGGGCTGGTGCCGGGTGCGGCCCTGACGCCATGGCCGGTGCCGTTGCAGCTCTGCGGGTGCTGCGGAAAGACAGGGACCCGCGGGTGCAGCAGGCGGCCGCTCGGCTCCTCCGGGACACCGGCCTCGAGCAGCCCCCGCGGTGGCGCTGAAATAAACCTCGCCGGGAACCTGCCGCAGCAGCGGGGGTGTTTCTGCGCCGGGGCCTGGGAGTCGCTTTGCTCCCCACTGCCCCCCTTGGCCACCGGGTCCCTGGGGCTCTGGCCAGGGCTGCTGTCCTGGGGCTGAAGGGGGCGTGGCCAGAGCTGGGGTGGGGCAGGGCTGAAGGCTGGGGCAGGGCCGGAACCAGGGGCAGGGCAAGGCTGCAGGTGAGGTGGGGCAGGGCCAGGCCAGGGGCGGAGCAGAACTGTGAGGTGGGTGGGGCCAGTGCCAGGGGCAGGGTGGAGCGAGGTGGGGTGGAGCCACGGGAGGGGTGGGGCCAGAGCAGTGGGCAGGGCCAGATCCAGTGTGGGGTGGAGCTGTGGGCAGGGACAGGGGTAGGGCAGTCCCAGGTGGCCCCTTCCTGGCACCTGTGCAGCTGCTCTGGCCCCCAGACCCGCGGGCGGGCAGTGGCGGTGGGCGGTGGCAGCGCTGGGTGTCCAGGACCCCCGGGCAGCCCCCTCCCCGGTGCTCCCGCTTGCCGCAGCCTGGAGTCTGGGCCGTGGGCAGGGCGGGGCGGGGGGCTCTGCCCGCCTGGGCTAGGCGGCACGGGGTAGGAGGCAGCTGCGGGCCTGGCCCGGTGCCGACAGGGCCCAGGCCCCGTGGTGGGGGAGCAGCCACGCTCAGCCAGGTTTGGGCTGCGGGGCTGGTGGGGGCCAGCGTGGTGCAGTAAAGGCCGAGGGACCGGAGCCCAGCGCCCGCCCAGCCCGGGCTGCCCAGCGCCGCGGGGCTGGGCCCTGCCTGCAGGGAGCGGAGGGTCCCCCTGGCCCAGGGGCCTGGCTAACACCCCCTGGTGCCGGGAGGGGAGGGCTGGTGCCTGGTGCCTGTGAAAGGGGCTCGGGGCACTGCTGTGGGGCTGGAATTGGGGGTGGTGCAGGGCTGGGAGGGGAGGGTGAAGGGGCAGTTTGGGGGGCTCAGTCTCCACTTCAGAGCCCCCAAATGAGCCCCCGGGGCCTGTCTGGGAGCACCAGAAACGCAGTGCTTAGCCTCCATCTCCAAGTCCTGCATTTCTGGTGCTCCCAGACAGGCCCCGGGGGCTCATTTGGGGGCTCCAAAATGGAGGCTCATCCTGTGAGTCTGGGGCTCAAGCCCAGGCTGCTGGGACTGGTCTCAGAGCTCAGAAAGGGGGCTTAGTCCTGGGTTTGGGTGCTGAAAAACAGGTTGAGGGAGCTATATTGGGCCTTCGGCCCCTGCACCCCTCCGGCACCTAAGCCCCTTCCGCCCTTCCGCCACTTCGGCCCCTTCCGCGCCCTCCGCCCCTCGCCCTCCGCCCCGCCGCCCCGCCGCCCTCCCGCCCTCCGCCTCTCCGCCTTCCGCCTCTCCGCCTTCCGCCCTCCGCCCCTCCGCCCCTCCGCCCCTCCGCCCCTCCGCCCCTCCGCCCCTCCGCCCCTCCGCCTTCCGCCCCTCCGCCTTCCGCCTTCCCGCCCTCCGCCCCTCTGCTATCCGCCTCTATGCCCTCCCGTCCTCCCCCCCTCCGCCCTCCCGCCCTCTGGCCCTCCGCCTTCCGCCCCTCCGCCCCCCGCCCCTCCGCCCTCCGCCCTTCCGCCCCTCCACCCTCCGCCCCTCCGCCCGACCGCCCCTCCACCCTCCGCCCTTCCGCCCTCCGTCCCTCTGCCCTTCCGCCCTCCGTCCCTCCGCCCTCCGCCCTTCCGCCCCTCCGCCTTCCGCCCCTCCGCCCTGCGCCCCTCCGCCCCTCCGCTTTCCGCCCCTCCGCCCTCCGCACTTCCGCACTCCGCCCTCCCACCCTTCCGCCCTCCGTCCCTCCGTCCCTCCGTCCCTCCGCCCTTCCGCCCCTCCGCCCCCCGCCTTCCGCCCTTCCGCCCTCCGCACTCTGCCCTCCGCCCCTCCGCCCCTCCGCCCTCCCGCCCTCCGCCCTTCCGCCCCTCCGGCCTCCGCCCTTCCGCCCTCCGCCCCTCCGCCCTCCGCCCTTCCACCCTCCGCCCCTCCGCCCTTCCGCCTTCCGCCCCTCTGCCCCACGCCCCTCCGCCCTCCGCCCCTCCGCCCCTCCGCCCTCCGCCCTTCCGCCCCTCCGCCCTTCCGCCTTCCGCCCTCCGCCCTCCCGCCCCTCCGTCCTCCGCCTTCCCGCCCTCCGCCCCTCTGCTATCCGCCCTCTGCCCCTCCGCCTTCCGCCTTCCGCCCTCGGCCCCTCCGCCCTTCCGCCCCCGCCCCTCCGCCCTCCGCCCTCCCGCCCCCCGCCCTTCTGCCATCCGCCCGACCGCCCCTCCGCCCTCCACCCTTCCGCCCCGCCGCCCTCCGCCCCTCCGCCCTCCGCCCCTCCGCCCTTCCGCCCCACCCCCCTCCGCCCTGCCCCACCCCCCTCCGCCCTCCGCCCCTCCCCCCACCGCCCTTCTGCCCCTCCGCACTCCGCCCCTCCGCCCTCCGCCCTTCCGCCCTCCACCCTCCGCCCTCCGCCCCTCCGCCCTTCGGCCCTCCGCCCTTAGCCCCTCCGCCCCTCCGCCCTTCCACCCCTCCGCCCTCCGCCCCTCCGCCCTTCCGTCCTCCGCCCCACGCCCCTCCGCCCCTCCGCCCTCCGCCCTTCCGCCTTCCGCCCTCCCGTCCTCCGCCCTCCGCCCTTCCGCCCTCCGCCCCTCCGCCCTCCCCCCTCCGCCCTCCGCCCCTCCGCTTTCCGCCCCTCCGCCTTCCACCCCTCCGCCCTCCGCCCTCCGCACTTCCGCACTCCGCCCTCCCGCCCCTCCGCCCTCCGCACTTCCGCCCTTCCGCCCTCCGCCCTCCGCACTCTGTCCTCCACCCTCCGCACTCTGTCCTCCACCCTTCCGCCCTTCCGCCCTTCCGCCCTCCGCCCTTCCGCCCCTCCGTCCTCCGCCCTCCTGCCCTCCGCCCCCCGCCCCTCCGCCTTCCGCCCCTCCGCCCTCCGCCCTCCGCACTTCCGCACTCCGCCCCTCCGCCCTCCGCCCTTCCGCCCCTCCGCCATCCGCCCCTCCGCCCTCCGCCCTTCCGCCCTCCGTCCCTCCGCCCCTCCGCCTTCCGCCCCTCCGCCTTCCGCCCTCCGCACTTCTGCACTCCGCCCCTCCGCTTTCCGCCCTTCCGCCCCTCCGCTTTCCGCCCTTCCGTCCCTCCGCCCTCCGCCCTCCGCACTTCCGCCCTCCGCACTCCGCCCCTCCGCTTTCCGCCCCTCCGCCCTCCGCCTCTCCGCCCTCCCGCCCTCCGCCTCTCCGCCCTCCCGCCCTCCGCCCTTCCGCCCTCCGCCTGACCACTCCTCCGCCCTCCGCCCTTCCGCCCTCCGCCCCTCCGCCCTCCACCCTTCCGCCTTCCGCCCGCCGCCCTTCCGCCTCTCTGCCCTCCCGCCCTCCGTCCCTCCGCCCTTCCGCCCCCCGCCCGACCGCCCTCCGCCTGATCGCTCCTCCGCCCTCCGCCCTTCCGTCCTCCGCCCTTCCGCCCTCCGCCCCACCGCCCTCCGCCCTTCCGCCCTCCGCCCGACCGCCCCTCCGCCCTCCGCCCATCCACCCTTCCGCCTTCCGCCCTCCCGCCCTCCGCCCCTCCGCCTTCCGCCCTCCCGCCCTCCGCCCCTCCGCCTTCCGCCCTCCGCCCCCCGCCCTCCCGCTATCCGCCCCTCTCCCCCTGCCTTTCTGCCCTCCGCCCTCCAGCCCTTCGCCCTCCGGCCCTCCGCCCTCCGCCCTCCCGCCCCTCCGCCCACCACCCCTCCGCCCTCCGCCCTCCCGCCCCTCCGCCCTCCGGCCCTCCGCCTCTCCGCCCTCCGCCCTTCCGCCCTCCGCCCCTCCGCCCTTCCGCCTTCCGCCCTCCCCCCCTCCGCCCCTCCGCCCTCTGCCCCTCCGCCCTCCGCACTCCGCCCCTCCACCCTTCCACCCTTCCACCCTCCCCCCCTCCGCCCCTCCGCCCTCCGCCCCTCCGCCCTCCGCCCTTCCGCCCTCCGCCCCTCCGCCATTCGCCCTCAGGCCCTCCGCCCTTCCGCCCCTCCGCCCCTCCGCCCTCCGCCCCTCCGCCCTCCGCCCCTCCGCCCTCCACCCTTCCGCCCTCTGCCCTCCACCCTCCGCCCTTCCGCCTTCCGCCCCTCCGCCCCTCCGCCTTCCGCCCCTCCGCCCTCAGGCCCTCCGCACTTCCGCACTCCGCCCTCCCGCCCTCCCGCTATCCACCCCCCTCCCCCTGCCTTTCTGCCCTTCCGCCCGGCCGCCCTCCGCCCACCGCCCCTCCGCCTTCCGCCCTCCGCCCCTCCGCTCTCCGCCCTCCCGCCCATTCGCACTCCGCCCCTCCGCCCTCCGCCCTTCCGCCCTCCGCCCTCCGCCCTTCCACCCTCCGCCCTTCCGCCTTCCGCCCCTCCGCCCCTCCGCCTTCCGCCCCTCCGCCCTCAGGCCCTCCGCACTTCCGCACTCCGCCCTCCCGCCCTCCCGCTATCCACCCCCCTCCCCCTGCCTTTCTGCCCTTCCGCCCGGCCGCCCTCCGCCCCTCCGCTCTCCGCCCTCCCGCCCATTCGCACTCCGCCCCTCCGCCCTCCGCCCTTCCGCCCTCCGCCCTTCCACCCTCCCGCCCTCCCGCCCTCCGCCCTCCGTGCCTCCACCCTCCGCCCTTCCGCCCCTCCGCTTTCCGCCCCTCCGCCTTCCGCCCCTCCGCCCTCCGCACTTCCGCCCCTCCTCCCTCCGCCCTTCCACCCTTCCGCCCCTCTGCCCACCGCCCTTCCGCCCTTCCACCCTCCGCCCTCCACCCTTCCGCCCCTTCGCCTTCCGCCCCTCCGCCCTTCCGCACTCCGCCCCTCCACCCTCCGCCCTCCCGCCTTCCGCCCCTCCGCCTTCCGCCCCTCCGCACTTCCGCCCTCCGCCCCCGGCACTCCGCCCCTCTGCCTCTTCGCCCTTCCACCCTTCCGCCCTCCGCCCTTCCGCCCTCCGCCCCTCCGCACTCCGCCCCTCCCGCCCTCCACCCCTCCGCCACTTCCCCCCCCGCCCTTCCGCCCCTCATCCCTCCGCTCCTCCGCCCCTTCCTCTCCTCCGCCATTTGGCCCTTCTGCCCTTTCCGCCCCTTCTGCCCCTTGCACCCCTCCGCCCTTCGGCCCCTCCGCCCTCCCGCCTCTCCATCCCTATGCCCTTCCACTCCTCCGCCCTCCGCTCTCCAACCATCCGCCCTCCAACCTTCCGCCCTCCGCCCTTCTTCCCTTCTGCCCTTCCACGCTCTGCCCCTCCGCCCTCCTGCCTCTCCGCCCGTTCCACCGTTTCCGCCCTTCCGCCCCTCCAGCCTTCCGCCTCTTCTGCCCCTTCCTCCCTGCCTCTCCTTCCGCCCCAGAAGGGCCACGGCCAGGGTGGAGCGGCGGAAAAAAGGGCCATGGCCACGGCCAGGGCCAGCGGGCGGGCGGAAGGATGGAAGGAAGGGCCACGGCCAGGGCGGGCGGGCGGAAGGGCCACGGCCAGGACCAGCGGGTGGAAGAAAGGAAGGAAGGGCCACGGCCAGGGCGGGCAGGCGGAAGGAAGGTAGGAAGGAAGGGCCACGGCCAGGGCGGGCGGCGGGCGGGCGGACGGAAGGAAGGGAGGGGCACGGCCAGGGCGGGTGGGCGGAAGGAAGGGCCACGACCAGGGCGGGCGGGCGGGCGGGCGGAAGGAAGGGCCACGGCCAGTGCGGGCGGGCAGAAGGAAGGAAGGGCAGGCGGGCCACCGCCACTGCCAGGGCAGGCAGGCAGAAGGAAGGGCCACAGCCAGGGCAGGCAGGCGGAATGAAGGAAGGGCCACAGCCAGGGCCGGAAGTTACACAATCCAGGCAGGGTCACAGCAAAGAACCTGTCATGACACACACAGAATTTTATGTGATTTACTACACTCAATTTGTGCTGGAGGAGTATTCACCTCTCACACATGCCTCCTCCAACACTGACAGCACATGCTGACATACTGCCTTCAATATAAGGCACAGAGACTGCAGCTGTGCTAGCAACTAGAGCAGGAAGTACTGTCCAGCCAGCATTTTATCTTCCTCCAGTTTTTTCCCTTTTGTCTCTAGTACCTACTGTCCTGGTATAATTGTCATCACCCTCCCCCCCACTCCACTGCAGCTTGTTGGAAGTTATGCTGATACATAGAAGAGGTATACATTTCACAGCCTCATAAAACTATTTCACAAGCATGACACAAGCCCTTATCAAACCAAGGCTGCCCCCGGGTTAGCAGTCACCATTCCTTTTAATGGCACTGTAATGCAGCTTGTCTTGTTCTCCTTAGTGTTTCATGTTTCTTCACTTGCTGGGAAGAAGGTTTCTTTAACCAGCTTGCCTTGATGCTATTTATCCAGAGAACTGATGCCCTGCTGCTGCCACCAACACAGCCTTGCTTCAGCCCTTGGGAAGTCGAGGCACACCACATTCTGACAGGAAGGTGACACAAGCTGACAGCCTGAGGACAAGACACAGGGAACAGCAGGTTCTGCAACAACTGCACTCTCATTCAGCCAGTGCAGAGCCTGCAGAGATGCTCCCCTTGTCAAGGGCCCCATCTCCTTGTCAAGGACTGCTCCCTGTCCCCCCAGCTAGGCACAGACTTGCCAGGCTGATGCTCTGGCAGCTGTCAGAGCCCTTAGCAGGCTAACCAGCCCTCTCTGCTGCTCCTGCTAGTGGGAAGCCTGCAAAGAAACACCCTCTCTTGATGAGGTGACCCTCACCCATGTTGTGACTTGGGGCCTCAGGCCCATGGAGCCAGCTCTGACTCCAGGCACTCTCTCTCCCCACTTCTCCTTGAAAAAGCATCAGGCAATACACTCATTCCCTCCCCCTCTCCCCCCACCTTTTCTTCTACCTGGGCACTTCCAGTTGAGTGCTTGGCCTCAAGCCAGGGCAAGTCTTTCACCAATTCAACAAGGCCCAAACAGCACCCCTGATTTTCAGCTAAGTTTTTGAGTATGGAATAGCAATAACCCAATCCCACCAAGAGTGCCTCTACTACAGAGTTACTATGACACACAGGACAGCATTCAGATCTAGGACACCCCCACTGACACCACTTTCCCTTCTCACCATAGTCTAATTCCAACAGATGCTTCTTCCCCTGGACAACAGCATGAAGTCACCACGGCTTCAAGTTGTTTTTAAAGCAGTTACACACCTAAAGGTACTACAGAAAGAGACAGGATAATCCTCAACAGAAAAAGACAAGCTAACAGTCCTTTCCCAAGCCAGGGCCCTCTAGGAAGGGAGCATTTCAACACCAGAAAGAGGACCAGAATGGGAGCAGTCCCTCTGCCTCAGCTTAGGAAGCCAGGGAGCAGTAAAAGCAAGAACTCAATTCTGTCCTCCAGAGCAAGGCCAGAGCTGGAGACAAGACAGAGTAGCTGGGAGCATTAGGTCTCATGCTTATGTTAGGTCTGTCCCTACGCCAAGCAGGACTCGTGGATGGTTAACTTCACTAGGCCTGTACATAACACTAGCCCTGCTCTGAGCTGCAGCCCTTAGCTTCCCTGCTACAGCAACCCCAGTGCTCCCTTGCTTGTCCACACAGGTAACTGGTTTCTGTCCCCCTCCCCACCCCCTTTGTGGCTGCGTAACTCCATACATCCACATGTCACATTAAATGGAAGGGGAGGACAGAGGCCAGGATTCCCTCATCAGCAAGGACACAGCCTGCACACATCCACCCACCAGCTCACAGCTCCAGTGCTGCCCTGCTGCAAAATTAAAGCAGGCCTCCCTTTGTGAGGACAGCAGTGAGACAGGAAACCATATATTCCACACCATTAACCCTCAAGTACACTTCCCTCTAACCAAGCTCCAGACTACCAAGCCTCTACAACCTGCAACAGTTGGGTTTCAGCTATTTCAGCTTAACACTGGATACACTGAACTATTTAGCAGCTTAACACCCTTGGCACATTTAACTTGCATTCACACCCAGGGATTAGCCTGAGAGTGCAGCCACTTTATAGGTCAAACCCTCCCACAGTGGAGTCTAGCTTTTTCTTAAAAAGAAAAACCTTCACCCCCCTGAGACACTTTCAAAGCCATTTGTGGTTTTTTATATTGGTCTCTTCAGGGCAAGCATCTGAAGAGAAGCAGTGTCTGAAGACCCTGTCACACAACACTAAGACCTCCCAGTCACTGCTAGAACTCCTCCCCAGCACACCTCACTGTATCCCCCAGCTCTTACAGGTGCACCTCACTGGGACATGCCAGGTGAGGGTAACCACCTCACACACACCCCCCCCCCAGACCCCCTCACAGCTGGGACACTGAGTGGGTGGCATGCCCACTGCTAGTTACTGCTTGTAAAGCATTTCCATGTGACTACACTAATCCCAACACAAGCTTTGAGCTCACCACAAGAAAACCCTCTGTGTCATCAGACAGAATCCACAAGGAAATCCTGACTATCAACTAGTCAAGCATCTTGTAGTTCAGCAAGACAGGAACTCACAATGAGCCTGGAGTTGAACAGTGCTGACCCCTCCAAAAGGCAAGCCTGCCAAGAGCCATGCTTTGCACTTTCAGCTACTTCCAGAGAAGCAAGACTCTGCACACTGGGCAGCACAGGGTGTCCTATCATTTTACCCTTGATGTGGTAGCTGGCCCCCTTCTGTGTCCTGGGGGCATAAGCCATGTCTTTAGCTAGGGCAGCAGCAGCTCAGGCTTTTGAAGCCCAGAGACTGCAGCAGAGCTGTCCCACAGCTGCTTCTCTCTTCTCAGCTGCAGCACTGCACATGCCTTTGGAGAGCTCCAGAGAGAAACAAGAGCATCCAAAGGGAGCTGGAAAAAGAAGAGACACATTTCTCCTCAAAACATAGTACTGCCAAGCATCTGCCAAACATGGCTGTGAAGCTACTGACCAAACTTGGGAGTTCTTTAAACACTGTGTTTTGTCTCTCATTCTTCTCTACTAGGCTCACTAATAACAACACTGCTTAATTTAAGCTTGAAGCATGAAGATTTAAGAAAACCTGCCTTAAGTACTGGGACATTTGGAGAAAACTATCTCACCTCCATCTCAGAAGGCACAGGCATAGTCAAGGAATGACTCTGACCCAATTCTGTCATAGGAACTGGGTTTTGTGGTCAGAAAACAATGCTTTTGAAGAACTCCCTTCTGACCTGATGATTTAAGCATCTGTCACAGCCTTCTTGCCCTCAGTCTCCCCCATATACTAGCCTTTCCTGCAAGATAAGGAGATGCAATAAACAAACTGCATGAAAGATGAATTCAAGCCCTCCAAGCTGCAAAGATTCTACATCTGACCAGCTGTTTTGGCTTAGCACTCTTTGCTTTCCAAGAAGTGAGACTAGGAGTTTTCAAGCTTTTCCTGGTGGGACACTCTTCCCATTTAAAGAGAGCAGCCTGAGAATGAGGCTACCAGAACTCAAAGGGCACAGCTTTTCAACAAGGACTCCTCAGGAGATCAGGAATATTGGCCCCTCAGATAACAAAACAACTCCTAACAAGGAGCACTCAACCCTAGTTACATACTTACCTCCCAGGGAACAGGAAACACAGCAGGACTCCAGAAATGAAGAGGAGATCAGAACTCTGGATGACCCAAACTCACACAGAAACAGAGTCAGCCTTTACACACCTATAGACCTACAATAACAAGGCACCACAACAAACTTATTAGTCACCTCACACAGAACTTCACACAGCATTAAACAGACAAAGCACAAGCACCACCCTAGAGACCCCAGCCCCCAAAAACACCCATCCTACACAACACAGACACAGCACAAACAAAACACCCCACACTCCCTCCAGGACACCCAACAGGAACAAGCACCCCCTCACCAAGCTTAAATGCAGCCCTCTGGCCAATGGGTAGAGGACGGGTGGGTGGAAGCCCCAGCTGAGCCTGGTCAGGGCAGCCACAGCTGAGCCTGGTCAGGGCAATTAAGGCCTCCTGCTGCACCAAGGGCCCTAGTGCCATAGCAAGAAAGCTCTTCCATGTGAAAAGTGACAGTCCCTTGGAACACCTCACATGGAAACAAAGCTTAACCATGACAATTTTGTTGGGTGGGTAGATCTTCTAAGGAGCTGGTGTCACCTGCCCCCAAAGGCCTTTGATACGATGGTTGTGAAAGGCTTCTTTGAATACCTGCTAGCGTTTGATGTCGAGAACCTTCCCAGCACTTCCAAGAAGCTGTACCTGCCTAGATGTGCAGCGCGAGCATACAGTAATCCTTCTCCTGCAGGTGTCACGTATCTTGCTATCTGTGGCTCAAGCATTCCCAGCACCAGAGGTGGTGCTTCTGCATTTCACATCCCTCACAGATTTTTCTTTCCTGAGAGTTTGTCCAGGTGTTTTTGAAGCCCATGTGAACTGTTCACATCCAGCCAGAAATTCCAGCGCCTATTTATGCATCATGTGAAGAAACATCTCTTGCATGCTTTGGGCCTGGCCCTTGCTAGCACTGCGTAGGGGCTTTTTTTAGTTCCTACAACACAAGAAGCAGAAAACAAACATTCTCCAGCTATTTTCTTCTCTTGCAGAATCTCCTGGTGTTTCCTCAGCAAACTCTAAACCTCTCTACTTGTTTTGTTGACCTTTAAAGGCTTCACCTTGCCATTCTTGCCTGTGCTGTCAAGACCCTGACCACACACACAGGTCCAAATTGCCTTGACCAGCCTCACCTGGAAGCTCCAGCCACGCCCCCTCTGCCCCTTGGCCTGAGGGCTGTATTTAAGCTGAGCCTTGGGGGTGGGGGCTTTGTTTGGCTGGTGTTGGGGTTGTGTGTCTCCTGGGTGTTGTTTGTGAGGTGTTGTTTGTGTTGTGAGTTGTGTGTTTTGTTTTTGGTGTTGTTTTTTAGGTGAGTCTTAAAGCTGTGTTTTTTTTTCTGGTTTCTGGGTGGTTCTTGGAGCTGCCTTGTGGTGTCTTTCCTGTTTTTGGTTGTCTCTTATACTTCTGTTTAAGTTTTGCTTCTTCCTCCATTTTCTCCCACCAATGTTTGTTTGTCTCTTCATCTAGACTTTCAGTTTGGATGTGCTACCCTATGTTTTTCAGAGCTTGGGTGGCTGTGTGTGTTACAGTATTTTCGTAGCATGAAAGATATCTTGAGGTATTTGCTACTTTTTCCTGCAGCATCTGATCTATTTTGTAGCTCAGTCATGCAGGTCTTTGGTCAGGTGTGGTGGAAGATGGAGCTGCTAACTGAGTTGTGAGGGCTTCTTCTCTTGACTTCTTGGGAGTATCCTAAGGGAGGTCAGGAGTGTTCCTGTTCTTAAACTTGACTTACCCATTACTGTGTTACTTCATTTCCCTGCAGGAGTTTGGAGGCCTTGGGGAAATGCCCTAGCTAAGAGCTTGGGTGCTGATATACCACCTTCCAGGAATGGTTGGTAAGCTACTGTTCACTTGTGTGCCTAAAACAGCATGAAAGCCTTGGTTGAACTGAAATAAATGTTATGTAAAAACTGTGTGTGCTTAGCCACTGTAGCAGGGTCTGACCCTAGGGTTCTGCTGAGAAGTTCAAAGCCAAGTCAGAGTGAAAATGAGCATGTTTAATATCACATGTGCAGCATTTCCAGCTGGAGCTGGGTGCTGCTGAAGAGGGACCCTGAACAAAGAAATCCCTGGGCAATTGTAACTCTTCAGTCTAAGTTCTCCACCCCTTGTGTGGTAGTTGGGACTACCAGCAATACTCAGGTGTGGGGTCTTCCTGTTCCTCCTTGGGTCCTATTGCTGTCCCTAGGCAGGCTGTCTCTTTCCTCTTCTCTACTGCTGTGACTTGTGCTGAGGGATGTGCCTTTGTTCCTTGCTGGGTCCTGCCCTTGTCTCCCAAGGTCCTGAGGAGGAGGAGGTGGTAATTCCAGGCCACCCCAATGGACCCTGCCCCAGCAGGGAGAGGAGGCTTTGTTTCTCAAGGTCCTGATGCCCAGGGGCACAGGCCTTATTTCAAAGTCCTGACATCCTCCCTTTCAGAGTGTGAGGCACAGGAATGCAGACTGCTTGTGACTTCCTCCTCTTTCCAGCCTGAACCAGCTCTGGGGCCCTCTTTCAGCTAACATGATGAGTCACCTGAGTGTGGCTTAAGGCTTCAGCAAATCTAGCTGCTCCTGCTAAGCAAGTCTCTTAGCAGTTGTTCTAAGCAGCTACCCCTGGACAGCCCCAGTCCAGTGCTCTTTAACAGGAAATACTCCAGGTGTTGAGGTGTCAGAGAGTGGGTTGTGCCACTTGACCACTGAGGACAAAGCAAACAGTCTTTCCATGCTCTGCTTTTTCTGTTTGTGCAACAGTTTGTCACTTTCCCTTGATGCATGCTCTTAAGAGCTAAAGAGTGATGCTTCCAAGCAGGGAATCTGGGCCTGTTGCAAACAGGGCATGTCAGAGCCTTCCAGGTCTGTGGCTTCTGACTCCCTTCAGGGTTTTTCTTGCATGTCTCAAGAAGAGCCCTGAGAAGAAAAGAAGTCTTTATTTGTTGTTTCTGTGGAAAAAGAGCAAGTGTCCAAGTAAAACTAAGAAGGTGTTGCATGTGTTTGCTGCTTAGACTAGCTTTATGGGTGTGTAGAGTGAAGTGCTGTTTTGAAACTGCAGTGTAGGGTTTCCCCAGAGAGAACAAATGGAGCTGCTTGTTGTCTGAGGTGTCCCTGGCAGAGCTGATCACTTATTGAATAGGGTTATTTGGGAAGAGATGCTTGGTTTATTTTAAACTCTTTAAGACTTCATTTGATGCCCAGTGCTGCTGGTGCCCACAACACTGTTGTGTCCTTGTTGGGAATTGCTTCTGAGTCCCTTGGAGTGGGAGGGGAAATGGGGCAGGGACTGTGTCAGAGCAGCAAGTGGGAGCTGGAACTGGCACATGGCCTTCTTGCTCTGTAAGAGAAAACAGTCCTTTGAAGTTCCAGTTGTTGTCCCAACTGGAATGCAGGCACTGAAGGAGAGGAGTAAACAGTGGCCTGGAAGAGACCATCCAGGCTCTTCCTGAATGAGCAGTAGTTGGGGGTAGTTGCATTAGGATGTGCCATCTCTCTTAACTTTATGTTAAAATTAAAAGAGAGCAAGTCTAAGCAAATGCTTGTCAGCCAACAAGTGTCAACTAACAACAAAGCAGGAAAAGCCTCAGGCAGTGAAGAGCTCTTCTCCCATGCACAAGGTGTTTCCTGGGTTTTTTGGTCAGCAAACTGAATTGATTCAGGCCCTGGAGTGGAAACCCAATGTGGTGGGAACCCAGGTCTTGGCTCCAAGTCAAGGCAGGTGGTGAGGAAGGCCTTGGGAGTCAGGGTGCCCTGGGTCTGCTCCTGGGAGCTCCTCACAGCTGTAGCACAAGCAGATGCTGCCTCCAATTCTCCTGCCATGGAGGGGCTGGGGTGGGCAGGAAGGCAAGGAGGGGAGCCCTTGGCATGAGCCCTCAGAGTTGTCCCAGTGGGACCTGGTGCTTCTTGACTGCCCCAAAGCAGCAGGTCTGATCTGGTGCTGATTAACTAATTAAAACTGCCTGAATTTCCCTAACTGAAGGAGGGAAGGAAATGAGTGTGACCTCCCCCCCAACACCCCTTCCCATGATAATGGAGGAGGGACTGCTGTTTGTGCTCTGCCAGGGTGTGGATTTTCTCCCCTTCCTGGTTTTTGACAGCTGGTTTTGATGCTTTTTCTTCCCTGTTTTGGGGACAGTGCTTCTTGAGGCAGGTGGCTCCTTCCCAGAAGCTGCTGGTGAGGTTGCTGCTTTCCAGTGTCTCTAAGTGGGTGCTTGGAGCTTCTCAGCACTGTCCCCTCCCTGGGCACCTGTTGGTGTTACTCCCTCTTTTGCCCTAGGGGCCCTTTGCCTCAAGGCTGCCTTTGTCCTTCCAGGAGCTTCTGGAAGCTTCTGGGGCTGCCTGTGGGGCGGGGCTGCAGCTGATTGGTGGAGGGGTGGGGCTGGTGTGAGCTGGTGGGGGGGCTGTTGTGGGGGAGGGGGGAGTGACAGGAGCTGCCTCAGGGAGTGGGGGGGGCTTCCCCCAGGCTGCGGGGGGGCTGGGTGCCTCTTGCAGGGGGTGGCTGCCCCGGGCCGTGGGAACCCTGCTGTGCTGGAGGCAGTGGGTGGCTGGGGAGGAGGAGGTGGGGACACCAACCCCTTTGCAGAGCTCTGCTGAGGTCAGTGCCTGAGCCCGGGGGCAGGGCAGGAGGGACAGCTGGGGACAAGGCTGGTGAGAGGCCTGAGCTGGGGAGGCTGTGAGCTCCTGCCTCCCGGCAGCTGCAGCAGGGCTGCTTGTGCCTGCTGACCCGAGGGTCTGGGCAGGGCCCTGTGCCCAGTAGCTGAATGGGGCAACAAGCCCTGGTAGGACAGTTGGGAAAGCAGCTGGCTCTGCAAGGGGCTCATGCAGCTTTTGCATTTGGATGTGTGATGTGCTGAGGGGGAGCAGCAGGTGACAGTGCCTGGGGGCTCCTTTCAGCAGGCAGCAGTCCCCTGTCTTCCTGCCAGACATGCTGTCATGGCACAGGCATTGCTTGTTGGGGGCTTTTTTTCCTAGGCCCCGTGCTCTTTGGAGAGCCCTTTTTAGTCTTTCTCATGAGAGGTTGTGAAGCTTGATGGGCCTGAGATGTTAGTGGCTTGTCAGAGGAGCCATCCAGTGAGGTGAGTTGCTGCATGCTTTGAGTTTCCAGTCTCTGCCTAGTCCATTGACATGGGTGTTGATCACCCCAATGGGCTTGAATAAGCTTTGCTTGGAGGTACAACAGTGTAGTGATTGCCCCTGTGTTTCAGTATGTGGCATGCCAAGTCCTGTAGCTAATCACGGGGTACAATTGGGTTGACTCTGCTTTTCCCCTGCAGGTCTTAGAAGAGTGCTGTGTCTCATGAACATGGCAAGATGGGGTCTGCTCCCAAGGCAGACATAACTGGCATCCGAAGGCTGCCATCAAAAGCTGAAAAATGTACCTGGTATGTTGTCTGCCTCGTGTTGCTTTGACTTTTTAGACATGATAGAAGTCAAATAGGACTGCTTCAGAGACTGCCTAAAACTATTTTATCTGTCAAGGAGATTCCCCAACTGCCTTCTACTATAGGGTGTGTGCAGAAACTGAGTGGTGTGTAAAACTAGCCCTTACCAGCCCCCCAGGAGACTCCTGAGCTTAGGACAGTGTGTTTCAACATGACTGCTTTGTGAGCTCTTGTGAGCACAGTCCAAATCTCTCCTGAATGTAGTGGGGCCAGGAGGGACTTGTGGGAGGAGCAGGGGGTTAAGAGTGTTGCCCTTCTGGTGACAGCTGGAACAGAGGCTCAAAAGGAGAGCAAGGGCAGTTTGGGTGGTTTGAGAGGGGATGAATTATTTCCAGAGCTGCTGAGAATGAGTAGCCCTCTTGGGAGGGGGGAGTATTGGCAGGCAAGGCCCTATTTAAATCCTTTAGTACTGCTGAACTGTGTCTTAAAATCGTGTACAAGGTAAAGCCCTCGGGTAATAAGCAGAGAAATTGTCAGGCATGACACTAACCCTTGAGCATGGGGCTTCCCAAAGAGGCTCAGACCAGCAGTTGGTATTGCTCCAACAGTGTTAGGGAAGGTTAGGTTTGCTGCCCACCACAGCAGGGTCTGACCCTAGGTTCCTGCTGGGAAGTGTGGAGCCAAATCCAAGTGAATTAAATGAATTTTAATGGCATGTGTGCAGTGATTGCAGCTGGAGCTGGGTGCCTCTGGAAGGGGACCCTAAGGAAAGGAATCCCTGGGCAATTGTAGCCTTTGAATCCAAGGACTCCACCCCTCATGTGGTAGTTGGGACCAACAGTGATATTCAGCTCTGGGGTCTCCTGTTCCTTATTGGGTCTCATTGTTGTCCCTGGGCAGGCTGTTTCTTTCCTCATCTTTACTGGTGTGGTTTCTGCTGAGGGATGTGCCTTTGTTCCTTGTTGGGTCCCTCTGTCTCTCAAGGTCCTGAGGAGGAGGAGGTGGTTGCAGACCACAACTCTCCCTGCCCCAGCAGGGAGAGGAGGCTTTGTTTCTCGAGGTCCTGATGGCCAGCACAGGCCTTATTTCAGAGTTGTGACATCCTCCCTTCTGGAGTGTGAGACACAGGGATACAGACTGCTTGTGATGTCCTTGTCCTTCCAGCTGGAGCTGGCCCTGGGGCCTCTTTTCCTGAGCTGGATGCAAGTCCCTCCTGTTCTCTGAGTGTGGCCTAAGGCTTCAGCAAATTGAACTACTCATGCCAAGTGTTTATAGAAGTTGTGCTGGGCAGCTACCTCTAGACAGTTTCAGTTCAATGTTCTTTAGCAGTCCTCCCTTTGTTTTTATTAAGCATCCCTGCTAACACTTGAAACAGTCCTCAGTCTTCTGAGGCAGACTGTCACTTTCCATAATTTCATGTATAATATGGTTGTAAGTGATAGGCATGACACAGCTGAACTTAACTACTACTGGGTGCAGCAGGTGATTATAAATCCCTGTTGTGCTTGGTGACCATCCTAGGAGTGTTTCCCACCCATGATGGTCTCCATCCTTCCTTATCCTTTCTAAGACATGGTATCTCTTCTGTATCATGAGTGGTGAGAGTTCTTGTCCATTGTTTTGGATGCCTTCTAGCAGTTGATGCAGGTCATCATGTTGTAGTAGCTTTTTCACCAGTGTAAGATGTATTCCAGTGGGGGTAGGTAGTAAATTCTGAGTCAATGTATAATTAGATGGTAACAACTGTTAAGATCTAACAGGAGCTGAATGATTGAAGTTGCATCCCATAATTTTGGTCCAGTTATGAACACAAATATTTGAGTCACTACTTGTATTTGCAGCAATGGTGTCTATGAATATAAGACTGCCAAGGGTTCTCATACATGCCCGTCTCTTTCCAGTGTATGCAAGTACAGTTCAACTTGAACAGCCAAGTAAGAACACAGCATGGCAGTATGTGGCCTGTCCCACTTAGGTTCTGACTTGGATTTTTGTAGAAATGTTTTACCTAAAGCTTCATCCCCAGGGTGTCTGTCATGTGCCTGAATGTCAGATGGTACTGGCTGAAACCAGGGAGCCTGATTTTGTGAAGCCTTAAGCTGCTCCTGTAAAGCTAGTACATGTTGTGTCACTTGTTCATCTCTAACAGGCTGGTCTTAGCAGGGGTGTAAGGCCCTGGTATGGCTCAATGTCTCCCAAAGGGAATTTCTGCTGGTGTTGCCCCTCTGGGTTGTCATGGGGCATTTCAAACATCCCATAGAGCTAAGTTCAATGCCTCTGGCCATTTTAGAGCTCTGTGTGTGTGTGTGCATATTCCCCCCATCATGCTTGGGGATGGAGGCTAAGTCCTGCATTTCTGGTGCTCCCAGACAGGCCCCAGGGGCTCGTTTGGGGGCTCCAAAATGGAGGCTCATCCTGCAAGTCTGGGGCTCAAGCCCAGGCTTCTGGGACTGGTCTCAGAGCTCAGAAAGGGGGCTAGGTCCTGGGTTTGGGTGCTGGAGAGCAGGTTCAGGGGGCTGTATTGGGCCTTTGGCCCCTGCACCCCTCCGGCCCCTAAGCCCCTTCCGCCCCACGGCCCCATCAGCCCCTCCGCCCCCCGGGCCCCCTGCCCCTCCGCCCCCCTGCCCCTCCGCCCTCCGCCACTCCGCCCCTGCGCCCCTCCGCCACTGCGCCCTCCGGCACTCTGCCACACCACCCCTCCGCACTCCGCCCCTGTGCCACTCCACCCTGCGCCCTCCGCCCTTCCGCCCTCGGCCCTCTGGCCCCCGCACCTCCGCCCCCCGCACCTCCGCCCTTTCACCCTCCAACGTTCCGCCCTCCACCCTTCTTCCCTTCTGCCCTTCCACGCTCCGCCCCTCCGCCCTCCTGCCCCCCCACCCATTCCACCCTTTCCACCCTTCCGCCCCTCCAGCCTTCCGCCTCTTCCCCCCCTCTGCCCCTTCCACCCTGCCGCCTCATCCGCCCTGGAAGGGCCACGGCCACGGTGAAGCGGTGGAAAAAAGAGCCATGGCCATGGCCAGCTGGCGGGCCGAAGGAAGGGCCACGGCCAGGGTGGGCGGGCAGAAGGAAGGAAGGAAGGAAGGGCAGGCGGGCTACAGCCAGGGCGGGCGGAAGGAAGGAAGGAAGGTCCACGGCCAGGGCGGGCGGAAGGAAGGAAGGGCCAGGGCGGGCGGGCGGAAGGAAGGAAGGGCCACGGCCAGGGCGGGCGGGTGGGTGGGCGGAAGGAAGGAAGGAAGGGCCACGACCAGGGCAGGCGGGCGGAAGGAAGGGCCAGGGCGGGCGGGCGGGCGGAAGGAAGGGTCACGGCCAGGGCGGGCGGGCGGGCGGAAGGAAGGAAGGGCCACGGCCAGGGCGGGCGGACGGAAGGAAGGAAGGGCCACGGCCAGGGCGGGCGGGCGGAAGGAAGGGCCACGGCGCGGGCGGGCAGGCGGGCAGAAGGAAGGAAGGGCGGGCCACGGCCAGGGCGGGCGGGCAGAAGGAAGGGCGGGCCACGGCCAGGGCGGGCGGGCAGGCCGAAGGAAGGGCAGGCAGGCCACCACCAGGGCAGGTGGAAGGATGGGCGGGCCACCACCAGGGCGGGCGGGTGGAAGGAAGGAAGGGCAGGCGGGCCACCGCCAGGGCGGGCGGAAGGAAGGAAGGGCGGGCAGGCCCTCTCACTCCCTCATTCCCTCCCCCTCTCCCCCCACCTTTTCTTCTACCTGGGCACTTCCAGTTGAGTGCTTGGCCTCAAGCCAGGGCAAGTCTCTCACCAATTCAACAAGGCCCAAACAGCACCCCTGATTTTCAGCTAAGTTTTTGAGTATGGAATAGCAATAACCCAATCCCACCAAGAGTGCCTCTACTACAGAGTTACTATGACACACAGGACAGCATTCAGATCTAGGACACCCCCACTGACACCACTTTCCCTTCTCACCATAGTCTAATTCCAACAGATGCTTCTTCCCCTGGACAACAGCATGAAGTCACCACGGCTTCAAGTTGTTTTTAAAGCAGTTACACACCTAAAGGTACTACAGAAAGAGACAGGATAATCCTCGACAGAAAAAGACAAGCTAACAGTCCTTTCCCAAGCCAGGGCCCTCTAGGAAGGGAGCATTTCAACACCAGAAAGAGGACCAGAATGGGAGCAGTCCCTCTGCCTCAGCTTAGGAAGCCAGGGAGCAGTAAAAGCAAGAACTCAATTCTGTCCTCCAGAGCAAGGCCAGAGCTGGAGACAAGACAGAGTAGCTGGGAGCATTAGGTCTCATGCTTATGTTAGGTCTGTCCCTACGCCAAGCAGGACTCGTGGATGGTTAACTTCACTAGGCCTGTACATAACACTAGCCCTGCTCTGAGCTGCAGCCCTTAGCTTCCCTGCTACAGCAACCCCAGTGCTCCCTTGCTTGTCCACACAGGTAACTGGTTTCTGTCCCCCTCCCCACCCCCTTTGTGGCTGCGTAACTCCATACATCCACATGTCACATTAAATGGAAGGGGAGGACAGAGGCCAGGATTCCCTCATCAGCAAGGACACAGCCTGCACACATCCACCCACCAGCTCACAGCTCCAGTGCTGCCCTGCTGCAAAATTAAAGCAGGCCTCCCTTTGTGAGGACAGCAGTGAGACAGGAAACCATATATTCCACACCATTAACCCTCAAGTACACTTCCCTCTAACCAAGCTCCAGACTATCAAGCCTCTACAACCTGCAACAGTTGGGTTTCAGCTATTTCAGCTTAACACTGGATACACTGAACTATTTAGCAGCTTAACACCCTTGGCACATTTAACTTTCACACCCAGAGATTAGCCTGAGAGTGCAGCCACTTTATAGGTCAAACCCTCCCACAGTGGAGTCTAGCTTTTTCTTAAAAAGAAAAACCTTCACCCCCCTGAGACACTTTCAAAGCCATTTGTGGTTTTTTATATTGGTCTCTTCAGGGCAAGCATCTGAAGAGAAGCAGTGTCTGAAGACCCTGTCACACAACACTAAGACCTCCCAGTCACTGCTAGAACTCCTCCCCAGCACACCTCACTGTATCCCCCAGCTCTTACAGGTGCACCTCACTGGGACATGCCAGGTGAGGGTAACCACCTCACCACCCCCCTCCCCAGACCCCTTCACAGCTGGGACACTGAGTGGGTGGCATGCCCACTGCTAGTTACTGCTTGTAAAGCATTTCCATGTGACTACACTAATCCCAACACAAGCTTTGAGCTCACCACAAGAAAACCCTCTGTGTCATCAGACAGAATCCACAAGGAAATCCTGACTATCAACTAGTCAAGCATCTTGTAGTTCAGCAAGACAGGAACTCAATGAGCCTGGAGTTGAACAGTGCTGACCCCTCCAAAAGGCAAGCCTGCCAAGAGCCATGCTTTGCACTTTCAGCTACTTCCAGAGAAGCAAGACTCTGCACACTGGGCAGCACAGGGTGTCCTATCATTTTACCCTTGATGTGGTAGCTGGCCCCCTTCTGTGTCCTGGGGGCATAAGCCATGTCTTTAGCTAGGGCAGCAGCAGCTCAGGCTTTTGAAGCCCAGAGACTGCAGCAGAGCTCTCCTGCAGCTGCTTCTCTCTTCTCAGCTGCAGCACTCCACATGCCTTTGGAGAGCTCCAGAGAGAAACAAGAGCATCCAAAGGTGTTACAAGACAACCCTGAGAAGCTCAGAAAGAATGTCTGAAGTAGGTACATTTGGATAACTTCTATCTTAGCTAGAAGTTGCTTAGCATGAGTAGCTAAATTTGCTGAAGCCTTAGGCCGCGCTCCTAGTTCGGTAAGAAAGGGCCTCAGAGCTGGTGCAGGCTGGAAAGATGAGGGAGTTACAAGCAGCCTGCATTCCTGTGCCCCACTCTCCGAAAGGGAGGATGTCAAGGCTGAGAAATAAGGCCTGTTTGGGTGCCAGGACCTTGGGAAGCAAAGCCTCCTCTCACTGTTGAAAACAGTGCTGATTAAGGGGTCTGGATTATGTCCTCTTCCTCAGGACCTTGGGAGATAACACCTATTGACCTAGCTGGGGCAGTGTTAACTGATCAGGACCTTGAGAAGCAGGGGTGGGACCCAGGGAATGAAGAAATCACTAACCAATCACTGTAAAAGGGAAAGTCGCAAATCTGGCAATTTGTGTGTATAAATGCTACTTGAAAAGTTGGGGGGGTGTGCTTGATTTGTGGGAAACCACTGAGCACCCAGGCTCGCGCAACTCTGAAATAAACAAATGTCTCTCCTGAGTGTGTAATTATTGGCTTATTGCACACCGGGCAACAAATCCGCTTTTCAGACAACAAAGGGAGCTGGAAAGAGAGGAGACACTCATTTCTCCTCAAAACATAGCACTGCCAAGCATCTGCCAAACATGGCTGTGAAGCTATCTGACCAAACTTGGGAGGTCTTTGAACACTTTGTGTTTTGTCTCTCATTCTTCTCTGCTAGGCTTGATTACAACAACACTGCTTAATTTAAGCTTGAAGCATGAAGATTTCTTGAGAAGACCTGCCTTAAGTACTGGGACATTTGGAAAAACACTCTCACCTCCATCTCAGAAGGCACAGGCATAGTCAAGGAATGACTCTGACCCAACTCTGTCATAGGAACTGGGTTTTGTGGTCAGAAAACAATGCTTTTGAAGAACTCCCTCCTGAGCTGGTCATCTAAGCATCTTTCACAGCCTCCCCACCTTCTTCCCCCCTCCCCCCAGCATAAAATAGCCTTTCCTGCAAGATAAGGAGAGGCAATAAACAAGCTGCATGAAAGAGGAATTCAAGCCCTTTCAGCTGCAGGGATTCTACATCTGACCAGCTCCTTTGATTTCACACTTTTTGCTTTCCAAGAAATGAGACTGGGAGTTTTCAAGCTTCTCCTGGTGGGGCACTCTTCCCATTTAAAGAGAGCAGCCCAAGAAGCATCCTACCAGAAGCTGAAGGGCACAGCTTTTCAACAGGGACTCCTCAGGAGATCAGAAGTATTAGCCCCTCAAATCACAGAGTAACTCCTAGCAAGGAGCACTCAACCCTAGTTACATACTTACCTCCTAAGGAACAGGAAACACAGCAGGACTCCAGGAACAAACACAAGCTTACAAGCCTGGGTGATCCAAACACACACAGACACACAGTCAGCCTTTGCACACCTACAGCCCTACAATGCCAGGGCACCACAGCAACTTTAAGAGTCACCTCACACAGAGCTCCACACAGCATAAAACAGAGACAAACAACTAAACAGACCATGCACAAGCACCACCCTAGAGACCCAGCCCCCAAAACACACTCACCCTGCAAAACAAAAACAAAAACAAAAACAAACACACACACACACACACACACACACACACACACACACACACACACACACACACACACACACACACTCACTCACTCACTCACTCACTCACTCACTCTCCCAGGGCACCCAGCAGGAACAAGCACCCCCTCACCAAGCTTAAATGCAGCCCTCTGGCCAATGGGTAGAGGACAGGTGGGTGGAAGCCCCAGCTGATTCTGGTCAGGGAAGCCACAGCTGAGCCTGGTCAGGGCAATTAAGGCCTCCTGCTGCACCAAGGGCCCTAGTGCCATAGCAAGAAAGCTCTTCCATGTGAAAAGTGACAGTCCCTTGGAACACCTCACATGGAAGCAAAGCTTAACCATGACAATTTTGTTAGGTGGGTATATCATACCCACATATATACGTGTCACCTGCCCCCAAAGGCCTTTGATACGATGGTAGTGAAAGCCTTCTTTGAATACCTGCTAGCGTTTGATGTTGAGAACCTTCCCAACACTTCCAAGAAGCTGTACCTGCCTAGATGTGCAGCGCGAGCATACAGGAATCCTTCTCCTGCAGGTGTCATGTATCTTGCTATCTGTGGCTCAAGCATTCCCAGCACCAGAGGTGGTGCCTCTGCATTTCACATCCCTCACAGATTTTTCTTTCCTGAGAGTTTGTCCAGGCTTTTTTGGAGCCCATGTGAACTGTTCACATCCAGCCAGAAATTCCAGCGCCTATTTATGCATTATGTGAAGAAACATCTCTTGCATGCTTTGGGCCTGGCCCTTGCTAGCACTGCTTAGGGGCTTTTTTTAGTCCCTACAACGCAAGAAGCAGAAAACATTCCCCAGTCATTTTCCTCTCTTGCAGAATCTTTTGGCGTTTCCTCAGCAAACTACCTAAAACTCCAGCACCAGCTGGAGCTGGGTGCTGCTGAAGAGGGACCCTGAACAAAGAAATCCCTGGGCAATTGTAACTCTTCAGTCTAAGTTCTCCACCCCTTGTGTGGTAGTTGGGACCACCAGCAATACTCAGGTGTGGGGTCTTCCTGTTCCTCCTTGGGTCCCATTGGTGTCCCTAGGCAGGCTGTCTCTTCCCTTCTCTTTGCTGCTGTGACTTGTGCTGAGGGACGTGCCTTTGTTCCTTGTTGGGTCCTGCCCTTGTCTCCCAAGGTCCCGAGGAGGAAGAGGTGGTAATTCCAGACCACAGGAACTACCCCTGCCCCAGCAGGGACAGGAGGCTTTGTTTCTCAAGGTCCTGATGGCCAGCACAGGCCTTATTTCAAAGTCCTGACATCCTCCCTTTCAGAGTGTGAGGCATGGGAATGCATGTCAGAGCCTTCTAGTGCTGTGGCTTCTGACTCCCTTCAGGATTATTTGGGAAGAGATGCTTGGTGTGTGTTAAACTCTCTTAAAGCAAGGCTTCATTTAATGCCCCGTGCTGCTGGTGCCCACAACACAGTTGTGTCCTTGTTGGGAATTGCTTCTGAGTCCCTCGGAGTGAGAGGGGAAATGGAGCAGGGACTGTGTCAGAGCAGCAAGTGGGAGCTGGAACTGGCACATGGCCTTCTTGCTCTGTAAGAGAAAACAGTCCTTTGAAGTTCCTGTTGTTGTCCCAACTGGAATGCAGGCACTGAAGGAGAGGAGTAAACAGTGGCCTGGAAGAGACCATCCAGGCTCTTCCCGAATGAGCAGTAGTTGGGGGTAGTTGCATTAGGATGTGCTATCTCTTTTAGCCTTATGTTGATTTAAAAGAGAGCAAGTCTAAGCAAATGCTTGTCAGCCAACAAGTGTCAACTAACAACAAAGCAGGAAAAGCCTCAGGCAGTGAAGAGCTCTTCTCCCATGCACAAGGTGTTTCCTGGGTTTTTTGGTCAGCAAACTGAATTGATTCAGGCCCTGGAGTGGAAACCCAATGTGGTGGGAACCCAGGTCTTGGCTCCAAGTCAAGGCAGGTGGTGAGGAAGGCCTTGGGAGTCAGGGTGCCCTGGGTCTGCTCCTGGGAGCTCCTCACAGCTGTAGCACAAGCAGATGCTGCCTCCAATTCTCCTGCCATGGAGGGGCTGGGGTGGGCAGGAAGGCAAGGAGGGGAGCCCTTGGCATGAGCCCTCAGAGTTGTCCCAGTGGGACCTGGTGCTTCTTGACTGCCCCAAAGCAGCAGGTCTGATCTGGTGCTGATTAACCAATTAAAACTGCCTGAATTTCCCTAACTGAAGGAGGGAAGGAAATGAGTGTGACCTCCCCCCCAACACCCCTTCCCATGATAATGGAGGAAGGACTGCTGTTTGTGCTCTGCCAGGGTGTGGATTTTCTCCCCTTCCTGGCTTTTGACAGCTGGTTTTGATGCTTTTTCTTCCCTGTTTTGGGGACAGTGCTTCTTGAGACAGGGGGCTCCTTCTCAGAAGCTGTTTTCCAGTGTCTCTAAGTGGGTGCTTGGAGCTTCTCAGCACTGTCCCCTCCCTGGGCACCTCTTGGTGTTACTCCCTCTTTTGCCCTAGGGGCCCTTTGCCTCAGGCTGCCTTTCTCCTTCCAGGAGCTTCTGGAAGCTTCTGGGGCTGCCTGTGGGGCGGGGCTGCAGCTGATTGGTGGAGGGGTGGGGCTGGTGTGAGCTGGTGTGAGGGCTGTTGTGGGGGAGGGGGGAGTGACAGGAGCTGCCTCAGGGAGTGGGGGGGCTTCCCCCAGGCTGCGGGGGGGCTGGGTGCCTCTTGCAGGGGGTGACTGCCCCGGGCCGTGGGAGCCCTGCTGTGCTGGAGGCAGTGGGTGGCTGGGGAGCAGGAGCTGGGGCTGTGCAGCACCAGGGGGGAGGAGCTGGGGACACCAGCCCCTTTGCAGAGCTCTGCTGAGGTCAGTGCCTGAGCCCGGGGGCAGGGCAGGAGGGACAACTGGGGACAAGGCTGGTGAGAGGCCTGAGCTGGGGAGGCTGTGAGCTCCTGCCTCCCGGCAGCTGCAGCAGGGCTGCTTGTGCCTGCTGACCCGAGGGTCTGGGCAGGGCCCTGTGCCCAGTAGCTGAATGGGGCAACAAGCCCTGGTAGGACAGTTGGGAAAGCAGCTGGCTCTGGAAGGAGCTCGTGCAGCTTTTGCATTTGGATGTGTGATGTGCTGAGGGGGAGCAGCAGGTGACAGTGCCTGGGGGCTCCTTTCAGCAGGCAGCAGTCCCCTGTCTTCCTGCCAGACATGCTGTCATGGCACAGGCATCGCTTGTTGGGGGCTTTTTCCTGGGCCTCGTGCTCTTTGGAGAGCCCTTTTTAGTCTTTCTCATGAGAGGTTGTGAAGCTTGATGGGCCTGAGATGTTAGTGGCTTGTCAGAGGAACCATCCAGTGAGGTGAGTTGCTGCATGCTTTGAGTTTCCAGTCTCTGCCTAGTCCATTGACATGGGTGTTGATCACCCCAATGGGCTTGAATAAGCTTTGCTTGGAGGTACAACAGTGTAGTGATTGCCCCTGTGTTTCAGTATGTGGCATGCCAAGTCCTGTAGCTAATCACGGGGTACAATTGGATTGACTGCTTTTCCCCTGCAGGTCTTAGAAGAGTGCTGTGTCTCATGAACATGGCAAGATGGGGTCTGCTCCCAAGGCAGACATAACTGGCATCCGAAGGCTGCCATCAAAAGCTGAAAAATGTACCTGGTATGTTGTCTGCCTCGTGTTGCTTTGACTTTTTAGACATGATAGAAGTCAAATAGGACTGCTTCAGAGACTGCCTAAAACTATTTTATCTGTCAAGGAGATTCCCCAACTGCCTTCTACTATAGGGTGTGTGCAGAAACTGAGTGGTGTGTAAAACTAGCCCTTACCAGCCCCCCAGGAGACTCCTGAGCTTAGGACAGTGTGTTTCAACATGACTGCTTTGTGAGCTCTTGGAGCACAGTCCAAATCTCTCCTGAATGTAGTGGGGCCAGGAGGGACTTGTGGGAGGAGCAGGGGGTTAAGAGTGTTGCCCTTCTGGTGACAGCTGGAACAGAGGCTCAAAAGGAGAGCAAGGGCAGTTTGGGTGGTTTGAGAAGGGATGAATTATTTCCAGAGCTGCTGAGAATGAGTAGCCCTCTTGGGAGGGGGGAGTATTGGCAGGCAAGGCCCTATTTAAATCCTTTAGTACTGCTGAACTGTGTCTTAAAATCATGTACAAGGTAAAGCCCTCGGGTAATAAGCAGAGAAATTGTCAGGCATGACACTAACCCTTGAGCATGGGGCTTCCTAAAGAGGCTCAGACCAGCAGTTGGTATTGCTCCAACAGTGTTAGGGAAGGTTAGGTTTGCTGCCCACCACAGCAGGGTCTGACCCTAGGTTCCTGCTGGGAAGTGTGGAGCCAAATCCAAGTGAATGAAATGAATTTTAATGGCATGTGTGCAGTAATTGCAGCTGGAGCTGGGTGCCTCTGGAAAGGGACCCTAAGGAAAGGAATCCCTGGGCAATTGTAGCCTTTGAATCCAAGGTCTCCACCCCTCATGTGGTAGTTGGGACCAACAGTGATATTCAGCTCTGGGGTCTCCTGTTCCTTATTGGGTCTCATTGTTGTCCCTGGGCAGGCTGTTTCTTTCCTCATCTTTACTGGTGTGGTTTCTGCTGAGGGATGTGCCTTTGTTCCTTGTTGGGTCCCTCTGTCTCTCAGGGTCCTGAGGAGGAGGAGGTGGTTGCAGACCACAACTCTCCCTGCCCCAGCAGGGAGAGGAGGCTTTGAAATAAGGCCTGTGCTGGCCATCAGGACCTTGAGAAACAGCGTTGTGACATCCTCCCTTCTGGAGTGTGAGACACAGGGGTACAGACTGCTTGTGATGTCCTTGTCCTTCCAGCTGGAGCTGGCCCTGGGGCCTCTTTTCCTGAGCTGGATGCAAGTCCCTCCTGTTCTCTGAGTGTGGCCTAAGGCTTCAGCAAATTGAACTACTCATGCCAAGTGTTTATAGAAGTTGTGCTGGGCAGCTACCTCTAGACAGTTTCAGTTCAATGTTCTTTAGCAGTCCTCCCTTTGTTTTTATTAAGCATCCCTGCTAACACTTGAAACAGTCCTCAGTCTTCTGAGGCAGACTGTCACTTTCCATAATTTCATGTATAATATGGTTGTAAGTGATAGGCATGACACAGCTGAACTTAACTACTACTGGGTGCAGCAGGTGATTATAAATCCCTGTTGTGCTTGGTGACCATCCTAGGAGTGTTTCCCACCCATGATGGTCTCCATCCTTCCTTATCCTTTCTAAGACATGGTATCTCTTCTGTATCATGAGTGGTGGGAGTTCTTGTCCATTGTTTTGGATGCCTTCTAGCAGTTGATGCAGGTCATCATGTTGTAGTAGCTTTTTCACCAGTGTAAGATGTATTCCAGTGGGGGTAGGTAGTAAATTCTGAGTCAATGTATAATTAGATGGTAACAACTGTTAGATCTTAACAGGAGCTGAATGATTGAAGTTGCATCCCATAATTTTGGTCCAGTTATGAACACAAATATTTGAGTCACTACTTGTATTTGCAGCAGTGGTGTCTATGAATATAAGACTGCCAAGGGTTCTCATACATGCCCGTCTCTTTCCAGTGTATGCAAGTACAGTTCAACTTGAACAGCCAAGTAAGAACACAGCATGGCAGTATATGGCCTGTCCCACTTAGGTTCTGACTTGGGTTTTTGTAGAAATGTTTTACCTAAAGCTTCATCCCCAGGCTGTCTGTCATGTGCCTGAATGTCAGATGGTACTGGCTGAAACCAGGGAGCCTGATTTTGTGAAGCCTTAAGCTGCTCCTGTAAAGCTAGTACATGTTGTGTCACTTGTTCATCTCTAACAGGCTGGTCTTAGCAGGGGTGTAAGGCCCTGGTATGGCTCAATGTCTCCCAAAGGGAATTTCTGCTGGTGTTGCCCCTCTGGGTTGTCATGGGGCATTTCAAACATCCCATAGAGCTAAGTTCAATGCCTCTGGCCATTTTAGAGCTCTGTGTGTGTGTGTGTGCATATTCTTGCTATTTTTTCTTTTAATGTTCTGTTCATTCTTTCTACTTGTCCTGCAAACTGTGGGTGATAAGGGATATGCAGGTTTCTCTCTCTCCCTAGGGATGTGTATAGTTGCTTGATTATGTTTGCTGTGAAATGGGTAGCCCTGTGTGACTGCATTGCTTCTGGAACCCCATATCTGGGTAGGATTTCTTTTAGTTAGGTTTTTACCACCCCTCCTGCCTCAGCCTTTCTTGTTGGGAAGTCCTCTCCCCAGTCTGATGACTGATCTATCACTGACAAGTGTTTCTACCCATTGGTGGATGGCATATCCGCGAGGTCTAGTTGTAGCCTTTGAAAAGGGAAGGAGGCCCACGGTTGTCCCCCTAACTCTGAGGTTGGTTTGCTGCTGGAGACCTTTTGGCAGGTTGGGCAGCTATCAGTTATTCTTTCTGCAGCTGCATAAATTCCTGGTTTGGCCCACGCTTTCTGTGTCTGGTTAGCTACTGCCTGGGCTCCCCCATGAGCTTTATCATTAAACCACCTAGCTACAGTAATTACTTTGTTGGGGTGGGTAGAATGTTTTCCCCCAAGTGTCCATATTCTATTGTCATTTTGTTTTTTCCCATTGTTTCTTCTCTGCTCCTGAGCAGTCCTTTTCGTGCATGGTTTTGGGGTGTATTAAATTCAGCCATTCACTCTGGTTCCTGATTGGAGCTGCAACCACACAGTCTCTCAAAGGTTGTTGGGCTGCAGCCTTTGCAGTGGTGTTGGCTAAAGCATTTCCTTTCCTAATTTCTGTAGTGTCCTTAGTACGGACTGGGCAGTGCATCACAGCAATTTCTTCAGGCAGCTGGACTGACTCTAGCAAATCGCGTGGTTTCTTCTCCATTAGCCACTTTCTTTCCTGACTATGTGAAAAGTCCTTGTTCTTTCCAAAACATCCCAGTTGCATGACATACCCCAAAGGCATATTGAGAGCTGGTGTAGATGATGACTTGCTTTCCTTTTCCCAGGTGCGCTGCCTGTGTCAAGGCTACTAGTTCTGCTCCTTGCACACTCATTTGTGTGAGAAGCGGTTCAGCCTCTATCACTTGTTCCTGGCTGACTACAGCATACCCAGTTTGTCGCTGTCTGTGCAGCTAGTAGGATGAGCCCATCTACAAATAGAACTAGATCTGAGTTTTGCAAAGGAACATCAGTTAAAGGGGTTGTTGGCTTACTCGAAGTGTGCATTACCTGCTCATGTTGGACATGTTTCTCTCCATCATCAGGCAGAGGTATTAGGGCTGCTGCATTCAAGGCATTGCCTCTTTTCAAGACTACATGATCTGCCATGAGGAGGATCAATTCATATCTGTGTGCCTGTTGTGGCAACAATGCTTGGGTTGCATGTTGTTTTAGCAGTATCTCCCCTTTGTGTGGGACAAACAGTTACAGGGTGTCCCAGAATGGGAGGGTGGCTGCTCTCCACTAGTGCTGCTGCCACAGATTTGGTGCAGGCTGGTGCCCCTGCTGCAGCCTAATCTAGTTGAGCAGAATAACATGCTACTGGTCTCTGGTGGGGTCCTAATTCTTGCATTATTACTCTGCTGGCAATCCCCTTAGGTCCATATATGTACAAATCGAAGGGCTTTGTCTAATCTGGGAGCTGGACAGCAGGTGCAGATGCCAAAGCTCCTTTCATAGTGCTGAAAGCTTGCTCTCTTTTGGGGCCCTGTGCAATGGGTTCTGCTTCTTCATTCTGGGTTGCCTCTGCCAGGGGTTTTGTTAATTCTCCCAACCCAGGAATCCATGGTGTGCAAAATCCCCCAGCTGCAAGGAATCCTTGCAACTGTTTCTTTGTTCCTGGAGGTGGGAGATTTATTACAGCATCTCCTCTTTCTGGGTCTAGTAGTTGTTGCCCTTATTTCAGAATGAGCCCCAAGTATTCTACTTCCTTTTGACACAGCTGGAGACTAGATGGAGATGCCTGGTGACAGTTTTCTGCCAAAGCAGTGCAGAGATGTACAGAGTCTATTAGACAGGTATCTTCATCTCTACTTGCTATCAGCAAGTCATCTACATACTACACTAGAGCTAATGTGGATTACCCCCAGTAATTTGATATCCTTTACATCCTTCTCCAGTATTTGTGGAAAAAAGGGGTGGGAGACCCTGTGAAACTTGGTGGGAGGTGTGTCCATGTTAATTGTTGCCCTTTCCCTGTAAAAGCAAATAAGGGTTGGCTACTTTGTTGGCTGCAAACTCTTGGAGCATGGTCTGGGGTACTAGGATCTGCTAGTGAGAGTGTCACCTTTGGTGGGGTTCCCTTCCTCCCTCCTTTCTGGCTTGAATGCTCCTGTGCCCATGCCCAGTTATCCCAAATGGACCAGTAATCTGTTTGAGCTGGAAACCTCTCTTCTAGATGATGTTGCAGGAAAGCTACTGTTTCCTCATCAGAAGTCCCTTCTGCTGGCCACTGTTGTGCTGGATTACCATCTGTTGCGAAGGGCCACTCTTCCTGCCATAATGTAACTGTGTGCCTTTTTGACAAGCCAACTGTACCATCAGTCTTTTACAATTTTCCTGTGCCTCAGCTAAGGGCATCCCCTTCTCCCTGCCAGGTACATTCCCCATTGCCTGGGTGATGCCTTGTGCCACGCGGGGTTTATCCTGCATCTCAGAAACACTTTCCAGGGAAGTTGCTGCCCCGACTGGTTTCTCTGCCTAGATACTGAGAAGGGAGGTGATGCGGAGACACCATTTTGCAGGTGCTACAGGGCCCATGTCTGCAGCTCTGGGACTCCCTGGCAATAAGGAAAAGCAAGGCCAACCTGTTCCTTTCTGGGCTGCGTCCCCAGGGCGACAGAGCGGAGATCTACCGAGAGCTGGAGAGAGTCTTGCAGGGCGATGACGGCCGCGTGCAGAGCGCTGTCCTGGCCAGAGTGATCGCAGCGGCCTCGAGGGACATGAGAGTGGCGCAGGTGAGCTGCTCCTCTCTGAAGGCAGCCAGAGGCGCCTGGCTAGAGCCGGGTTTGGTAAAATGTAGGAGGGCTCTGAGGACCTGTGTCTAGCACTAAGCCCTGTCAGAGGCTCCCAGACCCCCTGTGACAGCTCCTTCCCCGCGGATGCGGCTCCGCGATAGCAAAGGCCGTATCCAGCCCTGCTGCAGAGGGAGCGCAGAGCAGGAGCAGCTGCCTGTGCCAGCGGCGCCTGCGCCCAGGGCTGGTGGCGGAGCTGGGACGTGCAGGGCCACGATTTCTGCACCAGCAAGTGTTTCCTGGAGGCAGAGGCCTTGGGGACTCATCGCTGCAGTGGATTTGGGGGGCGATACCTGGAGCTGTGCGGGGAGGTGGCCAAGGCAGGAACCGAGAGCTGGAGGCAGGCGATCGCTGCCGGCGCCTTCAGCCTTTCTCCCGCTCTCGCCAGGGTGTGACGGAGGAGGTGCGGATGGCCGCCAGCGACGTCCTGGTGGCTCTGGCCCACTCCCACTTTGATAGCGTCATGTACGAGCTGCAGTGCCACCTGAGGGCCCTGGGAGAGATCTCCGAGGACCTCGTGTTCATCACCTTGGGCAAGCTGGCCAGCAGCTACGGTAGGGCCCGTCAGCCTCTGGCTCGGGGCTGTGGTCTGCGGTACCCGGGAGAAGGGATCTTCCCCGATCTCCCCAAAATGTTCCATGCTGAACCGGAGGCTGCAAGGTTTCGGTGCCCCTCGCTGACTGCCGGGGCTGGCTCTGCCCCCGCCGCCCTCCCAGGCCCCCTGAAGGGCTGCCCCGCACCCCACTTGGGGCAGGCACCAGCACCCCATCGAGTCCCGCCAAGCCGTCCCCATGCCGGGGCCTGCCCCAGCCCCTGGGGCAGCTCTGGTGCCCCCCTGGCCCCCCGGCGCATCGCCAGGGGCCCAGCAGCCTGGGGGCTCCCCCCGCCGTGCTGCCCCGGGGCTCCCCCGCGCGCTGTCCCGGCTCCCAGTGATGACGGCCGCTCTCTGCGCCTCTGCCCTGCCCTCTCTGCAGCCCTGCGGTGCGTCCCCTTCGTGGGCATGACGCTCTTCGCCCTGCGCACGATGCTGAGCCAGGTGGGGAGCAGCCGGACCCTGCGCGCCGTCTGCAGCGGTGAGTGTCGGCCCCGCGGGCAGGGGCAGGGCCGGGGCAGCCTCGGCGCCTCTGCTGCTGTGCTTTGCTCCCGGTGCGACCTGCCGGGCTCTGAGCTCTGCCCCGGCTCCCTCCCGCCTGCTGCGTGCAGGGCGGGCTGGTTTTGGGGGGTTTTGGGAGAGAGGGCGAGTGTTTGGGACGGCTGGGGCAGGGACGCAGGGGGAAGCACAGGAAGGGAACACGGCTGGGAGGAGGAGGAGGAGGAGGTGTGATGGGGAGGAGGAGAGCAACAGCGCAGCGTTTCCATCAGGGCATCTCCGAGCACCGCGCGGCTTGTGCCTGGGGCCGGACCCGGTCTCGGATGGAGCCGCGGCGAGCGGGGGGCTGCGGCCGAGGGCAGGCTGGGGCGGCAGAGCAAGGTCTCGTCCCCGCCACAGGCTCTGCCCTGATCCTTCTGCCCTCTCGCCGCAGTCCTGGAGCAGTGGTCGAAGGCCGTGAACACCTACCTGGGCGCCTGGGAGCAATGCAGCTTCCCGCGCATGGGGCAGGCCCAGCTCTGCAGCAGCGTTTCCCCGCTCTTCCACCATGTGGTGGGGAGCTGGCTGGGCTGCGAGGAGGAGGAGGTGAGAGCGGCTGCCGTGCCGGCCCCGCGATTCCAGGGGCCTTTGGGCGGGGCCGGGGTGGGGATGTGCCCTCTCCTCTGGAGCAAGGCCTTCTCCTCCAGGGGAGCAGGGCACTGCCTCTCCGTGGGGAGGGCAGACCGTGTCGGGGTGGAAGGACGCTGGGCCCCGCTGAAGAGCGTCTCGCTGCCCTCCCTGCAGGCCAAGCAGGCCGTCCGGGGGGCGATGGCTGCCATGATGGGCCTCCTTGTGCGCGAGGAAGAGCACCACGAGTGCGTGTGGGAGCAGCTCCCCTGGCTCCTGGGCCAGTACCAGCAGGTCCAGGACACTTTCCGGGTGACCAAGGTGAGGCGTTATGTGGGGCACAGTAAGGCTGTGGGGTCTGTGCGTGTGCCGCGAGGTGTTGGGGGTCTGTGGGGTGTCTGGAGGAGCCGGGAGCCCTTGAGAAGAAAGGGGGAGAGCAGGGGAGGCTTGAGGCCTGCTGGGCTTCTCGGGCAGCGCCAGAGCAGCCCAGGTGGGGCCGAGAGGGAGCTGAGCATCCCTGGGGCTGACCTCCTTGAGAAGGGAGGGTTTTTTTCCAGGGGGCTGGAATTTCATCACAGAAACGCTGGGTTTCCTTTCTTAAGACGTTGCTTTAGGTGACAGCCCCACTCTTCTTCCCACCCCCGTTCCCTTGCAGGCTCTGAGTTATTTTCTGGCGGTTTTGGGGGAAGTGCAGATCCCCATCCCCCAGGACGAGGTCCAGGCCATCGGCACCGCTGTGCACCGCCAGGTAAGGGCAGCCTGACCCCGTACTGCCTGCGCTGGGTGCAGCAGACCTGACCCACGGGGACAGGAAGGTCCTGCTGGGCGGCCGGGCAGAGTGTCCTTGCGGCGGGACCTACCTTAAGGCCAGGTCTATGCAGATATTTGGGGGTCGCCTCCTATGCTGGGGTCTAGAGGCTGCTGTAGCCAAAGCCCCCGGGGAGACAAGAGCGGAGGCAGCAGTTTCTTTTCAGTCCCCTCGGAGCTGATGCTCTTCTCTCTAAAGCGCCCCTTGTTCCCACAGCTCAGTGATGGGAGCAAGCAGCACAGCGGGGAGCAGCGGTCGGAGCTGTCCTCCTGCGTCCTGCTGCTGGGTGAGGGGAGGAGACTCCGCGGGACACCGCTGTGCCCTTGCTGCTCTCTCCCTACTCTCTGGCTGACGCAGAGCACGACTTTTCCCTTGCAGCCCGAGTTTGCCCTGAGGACACGGTGGCCTTTCTGCGCTCACAGCTGGGGAGTGGGAGCGAGGCCACTCACGTGGTGTCCTTGGATCTGCTCAGAGCCCTGGTGCGCCCCACAGGTCAGTGCCGCGGGGCGCAGTGAGGCCGGCCAGGGGTTTGGGCTGCCGGGCTGGGGGCAGACATGACTGCAAGTGATGCACAAACGCCCGAAACGAGCTGCAAAGTGCGTGTTCCCCAGCCGAGCTGCCACGCAGCTGCAGGGACAGGGATGAGATGAGGCAGCTGTAAATGGCGACGCACCGGTGACAGCACTCGACGCTTGGTGATGGGGCCGGGACATGAGCTACTTGTACCCATCGCATTTCTGCAGCACTCTGTGTTGTTAAAACAGTCGGTCCCGTCACCCAGTTGTGTCTGTAAACAGAGTCACTGGGGGACTCTGCTGCTTCCTCGGCCGTCACAGTCTTGTCCTGGGTTTTCTGTGCCGCTCGTGTGTGAGCGAGCTGGGAGCTTTGGCAGCTCCCTGCTGAAATGAGGGCTCTGCCTGAGCGCCCGCCTCTCCCCGTCTTTTCCAGCAGCAGAGAGAGGCCAGAGCCTGCCCCTGCTCGTGCAGGCGGTGCGCTGCGCGCTGGGAGACTCCAGCAGGAAGGTGAGCTGGTTGGCGCAGGGCGGCACCGCGGTGGGCAGCAGAGAAAGCTTTTGCTGGGGGCAGAGCCTGGCCAGCCCCTGGCAGGGCTGCTGCTGGGGGTCGAGCCTAGGGGAGCGTTTCCCCGTGGAAATGTTGCTGCGTGGCAGTGGCTGTGGGAGCAGCGGGGCCTCCTGCACCCCCACGGTCTCCCCGCGGGGCACAGGGGCTGGATGGGTGTGAAGGCGTCTGCCCCGGGCTTTTGAGCAGAGGAGGGTAACTGCAATGTGCTCCGTGGCAGGTGGCGAGGGCAGTTCTGCGCTTCACCAAGGAGCTGCTGGGCTGCAGCGTCCAGAGCTGCTCGGCCTGGGATCTGGTGGCCCACGTCTTCGCCGCGTTCAGCCAGGCCTCCGGCAGACTGGTGAGGGCAGAGCGTGACGCTTCGGCTTTGCTGTGTGCCTGGGGTGTCCGGGGAGCCCCTGCGGGCGCCCTGGCAATGGGGAGCCCCCCCCCCAGCAGGGCTGCAGTCCCCGGTGCAGAGGGCCGAGCGGCATCCCCACCGCCGTTCCTGGGGGGATCTCGGAGGAGGCTGGGGGAGTGCTTTGGCCTCCCACCAGCACATAACAAATCCGACTGCGGTGCTTGGGCCGTGACTCCGCTGGGCCGTGCGTGCTGCCGTTTCAGCGCTGTTACTGAGTACAGCCCCGCCGCAGGGCAACCTCCTTGCATCGGCTTGGTGCCACTGCGGCATCACTTGGGCCCTGGAGGAGCTCGTAATCCTGACACCCCGACTAACGATGCTGGCGACCGCCCTGAGGAGCAGCGAGTCTCCCTGGTCGCAGCCTGTTTAGTGCTTCCTTCACCTGGGATCTGGCCTCTCCTGTGGGACTTTCTGCTCTCTCCTGCCTCCGGAGATGGGGGCTCCCAGGGGAGCATCACGATAGTGCTGGGTGGTTCATGCTTCACCTCCCATCTCAGGGACAGGGGCTGATGCTGGTGTTGTCCCAACTGTGTCTTGCAGGCGCAGAGAAAGCTGTCTCAAGCAGAAGCGCAGGAAGCAGCAGATCTTCAAGCCCTGTGCTTGGACATCCTGCGCTCTCTGGATGTCTCCGTCCGGGGGATGACCAAAGTAAGTCGTCCTGCGCCCTGCTGCTGCCTCCCTGCCCCACTCTCCCCAAAGTGCTCCCCGAGCAGCCCCTTAGGCGCACAAGGTGAGTGGAAATGCAGAGCGTCGTTTCCATCTCAGAGCTGAAACGAGCTTGAGCTGGCACGGAGGTGGGAGCCGCAACGTGCTGAATGGCCTCGTTCTTCCCTGCAGCTCCTGTGGCCGCGGCTGCTGCAGTACGTGGTGCCAGCCCAGTACGCCGGCACGTTGGTGCCGCTCTGCCGGTGCCTGCGAGAGCTGGCCGAGAGCCGGGGGAGAGCAGGGGGCGAGGACGGAGAGGAGGAGCCCGATGTCGTGGCCTCCCGGGAGCGAGGTAGGAAGCCGAAACTCTCGCCGTGAGCCGTGTCAGGCTGTGCCGGGGGCCCGTGGGCCGCGTGGGGGCTGCCCAGCCTGGGCAGGGGCAGGATATGGCGGGTCGCGCCGCTCTCACCGGCCTTTCTGTCTCCTCACAGCCAAGCTGCCGAGGCCGCAGGCCCTGCTGGCTCGCCTGCTGGTGAGTAGGGGCCCCGGGGAAAGCGCTTTCAGGGGCTGGAGGTGACGGGAGAGGTCGGGGCAGAGCTGTGTCGCAGGCCAGGGCCAGCAGCCCGCAGGGAGGAAGAGGCGTGCGAGAGCGAGTCGGAGCCTCCCTGGCCCCGCGGGACCCTGCTGCTGCGCGGGGGAGAAGCCGGCGGCGCCAGGGAGAAGCTCCCAGCTGGGCCGGGGCCAGGCAACCGCCCTCCCTGTGGGGAGAAGCTGCGGCTCCTCCGGCCGCCCCGAGCCCAGGTCTCGCCTGCCCTCTCCCAGGTGGTTGCGGCAGCTCCTCACGCCGGCGGCGGCTGTGGCGTCGCTGCCCTGCAGCTGCTGCAGGCCCTGTCCACAGAGATCCACAGCGCCGTGGGGATGGTGTGGGCCATGAAGATCCCCTTCCTGCTGCAGTGCCTGGAAGGTAACGTGCCATCGGGGAGGAGGAGGCTGGAGAGGCCGAAGGGGAGGCAGGAAAAGGCAGCGTCCAGGCGTGAGGGAGGGGAATTGGCCCTGGCTTTCTCAGCGCTGGCTCTGCAGCTGTTGCCCTTCCAGGGAGCAGCGCTGACGCCCAGGAGCAGTTCATCTGGGGGATGGGGCCTTTCTTGCCTGTCACTGCCACGAGCAGGTGTTGCAGCACCCCGGCGTCCTTGCTGGGTGGGTGTTTGGGAGGGCTGGACTTGGTGCTTCTGGGGGTGGGTGAAACGTGTCCTGGTGCAAATGTGTGTGCGTGGTCCGAGCCCTCGTGTGAGGGCCTGGTTTGCTCTGGAGCTGCAGTCGAGCGATGGGGACTGGGAGCGGCGGGTGTGTGGCTGAGCTGAGTCCGTGCCCCTGTCCCCCGTCCCCAGGGCCCGTCAGGTGTCCTGGGCCTGGCCAAGAGTTTGGCATGAAGGCTTGAGCCTCGCGGCTTGGGCCCCTTCTGGTGTGGGAGCCGGAGGGTGTTTGAGTGCCAAGGAGCCCCCGGGCTCTTCTGTGGCACCAAGTAACACGGAGGGTTTTCTTGCTCCGGCTTTGTAGGGCAAAGCGAGAGCTGCCTGGACTCTGCCGAGTGGGAGCAGCTCCTGCTTAAGGTACAGCACTGCTGCGAGGGCAGCAGCTACCGGTGGGAAAGTGGGGGAAGGTGTGGGTGGAAAGGTAACCAGGAGCAGGGGAGCCCTGAGCAGGGAAATGCCAGTTTTGTTCAGAAAACAGGAAACACAGGAAAGACCCCCTGCAAAGGCCCTGAGGATTTTGTTTTGCAAAGAGCTGTGGATCACAGAGGGTCGTGTCGTGTTGTGCCATGTCCCATCGTTGCACGTTGTGACCCGCTCTGCGGGGGCTTTGCTTCAACTTGTGTTTCTCCTAGTTCCTGAGGACATCGCTGGAGACGATCGAGAGCCAGGCCTGGACCATGGGCCTGAGCGTGGAGCTCAGCCAGCAGACGGGCAGCTACCCCTGGCTGTCCCGGAAGCAGGTGGGTCCCTGCCGAGGCCTCGTTTCTGCAGGAGCCGAGCTGGACGGCCAGGCGCCGCGGCCAGCTCAGTCGTGCCTGGTGTGGGCTGGTGCGTCGCGGCCCGGCTCTGTGCCGCCAGGCTGTGCGTGACCACGTCTGGGGTGGCCGCTTGTCTTTCAGGCCTTCCTGTATAAAGCTGTCGGGGTGTCCCTGGCAGCGTGTCAGCATGTCCCCTACGTCCGCCGGGAAATGAAGAAGCATCTCTCAAGGACAAATTACTTGGAAGCGTCTGAGAGAGAGGTGAGTTTCCTCTTCTCCCCTTGCTTTCCCCGGAGCCCCTCGGTATTTCCAGGGGAGCGGTGATCTCTCCGAGCAGAGCGCTCCAGGCTCTTCTCATTTCCTTGTCGCTGCTGTTTCTGTCGGACGATATCGCGAGTGTCGCTCGGAGCTTGCCGTGGCTGAGTGTCGGCCAGAGGCCGCCTCACCCTTTCCCTTGTGTTGCAGGCAATGATTTCTGTTTTGGCCGGTTCTGCCGAGAGCCACTTCCACCTTGCCTTGGAGGTGGTGCAGGAGTTTGGGGCGTCCATGGAGGAAAGACCAGTGTCTGGGGCTTTTAAACGCCTGAAGGTAAAGGATGCCGGGTGTCTTGGCTCGTTTTTCCTCTGCTTTATTTTCACTTCCAAACCAGTAGCAGCCCAGGGGTGGCTGCTGCGTGGAAAGCGGGGCAGCTCCTTCGCCGGGAGGCAGCGGGAGCTGGGGCCCGACGGAGGCGCTGGGCTGACGTCTCGTGGCTTCTCCCACGGCGCAGGAATACCACCAGGGGAAGAGAGCGGGGAGGCACATGGCCCTCGTGCTGGCCTACGGCCAGATCGCGCTCTGCGCCCCCCCGGAGCAGCTCCTGGCCCGTGTGGAGAGCGACGTCGTGGGGCGCATCCTGCAGCACTACCGCGCCAGCTGCCAGGTGGGTGCGCGGGCGCAGGGCCAGCCACACAGACGTGGGTCTTCCCTGAAGCTCCTGCGAGTGCCGACTCCCCCCAGCGCCCCGGGGGCGGTTGTGCCCTGCCCGTGCTGGCGGAGGGGGACGCGGCAGCCCTGGTTCGTCCCTGCTGCCCTGCGGGGTCTGTGCGCTCCGGGGCCGTTGCTGCGTGTCCTGCGTCTGTGCACCTTGGTTCACTGCCTCTCTCTCCACCGCCTTTCCCCTTCCAGGTACTGGGCTTCTCCTTCTCCACCAAGGTAAGTCCTGCCCCCCGGGGCCTTGCTCGCTGCCCTTCCCACACCCCTACACTCCGTGTCCCCCCTCCCCGCTGGCTGCGGGCCCGGCTGGGAACTCTGCCCCACGCCGGGCACTGGGTTTTGGGTCTCCTGGGCTGTGGGGCTGCACCGCTGCCTGCCCCGATGCCCTGCCACGGCTCAGGCGCCAGCGCAGCCGGGAGAGGGAGATCGGCCGCCAGGGCTGCCTGCGACCCTCTCGTCGTCCTTGTGTTTCCCCAGGGAGAAACCTCTTTCGGGCCCTTTGGCTCCATGGTGGGACTGCTGGCGCCTTTCACCTGCGACTCGCTGGCCACGTCCTGCCAGCGGGCAGGGGCCTGCCTCGGCCACCTCCTCCGCATACAAGGTGAGGGCAGCCCCCTCCTGGCCTCAGCCAGCTCCCCACGCCCCACGACTGGGCAGGGCCGGGCTCTGTTCTTCCTTCCTCTCGGCTCCTGGGCCAGAGGTGGGTCTCCGTCGCCATCGCCACCCTTTTCTCCTGGTGCTCCCTGCAGGCAAGACGCTGGAGACGGGGGCCGAGGAGGACGAGGTGCAGCCTTTGTGCCAGCGCCTGAGCGCCCCAGATGCCGAGGCTCTGCTCCAGGCTTCCTCCAGACTCAGAAAGGTACCTGGCCCCACAGCGCGGGGGAAGCCGGTGCCCGGGCTCCCGTGCGGCTCCCTGCTTCGCTGCTGGGGCCCCGCTGCATTCTGGGAGAGCTGCTGCAACGGGCACCCGGGGTTAGGGAGCAGCAAGCGGCTGTCGAGCAGCACAGAGCACGGCAGGCCCTGCCTGCACAGCTGCCCTGTAAAGCCCTGGCACCCTGCAGGCCTAGCGAACTGCCCCGCTGGCCGCGCGCTCGAGTTTCCTCTCCTTTGTGAAGGGCCGGAGCAGACCTGCGACGTGGCCTCTCCCGTTTCTGATGTCTCCCCAGATCGTCTGCAAACACATCCCGCCAGCGCAGGCCACGGACTTCCTCTCTGCCGCCCTGGACGGGATGCTGTCGGCCAGGCCCGCGTGTGCTCAGGCAGCGGGCGAGTGGCTGCTCACCTTCCTGGAGACGTGCGGGGGACAGCTATTCACGGAGGTGAGAGACGCCTTTTCCCGGGGGTTCGGGCCTTCCCGCCTCCGCCGTTGCCGGGCACCTCGTGCAGGTGCCGGGGGCCAAAGTGCCGCCCCTGGTGCGCAGCGCCGAGGGCTCTGTCGAATCCGAGTGCCGGCCGCCTCATCCCGGGGTTGTTCTTCGTCCGGTGACACTGACCCTGCTGGGCCAAACCCCGGTGGCTCCCATGACGGAGGCAATTAGAGCTGAGGCACCCAAAGTGCCCAGTTGCTCCCCGGTTCTCGGGCGCAATGCTCAGCCCTCCCGGCCCGGGCCAGAAGGGGGACAGACGGCACCCGTCTGCCTCCAGAAGAAGAGGGGTTGTGGCAAGTCGTTGGCGTCCCAGGTCCTGCTCTGGGAGGACTATGACGTTGGTGCTGGGGGTTTCTTCCTCCTGACTGCTGGTGCTGCTTGGGGGTTTTCACACGCTCGCCAGCACGGTGCCCTTCCTTGCTCGTTCTTCCTTGGTCCCCAGCTCCAGCACTGCCCACGTTTTACTTTGTGCATGGTGCATTTTACGATGCTGGACGGCTATTGTGGGTCCTCGTCATTGTCCCTGAGCCTGGCTGTGCCAGCCCGCAGCGTGGTGTTCCTCTAGGGACCAGTTGTGGCCCCTTTTTTGGTGATTCCTGCCTGTGGTCCTGAGGCCCCGGTCTCATGCAGTGCCTGCGCGGTCACGGCCTCTGCTCCCCTCCTCTGCTTGGGCTCTGCTGCGCTCAGGTCTGGCTCTGGGGCCACAGGCCCAGGGTGGCTCCTCGGTGTCGCCCTCGGTGGGCAGCAGAGATGTGTCCCCGTGGCGGTCCAGCGTCCCCCCGCAGCTGCGCAGAGCCTTCGGGCTTTAGGGCTGGGTCCTGAGAAATGGTCAGGGAGCAGGAATTGCTCATGGGCCGAGTGGGGGTTGCCTGGGCTGTGCAGGAGGAGCAAGAGAGGATGGAGACGACGGCTTTTTTGGTCTGCGTTCAGGTGCCAGAAATCCTGAGCATCATTTACATCCGGATGCCGACCATGCAGCAGGACACCCTCCAACACTTCCTCTTGGAGGCGGTGTCCCTGCTCGCCCTCTACCACCCCGGGGCCGTCATCGACAGCCTGCTGCAGAAGCAGCTGCCCATGGACAGGTACGTGCACTGCCCCGGCCTCACGGACAGGCAGGAGCCGCCACTGACGGGGCGAGGAGGAGCCAGCGGAGAAGCCGGGAAAGCCTGAGCGCGGCAAGAGCCGGCGCCCAGAGCCCAGCCCCCCGCCAGCCCCTTGGAGGCCAGGAGAGCGTTTGACGCTGCCGAGGGCATCACAGGTACCAGAGCCCAGGGGCTCACGGGGGAACTTCTGCTCCCTTGCAGTGACACCGAGGAGCTGTGGAGGGTCCTGGGGGGGAAATTCTTTGTGGACCACTTCCTGCGGGTTCTGATGGAAAAACTGAAGAACTCGGGAAACGACCAACCCAGGACCAGCTCTGCCAAGCCTGAGGCAGACGAGGAGGAGGCTGCGCTGGAGCCTGTCAAGGTACGTGCACCGGCTTCGTACCTGACTTCCCAAATCACCCTTCAGCCTGAGGGAGCTCCGTGCATGCTGCGAACCTCCCTGAGCCCCCCGGGCTGGTGCCGTGCTGGGCCCTTGGCAGCGCTGTCAGCCGAGAGCGTTTGCTGCTGCCAGGCTGCAGGGGAGTAAACTGCAGGCAGTGAAGGTCCCCGAGGCGGGCAGGGCACAGGTGGGAAAAGGCCTTGTTTTCACAGGCGGCTTTTGGTTGCATTTCTCTGCAGATGACCTGGGCCATCTTTGTGGTGGTGTCAGCGCTGCAGAGCCCGGAGGCTGTGCAGCGCCTGCTCCCGGAGCTGCTGCTGGTGCTGCTGAAGCAGATCAGCGCCACAGTGGGCAAGGAGATGCCATCTTCCCCACTCAGCACCCGGGGAAAGCTGTTCCTGAAGGGCCACGCGAGCGATGACAATCCTTGCAGGTAGGAGCCAGAGGACAGAGATGCAGGGAAAGCTGCAAACTTTTGGTCTCTGTTTGGCGTGTTTGTGAGCCGACGGTCCCTAGGGTCCCTAGGCCAGGTTTCTTAGAGCTTGTCAGCCTTCAGGGTTGTGAGATGTCATTTCAGGGGTGTTTGCAGCTCCCTCGGTGAGGCTGAGCACGAGTGAGCGAAGGCCTCGCAGGCGGCAGCGTTTCCTTCGCCTGTTGCTGTGACTGAGGCCTCGCTGCTCTCTTCTCGCCCAGGCTTTCCCTGGAGACCCTGGAGGTGGTGCTGCGCACGTGCCTCGATGGGAAATGGCTGTGGCTGCTGCGGAAGCAGGGCGCCTGGGCTGCCCTGGAAGACCCCCGGGCTCACCACGACGGCATCTGCCTGCTGACCAGGTGAGAGCCCGAGGAGGCGCCTCGCTGCTCCGGGGTGGCCGTGACCCAGGAGGGGCTGGCGGGACCCTTCCCCCGGGCCTGGGCGTCTCAGAGGTGCCGAGCAGAGCCCGCGTGGGAGCGGGGGGACCTCGGGGGCCCGAGGCCGGGTGCCGCCCTGTGTAACCGCACGTCGCCTGCCTGTGCTCTGTGCGCAGGGTGCTGCTCCGCCCCGGGACCATCTCGCTGCCCCTGGTGCTGGTGCTGACCCAGTGGCTGGACGCCCCCTCGGCCAACCTGCGGGACATGGCCGCGGCTGTCTTTGCGGAGGTGAGGGAGAAGGTGGGAGAGGGAGGTTTAGGAGGGCTTTTCTCAGGATGCCAGCAAGAAGGTGCCGGCAGAAGGTGTCACATTCCCGGCGGGAGCAGATTCCCCCCTCATAGCAGGTCTCTCAGGAGCTGCCCTTCCCTGGCCCCTGCCCAGCCCCCACCCACCCATGAGCACCCCCGGGCACAGGGCAGCGCTGCCCTCAGCCTGGCCAAAGCCGCAGCCTGGGCCGGGCCCCAAGGAAAGCTGCTGGGCATGGGGGCAGTCAGCTGGAGCTGGTGGGGCTTCCTCGTGCGGAGCCCGGGGCGGCTGCTGTTCCCGGGCCTGGTCTGCATCCGTCTCTGGGTGCCGACGGCCGGGTTGCTGTGCTGCAGCTGATGAAGGAGCCGGCGCTGCAGGAGTGGAGGTGCCTTCAGCCCATCGCGAGGGCCTTGGTGGAGAAGCTGCAGGACTCGAGCAGCACCGTGCGGCAGATGGCAGCACGCGGCCTGGGCAACCTGGTCAGCAGAGCACCGGAGAAGGTGAGAGAGGCTTTGCTCCCCATGAAACGCAGCCCCTGCGTGACCGGAGAGATGCCGGTGGAGAGCTGTGGGGGGATTAGAGAGAGTGGGCAGAGCAGCAGAGGCAGCTGCGAGTCTTTGCCCCGAGGGCGCTCTGTTCTGGGGCATCAGCCTGGCTGCAGAGGGGACTGAGGTGCCGACGGGCCCCTCGGGCTGCGATGTGCTCGGGGGCTGCTTCTGAGAGCTTCAGCCCCTGGAGGCGACGGGGAAGAGGAGCGGTTAGAAGCAGGACTAGCGGGAGGCTCACGTGTGTGTCATGCTCGGCAGCTGCGAAAGCACAAGGGAGCCGTGCTGGAGGCGCTGCGGAGGGGCCTGGAGGACGTGGCCGCGGCGGAGGTGGTGTCAGAGAGCCTGCTGGCGCTGGCGAAGGTGGTGACGGAGCTGAAGGGGAAGGCTGTGGGCTCCACCTTCAGAGACATCGCCAGGGCCACCAAGGGGTTCTTCGATGCTGTGAGTGAGCGGTGTTGTCTGACACCTGCTTGAAGGGTCCCTCGCGGGCTCATCCGAGAGGGGTGGCGTGGGCAGGGGCCGCTGCGGATTGGGAGGGTTCGGGGAAGACGCTTCTCCCTGGGGAAGGTGGGGGAGCTACTGTTTGTGACCCCTGTGGGGGTCCTTTCTCCGGGCATTGTGCTCGACTGGCAGCGCCCGGGTGTTGCAGAAACAGCTGTACGCGGCGTCCCAGTCGCCCACCTGAGGGCTGGGGTTTCTGGGTTGCAGGAGCAGGCGTCGCTGCGCTCGGCGGCCTTCACCCTGTACGGGGTGCTGGCCGCCTCTGCCACGAGGAGGTGGAGGTCTTTCTTCACGGAGGAGCTAGGAAGCACGTGGGCCAGCCTCGTCCTGCACCTCCGGGACCACGACCCGGGAGCCTCCATGGTAAGAGCCCCGGGGGGGGGGGAGCAAGAAGCGAAGCCAGGCAGCAGCCGCAGGGACATTGCTGCCGTTGCCGCCTGCTCAGCAGCTGCAGGGTCTCTGCAGAGCCTCCCCGAAAGCATCCCCGCGCAGTCGCCCCTGCGCTGCCCAGGGTAGTGACTCCAGCACCCCAGCTCACCTCTCTTTGGCAGGCGTGCCAGGGCGCCCTGCGGCTGTGCGCCCCGTTTTTGGGGCTGCGGAGGGTGCGGCAGGGCCTCGCCGTCAACACCCGGCTGAGCGCGGCCGAGCTGCTGGGCGACGTCTGCAGCCAGCTGGTGAGGAGCTGCACGCCCGGGCGCGATGGGGCTGCGGGGCCCTCGCCGGCCCCGGGAGAGGGAGGGAGCGGGTGACACGCCGAGGGCGGCGGGGTCGTTTTGCGGCCGAGAAGGACAGCGTGTCCCGCGTTCCCCCAGGCCCAGGAGAGCCCCGAGCACCAGGAGATGCTGTACGTCGCTGCCAGGCACTGCTTCCTCGTGAGCTGCGGGGACCTGCAGGCTGCGGCCCTCGACGTCACCGGTGAGTCGGAGCGGGCGCTCTCTGCGGCTGCTCCCCCCACGCCGCCGCTGTCCCCGTCTGCCCGGGCTGGGGTTCCCAGGGGCACTCTGATGTCGGTGTGTCGCCCTGATGTCGGTGTGTTGCTCTGTACGCGCAGGGGTCCTCGTGGAGCATGTGGGCATCGAGTGGCTGACGCGGGAGGAAGCGATGCCGCTCTCAGCAAGTAGGTGACGGGGCCCTGGCGCCCCGGGCCTGGGGGTTTGGTGGAGTTTGGGCCCCGGCATGGCGGCGGCCGCGGGGCAGCATCGCCCTGCCGGGGAGGCTGGGCTGGTGCCGGGTGCGGCCCTGACGCCATGGCCGGTGCCGTTGCAGCTCTGCGGGTGCTGCGGAAAGACAGGGACCCGCGGGTGCAGCAGGCGGCCGCTCGGCTCCTCCGGGACACCGGCCTCGAGCAGCCCCCGCGGTGGCGCTGAAATAAACCTCGCCGGGAACCTGCCGCAGCAGCGGGGGTGTTTCTGCGCCGGGGCCTGGGAGTCGCTTTGCTCCCCACTGCCCCCCTTGGCCACCGGGTCCCCGGGGCTCTGGCCAGGGCTGCTGTCCTGGGGCTGAAGGGGGCGTGGCCAGAGCTGGGGTGGGGCAGGGCTGAAGGCTGGGGCAGGGCCGGAACCAGGGGCAGGGCAAGGCTGCAGGTGAGGTGGGGCAGGGCCAGGCCAGGGGCGGAGCAGAACTGTGAGGTGGGTGGGGCCAGTGCCAGGGGCAGGGTGGAGCGAGGTGGGGTGGAGCCACGGGAGGGGTGGGGCCAGAGCAGTGGGCAGGGCCAGATCCAGTGTGGGGTGGAGCTGTGGGCAGGGACAGGGGTAGGGCAGTCCCAGGTGGCCCCTTCCTGGCACCTGTGCAGCTGCTCTGGCCCCCAGACCCGCGGGCGGGCAGTGGCGGTGGGCGGTGGCAGCGCTGGGTGTCCAGGACCCCCGGGCAGCCCCCTCCCCGGTGCTCCCGCTTGCCGCAGCCTGGAGTCTGGGCCGTGGGCAGGGCGGGGCGGGGGGCTCTGCCCGCCTGGGCTAGGCGGCACGGGGTAGGAGGCAGCTGCGGGCCTGGCCCGGTGCCGACAGGGCCCAGGCCCCGTGGTGGGGGAGCAGCCACGCTCAGCCAGGTTTGGGCTGCGGGGCTGGTGGGGGCCAGCGTGGTGCAGTAAAGGCCGAGGGACCGGAGCCCAGCGCCCGCCCAGCCCGGGCTGCCCAGCGCCGCGGGGCTGGGCCCTGCCTGCAGGGAGCGGAGGGTCCCCCTGGCCCAGGGGCCTGGCTAACACCCCCTGGTGCCGGGAGGGGAGGGCTGGTGCCTGGTGCCTGTGAAAGGGGCTCGGGGCACTGCTGTGGGGCTGGAATTGGGGGTGGTGCAGGGCTGGGAGGGGAGGGTGAAGGGGCAGTTTGGGGGGCTCAGTCTCCACTTCAGAGCCCCAAATGAGCCCCCGGGGCCTGTCTGGGAGCACCAGAAACGCAGTGCTTAGCCTCCATCTCCAAGTCCTGCATTTCTGGTGCTCCCAGACAGGCCCCGGGGGCTCATTTGGGGGCTCCAAAATGGAGGCTCATCCTGTGAGTCTGGGGCTCAAGCCCAGGCTGCTGGGACTGGTCTCAGAGCTCAGAAAGGGGGCTTAGTCCTGGGTTTGGGTGCTGAAAAACAGGTTGAGGGAGCTGTATTGGGACTGGGGAAACAGGATGGGGGTCAGGTGTAGGGCTTAGAAAGGGAAGCTAAGTGCTGCGGTTTTGGGGCTCAAAGGTGGGTTGAGGGGGCTGCTGTTGGGGCTCAGAGTCCATTTCTGAGCCCCCAGACCTGTGTTTGAGCTGCAAGAAGGCAGGGTTTAGCTTCCCTTTCTCAGTCCTGCATTTCTGGGCCTCAGAAAGCAGGTGCTGGGGGTTTGGAGACAGAGGCCTGGTCTGGGGTTCTTGAGCTCAAAAAGGGAGACCAAGTCCAGTGTTTTGGGGGCTTGAAAACTGGTCGGGTGGGCTGTTTTGGGGCTCAAAACCAGAGGCTAAGTCCTGCGTTTTTGAGATTTGAAAACACACTCAGCTATCTGTTTTCAGCCCCAGAACCAGAGGCCAAGGGGGCCTGTTGGTGGGGGGTGGGAGGGGTGTGGGCAGGGCCTGTGGACCCTCCCTGGAGTTGGGGGTCCATGCGCGGGCACCCCGCAGGCAGGGAGGCTGGCATGCACCAGGCCAAACCTCGCAGTGGGGGTGGGTCAGTGGGGCGGGGGCGGGACCGGAAGTGTGGCGGGAGCGGGGTTCCGGGGCGGGGCCGGCATCAGTGCGCGTGCGCGGGCCGCCGCCAGGGGGATCTCAGTCTGGTGCCAGGCGGCTGCGGTGCGGCCCCTTCCGCTGTCGCTCCGTGGCTCGGAGGCGGCCCGGGCGCTCGGGGCCGGGAGGGCGGCGGCAGGTGAGGAGCGGCGGGGGCTTGGCCGCGGGGCTGGACCGGGCAGGGGGCGCCGGAGCCGGGCCGGGGAGCAGAGGCTGGAGGGCCGTAGCCCGGCGCCCCCCCGCACCGGCACCGGGGCCGGTCCCTCCCTGCGGCGCCGCCCCGGCCCAGGTCCTGAGCGCGGCCCGGCGCTGCTGCCGTCGCCCCAGGCCCCGTGCACGGGCCGCTGCCGGGGCTGAACGCGCGGCTCGTTCCCGGCGGCGGCGGCGGCAGGGCCGAGCCCGGCGCCGCAGGAGGGGGCGAGGTCCGGTGCTCGCGGCGGCCAAGGGGCCCCGCGCCGCGTGCGGGGGCCGCGGGGAGCCCGGGAGCAGGAGGCCGCGGCTGCGAGTGCTGGAGCAGGGCTGTAGCCTGGCCGCAGGTGGGGGCAGGTGGCGCTGGGGCAGCAACAGGCTTCGGGGGGGGGGGGGGGGAGATGGTTGGGGTGCAGGCTGGGCCCGGGGCACCACCTGGGGCCTCGAGTGGCAGCTGAGCCGGGTGCTGGGAGCAGAGAGCAGGTCGTGTGTTTTGGGGTCCAGAAACGGAGACGCAGCCGCTGCTGTGACTCCCAAAACAGCTGACCTCGCCTCTGTTTCCCAGTCCCAAAAATGCACAACCTGAGTCTCTGTTTTGGGGCCACAAAGGGCGGGTTAGTCCTGTGTTCAAGCACAAGAACAGGCCAATGAGCCCTGGGTTTTGGGGTCCATAAGCGAGGCCAAGTCCTGCATTTTGGAGCCACCAGTGGAGGCTCATGGGGCTGAAAGCAGCAGCTAAGTGCTGCATTTTGGGGCCACACAGAGCATCTTAGTCCTTATTTTCAAGCACAAGCACAAGCACAGGCCAGTGAGCCCTGGGTTTGGGGTCCAAAACCAAGGCCAAGTCCTGCATTTGGGGGGCCACCCGTGGAGGCTCACAGGGCTGTTCCTGTGGCTGAAAACAGAGACTAAGTGCTGCGTTTTGGGGACTTGGAAACAGAGGCGAGTTCAGCTGTTTCCAGCCCCCAGTGGAGGCCAAGGGCAGGCAGGGGTGGGGGCAGGGCACATGGACCCTCCCCAGAGAGGTGGGTCCATCTGCAAGCCCCCCATAGGCAGGGAGGCTGGCATGCACCAGGCCGAACCTCGCATCTGAGAGAGTCTCTGGCACGAAAGCGGTTTTGGGGAGGAAACACGATCAGACACTGTCTTCCACTTCCAGTGTTTATTCCACATTTGTACAATACTTGGAATATTTTATTCAATGTGTGTATTGAGTATGTACACTGTTAATAATATTGCATACATATTGAGTTTACCATATTTATATTATATATAACATAATATGCACTATTAAACTATGATATTAATATGCAAGCTGTGACAGTGATTGATTTATGACCTTGTCAGTCACCACCATTGCTGTAATGAGGCCAAGCCCTAAGGAGCCAGAGCTGAGCTGTGAGGAGCCCCTGCTGTGCTCCCAGCAGGGTTCCCAAGGAGGCCCAGAGCCAGGTGGGCCCAGGCAGGTCGTCCCCAACCAGGAGCAGGGCCCCGCACAGGGCAGGAGGGAGGCGAGCAGAGGCATCCTGCTGCGAGCAGGGAGCCGGGCAGCTTCTGTCCAGGAGGAAACAAACCTCACACTGCCTCTCTGTGCCACAGTACTCCCAGCTTCATTGCGGAGTGCAGAAAGGAGATGCGAGGCCATTGCGTGGTGTCAGCAGCCCCTGGCCAGGACACAGAGACAGGCAGCAAGGCTGGAGCTGTTACTCACCAGTGACACAGCCCTCCCAGGCTCCTTAGGGAGAAGGCACCAGGGGAAAATGCCCCCCCTGGCTCACCAGGAAGCACCTCCGAGGTCCCCGTGGGGGTGAGAGGCGCCGGGACGCAGCCCCTGCTGCCGGACACACTGTCCCAGGCTCTGCGTGCAGGCGGCAGCGTCCGAGAGCCAGTGCTGGGGCGATGCAGGGGCGTTTGCACTGGCCATCCCAGACAGCACTGCTGGGGCTCCTCTGTCCCTGGAAAAGAGAAAAAAAAGTTTCAGGAGAGGCCCAGCACCACCACAAGCCACCCCAGGCCCCACAGTGGGGCTATTCCCCAGCGCAGCCTCACCTGGGCACAGGTCAAGGCACCTCTGGAGCTGGAGCTGAGCTGTTCGGAGCCAGCGCTGTAAGGAGCCCGCGCTGTGCTCCCAGCAGGGTTTCCAAGAGCCAGGTGGACGCAGGCAGGTCATCCCCAGCCAGGAGCTCTTAAATGCAGGAGCAGGGCCACACACGGGGCAGGAGGGAGGCGAGTTGGAGTGCTGGGGTGAAGCTGTGGCATTTGCACCGGCCGTCCCAGACAGCACTGCTGGGGCTCCTCTGTCCCTGGAAAAGTAAAAAGCAAAAAACAAACACAAAAAAGTAGTGCAGGGCATTTCAGGAGAGGCCCAGCACCACCACAAGCCACCCCCAGGCACCCGGCTTGGCCGTGCCCACCCCGCCGGGCACCCCGCGGCCCCCCACGCTCAGCGCTGGAGCTGTGGCACAGACACTGCAGCCCTGCCACAGCCTCCCCGGGCAGAGCTGCCCCGCGGGGCTCGGCCTGAGCCCGGCAGCAGCCTGGGGGAAGGTTTTCAGCCAAAACAAAGAGCACTACAGGCCATAACGACAGGCATGTAAGAGCTCTCATTCCCAAGAGTCAGCAAAAGTTAGGGCTCATTCAAAAAAAACCCAATAGATTTGAAAACTAGCTTTTCCAAACTGCATCAAGCCACCTGAAGGGTATTCAGCCATACAAGCAAGTGGCCTGACTATTAACAAACAATTCAACAGAACAGAGGCTTAGAAATAACACTGAATCTTTGCAACAACTCATCTCAGTGTGGACTACAAATCGTGTTTCCCCATTTCTGGTTGAAGACAGTAGGGACAGACAGGTCATAATCAGCCAAGTACAGCCACAGTTACAGGCCAGACCATTCGAGGAGACCCATCTCACTAACTAGACCCAAGCAGACACACAAACCGATCCACGTTACCTGGTCTAGGTCCTCAGGGTGGAAAACCTGGTCTTTCCCTTGGATGCTGTTCACGTACGCGAGGAGGCTGAGACTGAGCTTCGGGTTTAGTTTCAAACTCTTGGCTGAAACAGGAGGAAAACACCCATTATTAAACACCGTGTATTAAAGAAAAGCCCCAGTTAAAAACTAAAAAAAAACTAAAAAAAAACAAAAACAAAAAAAACACCAAAAATCAGGCAAGACAGGTAAGCGGCATGCACAAGACAAACTCGGGAAGATATGCATCCATGTCAATGTGTTTGTGTTTAGAAATTGATTTTTTTCACCTCTATCAATTCCTCTGTACCAATCCAGGACTGCAGTGTTCAATTTTGTCTACTAAAAGGTGCAAAGCAAACATCTCTGAATCAGAACTTTTCCCCAAATGCACCGCTAAAGTGAACTTTCTGTGTTTGACCAGGCATTGAGACCCCCAACGCCCCATAATTCAAGAATCCCTTGACCTGGCTAAACCCCTCCCATACATCAAATAAAGCTTCCTCACGCCAAGCTCAAAGTTGAAGGATTAGCGGGGGGTCCAAGACAAACATGAAGAGATGGAGAAATCACATTTTCCATTCAAGCCCCTGAAGGATTCTTTTTCTAGAGTGCTGGAGAAGTGTAAGGCAGCTACTGAAAAGCAAGAGGAAAACCAAACAAAAGCCTTCAGAAGCACATTTCTGATATAAAAAAGCCACCTGAAACAACAATTTCTACAGACTACCTGCTGAGATTCCTCCTCAACTTTCGTTATGTCAAGGTCACGATGTACAGAGGACAACCTGGAAATTCTCAGGAACAAGAACATCTCAGTCAAACTTTTGCAAGCAAAAAAGGCTTTTAAAGGTATTTTGAAGAAGAGACAGACAGAACTTTCAAAACTATTTCCAAGCAGCCTGTTGGTTACTGAAACAATTTCCAACCTTTTTCAAAATCCATTTTTTGTACAACAGTCCAGCAGCTGCTGCTGCACTTGCTTATCATCTTGGAAAACCAAAATAATTTGTAGAAGCTACAAGATGAACACTAGCTTCCGAGTAAGGTTACACAAGGACAATGGCTATAAGCTCAGTCTATCAGACTGCCACTGAAAAGGAGCTCATGTTAAGCAGCTCCCTTGTTTTCCTTCAAGGACTCAAGGCAACTGACAGTTGCGACTGGAGAACCCCTGACAGGGAAAAAAGACATGAAACACCCAGGTATTATGCACCAAATAAGTGTCTTAGTCCTCCTATTGCTTGTGCTCTATTCAGCTAGGCATTACCTTGTCTTTCAAACATTTCTGGAATCAGTATTTCAACTCCAAGAATCAGCTGGAAAAATCATCATACCTCCTTCTGGCTCATAACATCACCACCATCTTTTACTCACACATCTTTACTGCATTAAAAATTACACCTCTGAAGAAAAACTCAAGATGTTTCCATCCTCCATTGCTTAGACTCTTACTGCTGTCAGGGTTAAATACTCTTCCCCTACCCCAACCAGAGCAAAAATCTGCTAAGTCACTGATGTCCCTCTTCTAGATCTTGTTATAACAGAAAACTGCTTTGCATTCCACTGAACTTCTCACCTCCCACGTAAATACTTTCTCTATACCTAACCAAAAAGCAGCTCATCTCATTAGTTGCTTTCTAACCAGTACCACCCCCTTTCACAGAGAAAAGCTGCCTCAGTGCTCTCTGGTGCTGCTCAAAGATGTGAGCACTTCTGCAAATCTGTGCTCTGCCAAAATACTGTAATCATTAGCAGCATCCCAAGGTTCCTGTAAAGAGCTGCCAGTTACAGTCCAAGCAGCAGCTAATTCAAAGACTAAAGGAGTGCTCAGCCCGGGAGCAAGTTATGCCACAAATCTCAACCTACCAGAGCCTTGAGAACAACTCCGGAAAAGATGACAGCGTCTCCGTTCGCTCCTAGAGCTCCAAAGGAGAAGGACATGGGCCTCTTTCTGCCACTGCAGTGCTACTGGCCATGACAGCAAAAACAGTTAGCCACAAGCCTTTCCTCAGTTTGGAACAGAATACCCTCCTCAAACAGAGGAGGACGGGCAGAAAGGGCGAGACACGAGGTGGCTCCAAAGGCCGGTACAATTCTATTCCGGAAATCTTCAAGGTTTAAAAGCCTCTCCAGAGTGAGATGTTTGCCACACTGATGACACGTGCATGCAAAGAACCAACTAGCCAAGCAAAGCAACCAACCAACCACACAAAACAAAGGAAAATAAAAAAAGCACATCCCCTCACCTGGATTCCAGCAGTCAGGTTAGATGCATAGCTCAGATCGCTGCCACGCTGTCTCGGAGGCAAACAGGGACCACGTAAGCACTCTCTGAAAGGCACTCGTCAGTCACTTCCACAAAGGCATCACAGACTGACACGAGCTACCGAGCCAAAAATGCTAACCATCCTAAACCGAGAGAGGACAGAGCAGCTTTCAGAGCCTTCTCTTCAGTTAAACCTTGCTCCATAAAACTGAAGTCGGCCTTAAAATACCTTGGACTTCCAGCACAGTTATGTTTAATGCACAGATCCCTCCACAGAAAAAATTTAAAGTCTATTTAAAGTCTGAAGAGATTTTAGGTGGTGAGGTGAATGAAGCCTGTATAAACACCAACCTCATCTTGAGCTCACCATTTCCAAGCCCAAAGGAAAGGGTCAAGGAGTACCCTGCCTGCCTCCCCACCACCACCTCTAGGACAGCTACGGTATGAATGCCAGCAGAAGGTCAGGATGGCTTTCTGTTTACAGTAAAGAGCAAGACATGCAGCTAATGAGTGCAGAACAAGTAAAGGCACTCTCGCAACAGGCAAGGGCATCTCTCCCTCTTGCAGCAGGTCATTTTTTTTTAAGCTCGTGGTAAAAGTCCAAGTGCCTGGTCTGCACCAGATCTCTGAGACTACTCACAAACACCAGCTATCCTGAGGTTAAAAACTAAGTCTCTTCTTTGCTGTAAAGAGAAGGTCCAACTTATCACTGCAGGTTGCTATTGGTCAGTGACAATTTCTAATCACCCACAAAGAGAAAAAGAGCAAGGATTACCTCAGCAAGGAATGCCGACCTGTTTAACTCCACAGCTGTCAACAGATAGGACCTGAACGGGTTTGTATCTGAAACACCACACATGAAGTCCTCCAAGGTGTTCCGAGCTATACCAAGGAGGTTTCATTTAAAACTTGATAAAAGACGGGGAAAAAAACTGGAGCGATGGAAGGAGAGGGCCGAGACAAACAGTTTCTGGACTGTTTTGTAACATCACTGATGCTGGTTTGAGCAGCATCCCCTCCCCACCCACCGGTGCAATCTACTATCCTTGTTTACATGTACCAGACATTAATGAAGGCAAGAGCACGGGAACAAACTGCTGCTGCTTTGTAACCCCTTGTAGAAATAGTTTGGGTGCCTTTTCCACCAGCTTTCTGCACACCATGTCTGAAAAGCATGCAAGAGAAGGAATTGAGAACAGACTATCCTGTCTCCAAAAGAGTTGAGAGAGTTAAAATCCTGCCTGTTCCTCTCTTGTTCAAAAACTTCCATGCAAATTACTTGAACATGAAGTCACAGCAAACGTAATCTAAAAGGTGGAAACCACAACGAGCTGCAGAGGCAACATAAAGAAGGTTCAGCTGGACACCTACAGCCTATAGTCTGTTCTCTGGACTAGATCATTTTAAATGATTCTTCAGTCATATTACAAAAATCTACTCTCTCTATTGCAACTAAAAGCACTGAAAAGCCTGTTCTGGTTTTGTATAAGGAAAACCTATTTTGCACTAAAAAAGAAGCACCGTTTTGACTGCTCAAATACCACCTGAATGCTCAAAGCCCTTTTGAAGCCGATGAAAGCAGACAGGCTTCCCAACTCCTTACGCAGCCATCATCTGATTTTCATGACAACCTTGTCGGACCAAAAGCAATACCATACAAGGCAGATTTTTTTTTTTTTTTTTAAACATGCTTTTGGCTGAAGAGCAATCCTAGACTGGTTCCTCTCTGTCAATAAAAAATGGAGAAGAAACCACTGCAAAAACAACAGCTGCAATAACACAGCTGCTCTACTAAAAGTTGCAGTCTTTGTAAAAGGCTGGACATGAGCTGCGCGATATACGCGCCTGTGGAACAGCATCAGTAAAACAGATTAAAGCGCATGATTTTTTTTTATTTCGAGGGCTCTTTGTTTACATGGAGGCAGCTGAATTGAGAGTCTCAGGTCATCTCACACCAAGTTTTTTGGCATGTGCAGGACATGAGCTACCACCCGGTCCAACTTTCTTTCTCTGGTCCTCTGAAAAATGGTGCAATCCCTTTTGCTGCTGGGGCACTTCTGCCAACGAAATACCCCTTTCGCACATGCATTAGGAAACTACTATTTTGGGGGGTTTCTTGTGCTTTTTGTTGTTTTTCTTTTTAAGCCAAACCATATCCCAAAAAGACAGGCCAAAGAAAAACCTTCAGTAGTCATTTCCTGATTGCATATTAACAGCTTTTAACTTCACCACCACCCAAAGTTCCGCCTGTTAAGTGTACGTGCCTTCAGCTGTGACAAGAAGGTGAGTGCATTAACATTGAAGACACAATTCATTTGTGAAATTTCAGCCATGCAATCTGATCTGTTAAGAACTGAAGCAGTTTGCAGAAGTAATGAGACAACCCAAGGTGTTCACAGAGGGGTTACCTGTGAGACGGTGCTTTAACGTGGGGTGGAATTGCAGATGAAGAAACAGTCCCACAGAGGCAGGTTTTTACTGGTCACCGAAGCCCAAGAGAAAGCCTGCAGGAAACGCCACAAACCTGGGCTGCTCATCACAGCAAACCGCTGACATTCCTGCAGGGAAACTCGTCTGCTGAAAATACACTTTTGGTTCACATGCAGCTATTAAATCATTGCTGTGCCAGCATTACCTCGACGATACAGAAGGATTTGCAGTTCTAACCAGCTGTGGACTCCAACAGCACCGATCGAGCAGGTACCGTACTCACTGCCACTATGTGAGTGAGCTCAGCTCCCTCAGCATCCCGAGATCGCTGCTTTCCGTGATGTAATCAAACCTAGGACTGAAGGCAGACGCTGCCCTGGGCGGGTGCGTGCCCTGGCTGCATTTAGTGCCACCGAGCCCAGCAGGACCTGCGCACTGCCCCCCGCCACACCCCAGACCGCCCCGTGCAGGTGACAGCAGCCAGGAGCCACGAGGCAGGAGGGGTGTTTCCTGGCCAGCAGCCGGGCACAGGCACTCACCGGACACCGCCTCCCTCCCGCGCCGGCATCCCCCAGCGCTCCGTGTCCGGGCTGCGCTCCTCGCCGCGGCTCAGGCTGAGCTTTCCCCGCTCAGCCGCTCCCGCGTGGCATCACCTGCGCTGGCAAAGGCCCTCGCAAGGGACCGGCTGCAGAGCCGCAGCGAGCAGGACCCGGCTCTCGCCCGAGCAGCAGCTCCCGCCCCAGCGCTGGGCTGGACCTCGGGATCTCGCTGTGATGGAGCAGCTGGGGATCACGGCCGCTCCCCACGAGGCTCCCGTCAGTCAGACACAGCCATCACAGCACCACCGCCGCACACAGCACCACCGCAGCAGAGCCAACCCACACGACCGCGTTGCACAGGGCCCAGAGCCGCCCCCTCCCCAACCACCCTGTTGCAGCAGCGCCCGGTGCCAACGGCCCCTCCCTGCGTTACCGAGGCCCTCGGAGGAACAAGGAGCATCTCTGACCCCCAACAGCAGAAACCCTGCTCCCCTCACGGGGAAAGCAGTAGAAATGCTTTGCCCAGGCTCGGCCGTGTAGCTCAGCAGCTGCTGTTCAGAGGGAAACACTGACACCTGATGAAAAGTTGTAGTTTACAGAGCATGCCTTGCTCCTGATTTGGTCCTCTGATAGTCACTAACATTTTCCTTTCAGGTAAAACAATGACCTTTCATTCATGATAAATTAGCAGCTGCCTGTTACCTTCTCCAGGGTTAAGTGTTCCTGTACTCCAAGTCACCAGTTTTATTACACAAAGGCTGCAGCTGCAGTCCCTGTTTTCCAGGGCACTAAAACACCCAGACCACCACCATCTGCTTTTTCACCATTTAAAAAAATAAGGGCAAAGTCAGGACTAGCTTCTCTCTGACAGCCTGTACCTCAGGCATATGATCACCTCCAGAAATTAGATGCTTCTTCAGCCTATCTGTAAATCCACCTTCCTTCCATCCGCACAGCCTATGGGAAAGAGAGCACATCTCATGGCTCAGAAAGATGCAGACTTCAGAGTACTCCTTTGGAAGCTGCACTGAGTTCAGGGTTGGGGGTAATACTCATGTTAATTCATTGAAGAAAAGGTTGAGGCCAAACCAGAGGACTTGGAGCATTTAAAAAGCAAGAACAGCAGTGTTCTGCCACTGGGAGAGGACACAGCTACCTAGAGGCCTTGATCTCTGAGAGCTCCTAAAGGAAAAGACTGGGATTTCTGCAATAAGAAAAGATCACTGCAAAGCAGCACCTAGTGACAAATGCTGCAATGTCTCTGGGATGTGATTTCCATGCCTGCTGCTTAGGTCTTTCATCTAACTAGACATTATCTGCTCTTCTCACTGTATACATCAGTTTCCTTCCACAAAGATGTCAACATGGCACCATCAAGAGGACCCAGTACGCCCATGTTTGCTTAGGCTGCATAACCACATTCATTCTGCATTGAGTTCCTCTAGTCTATCTAAACAGAAAAACTGTATTTATCAACAAAGTACTCCAGCATCTTACAAAAACCCCTCTCCTTTTGTGTCACAGTTCACTCAGACTGTTTCAAGGGTTTAATTCTCTCCCCTTCTCTGGTGCCTGGCAGACCCTGCTTTGCCTCACGCGGCAATGCTTCTTCATTACCTACAATGCTTGCAGTGTTTTACCGTGACATTTCAAATGCTGCAGTTACAGCCTTTCCAGGGGAACTGAACCACAGGCTCTCTGTGAAGGTAGCCATGGCTCAAATCTTATGAAATCCTGCAATCAAGAGAGATGAACAGCTGTCTGAGGAAGGGGGGGAGGCAGGAGGGGCGTTTAATTTAGGGTCATCGTACCTGCGGCACAGACTCTTTTCTGCGCCTCTCCACAGCAGACGAACCAGCATCCACTTGTCATCTGACCCGTCATTCATGGACTGCCTGGATTAGTGTCTTCTGTTCGTTTTGGCTGCAGTCTGTTGGGAGAAAAAGTTATTCGGGGTGGGAAAACTAGAAGCAACAAAAGCAACGACTCTGTCTTTGACAAGCTGCTCCACTACTACTCTTTCTTTCTTTCGTCCTCTGGCTGTTGAAGGCAGCCCCTTCCCTTTGGAGCACAGCTCCGGCTCGTGGCTGACACCCATCCTCACCTCAGTCTCCGGGATTTGGGGCTGCTTGCTGGAAAAGATTTTAGCCTTTGTCGGATGCTGTGAGTACACGCTTGCAATGTACCTTGTATTTTCTTTCAGGAGCATAAAACTGAAGAGGAAGACCACCCTTCACATCATCTCAGCAGCTCCACTTTCTCTGCCACAGAATAAAGAGCAACACTCATATTTTTCCCCCCCTTCAAATGACAGCACAGCTTTAAGCCGTGTTCCTCCATGTTTGCCAAAGTGTTTCCAAGTGTTAGGCGTCTGGTTTTTCAGAGAGTAGGTGAAAAGCTTAGCTCCCAGTAAAATGCATGAAGTCTGAAAAAGAGGTCATCTCAGAAATCTGTTATGTAACACATCTTTAAAGAAGCTACTTCTCTCTATGTCTGGCAGCACCCGTTGCCAATCGGGACAAGAAAAGAGCACTTCTGGGAAGGGGATGCACTGGTTCTGCTCAGCAGAGCGTCCGGAGAGGAGGACAGAGTCTCTCAGGAAAAGCCTGAAGGCTTACCGCGAGGACATGGGACACATCAAATGATGCACAACATACAGACAGAGCCATGAATCCACCTGATCTTCACTTTCTGATTTCTTCTGATCTAATGAAAATGCCAAACAAGGCAGGATTTGCTAGGTACGGTAAGTTCCCATTATAATAATAACTATAATAATTTATATTTAATTATTATAATAATTTCTGTGGCTCTTTGATACCCGCATATATTTATACACTTGTCCAAACCTAAACTATATTTCCTCCTTAATGAAAACCTGGTAATTTTTCCCATCAGCCCAAGTGGCATGCTCTTTACAACTCTGTAGTCCAAGCGTCTAATCCTGCAAGATAGTGCTTACAGTAGCTGGTTCAATTAAAACCTAGTTGCATCTCTCCTACTTTCAACATTCATTATTTTGAAATACAAAGACTACTTTTAATTCTCTCTCCTCCTTCAAGAGTATTTTCCCAAAACACAGATTTGCATGAAGAAATTTGGATACAAATAGGCACTGCGTGATCCTGACCATTCTCCACAGTACAGCAGCATTTCACAGAGCAGAGGGTCACTGCCAGGGGGTCTGAGTCTCTCTGCTTTGCAGCCTAACACCAAAATCTTTCTCTTTTGTTTCATGGGAACCTCGGGAAGCCACAGTCAGGACTGGCGCCTCGCTGGGCTAGAGGGTGGATAAGCAGCTGTGAGGACGGGGGAAAGTTTGCAGTCCTCCCTGCTTTTTCCAGTGCACATCTATTTCCTTATGAAAAGCGTTAACAGCTGCTCCAGATGAGTTCTGGTAGTTCTAGAGACAAGCACTTTGAGGTGCTTTGGGCAAATATACCTGATCTTGCTCTGCAAAGACTTTTCACATTAGATTAATCCACTCTTCACATCAACTGAACAAACCAGCAAGGCCGGCAGTCCTTTGACATGGGCACCTGCCTCTTGCAATATGGATTAAAGTCATAAGACTCATTTCTTACATACCATAGGACCTTTCTGAGAGCATCACAGACACCTTGGCTGGGCCGGGCCAGAGCCGACGAGCAGGGGGTGAAAACTCCCCATTTCACAACAAACCTCTGCAGCCGTCCCATCCATCCTGTCAGCACAACGTTGGATTCTGCTTCAGGGAGCCCCTTCTCCATCCTTCTTCAAAGAAAGGTGCGTTTCCTCCTTACCAGGGTTCTGTGAGAAAGAAGAGCTACACTGTAAAAAAACCACTGCTATCACTGCTAGATAAAAACAACCGTGTTGTTTTAGAGGAAATAAAGCACAGAACACAACTGCAAAGTGAACTCCTTGGCGGTCAGCTGGATCAGGCAAAGCTCCTTATCCTTCGGTAGTCCAAAAAATTACATATTTTAATGCTTGACAAGAGGTGGCATGCTGAGCATAAATGCCCTAGATGCTGAGACAGCTAAAGAAATGTTTCCATTTCCAGCAACTTCTTTGGTGAACTCTTTGACACTTGAAATAAAAAAAAATGCAGACAAGTTCATTAAATACAGCCCCTGGTACATCTGATCACTTCATGATAGGATGCCACATGCCTACTGCTAATACCTAGGAAAGACAGAAAACCCATCATCACCTGCTGAACCTAAGGACTTCTGCTCCCAAAACGCTCTTTCCTATAAATTTCTATGAACTGATGAAGAAACAGCAGCAACAGAAACAAGACCTGTGTGTCACCTACCCCAATCAAGTGAGCACACAATGTCTTTTTCCCAGGTTTTACACTTACCGGTCATCATGATGAGTGTGACTATGAAACCCAGCCAGGATACACCTCCCTAGGCCTCCTGCCCACTTACAGCCATCCCTTGCACTGCCAGTGCAATGAATCAGTTTTAGACTGCCAGTTCACAGAAAATCCTATGCCCACAGGCTTTTCTGCAGCCTTGTTGAAAGCCATGACCCCAGAGCAGACCTTAGCTTCCTTTTGGTTCACTTTTCCAGCCCCACCACCCCCCATATGCTCCCTGCTGGAAGCTGAGGGGGAATGGGAGGACTGCAGGGCTCAGGCCCACAAGCTCATCTCTAGAAACCCCACTCACACCAACAGGAAGCTGCAGGCAGTTCCCATGCTCAGCAGGGACACAGTCTTTTACATGGGGCTTCGTGGTGGCAGTGGGCAACAGAAGAGGAACAGCGAGGAGGAAGACTGCTGGTGACCAGGGCAGAGCTCTCTAGGGAACAGAAGGATCCCTCCTGGGCCTCATGTGCAGGATACAACCGGATTTAGGTCTCTCTGGGCACACAGGGAGAGCAAAAGCTGGGGGAACTTGGCTGCCAGCTTGAGCTTTGTGCAGTGGGTCAGGACACAGCTGCAGGCAGCAGAGATCTTGATTGCACCCTCTACCCCACCCAGGGGTCCAGCCTCAGGAGGGAACCCAGCATGCTCCCCATGCAGCCTCCACCTCAGCCCCCCACAACACAGCAGCTGTGGGCTTCCCCACTGTGTCCAGGCTTCAGGAAGCTCAGGGCTCCCACACTGGCAGACCTCATGCCTCCAGAGCAGGACACAGCTGCATCCATGGTGGAAGAGAAAAGGAGGGAGCAAGGGAACCCCTGTGGCTGTACCACTGCACAACCCACTCCTGCACCCACAGAGTGGCAGCTGCTCTTTCCTCCAAGGCTCCTCCCAAATGCTCTCTCTACACCTAGCAGATGAACAGTGGTAGCTCCTGGGCCAGGAGGACAGTCCAAAGCAGCTGACCTGGCAGCTGTCCCCAGCTGCTCTCCACACTGCTGAAAGCAGCTGTCATGTACAGATGAGAGAAAGAAAAGTCTCCTACTTGCACAAATACAGCATATCACAATCACAACACACAGGGTTATCCCCACTGGTTGTGGAGCCTTGTCTGGAAACCACTTAATTATATGTGGGTCTACTCCCTTCCAGCAAGCACACATCTGCCAGCTGAGCAATAGCTTGAGATCCAGGCACTTGACACCTTCCAGGGATAGCTCCATTTTTTCCTCTTTTCCTCAGGCTGACAGAAGAAACAAGTTACTTTGTAGACACACCCAGCACTTGCTGAGGCACCCTTTCCACTGGGGTTCCATTTTATGCTTGGTAGTTTTTAATGAAACATGATCCATCATCAATGGACCCTTATCACAAGGCCTTAAGGCAGTCAACACTGCTCCATGAAGTCCAGTTGCATCAGAAAGTGGAATGACTTATGGTTTGAAGGCTGGAGAAACAATCCCCATGTGTAGCTTTCTCTGCTGAAGAGATGCTGCTCCCTTTCCATAAACCATCTTTGGAAGATGTAGATAATGCCATAAGGTTTCCTGGGAGAACATCCCTCCGATTATCTCAGCTGAAGCCCAGTTCAATTACTAGTCTTGGTTTGATGCATATCAAAAAAACAAAGAGCAACACATGCATCTGGCCTGAAAGGATATTTTCCTGTTTCCACAGGCTCCAGGACAACCCCCAGTGTGTTTTGCATGCTCATCACCAAATGCCAGAAGCACTGCATTGGCATTTCCAGGAGCTAACAGGTAGCACAGCTGTTTGGGGGCCTGAGTGTGAGACACCCAATCCCTGTCCACAGCAGGCTTTTCAGACCACACTGTGGACACAGCTGCATGGAGGAGGCAGAACATGCCCAGGCCAAGCAGTGCTGCAGGAGCTTTGGGTCCCAGCAGCTGCCTCAGTCATACCCAGGCTTGAGGAGTACAAGGCTTGGCTGCGCAGGCTGACTGGAACACACCAAGGAAAAGATGTCTTCTTCAGCTCTGGGGCTTGCCTGAAGAGCTCTGCCCTTTTCTTAGTAGTCCCCATATGAAGGACAGGCCAAGGGCAGGATATGGCCTCAGCTGTAAGGAATTGCAGCACATCTGCTAAGGAAAAAGACATCTTGGTGAAGAGTTTCTGGCACAGGTACTTACTTCTCCCACACCACAGGTCAAGGGACACAGTGACACAGCCAAGGCGGGCGGAAGGGACACAGCCAGGGTGGGAAGGCGGGCGGGCAGAAGGGACACAGCCAGGGTGGGCGGGTGCAAGGGGCGGAAGGGTAGAGGGGCGGAAGGGCGGAGGGGGCGCAGGGGCAGAAGGCGGAGGGGCGGCGGGGGCCGGAGTGGGGGGGGCGGGGGGCAGAGGGGGCAGTGGGCGGGGGGCAGAGGGGGGCCGGAGGGGGCAGGGGGTCGGGGGCTGGAGGGGCCAGGGGGAGGAGGGGCGGAGGGGCCAAAGGCCCAAAACAGCCCCCTGACCCTGTTCTCCAGCACCAAAGCCCAGGACTAAGCCCCCTTTCTGAGCTCTGAGACCAGTCCCAGCAGCCTGGGCTTGAGCCCCAGACTCACAGGATGAGCCTCCATTTTGGAGCCCCCAAACGAGCCCCTGGAGCCTGTCTGGGAGCACCAGAAATGCAGGACTTAGCCTCCATCCCCAAGCACTGCGTTTCTGGTGCTCCCAGACAGGCTCCAGGTGCTCATTTGGGGGCTCTGAAGTGGAGACTGAGCCCCCCAAACTGCCCCTTCACCCTCCCCTCCCTGCACCTCCCAGCCCTACACCACCCCCATTTCCAGCCCCACAGCAGTGCCCTGAGCCCCTTTTGCAGCCCCCAGGCACCAGCCCTCCCCTCCCGGCACCAGCGGGTGTTTGCCAGGCCCCTGGGCCGGGGGGACCCTCCACTCCCTGCAGGCAGGGCCCAGCCCCGCGGCACTGGGCAGCCCGGGCCGGGCGGGCGCTGGGCTCCGGCCCCTCGGCCTTTACTGCACCGCGCCGGCCCCCACCAGCCCCGCAGCCCAAACCTGGCCGAGCGCGGCTGCTCTGCGCCTCCACAGGGCCCGGGCCGCGCCGGCAGCGGGCAGCGGCACCAACAGGTAGGCACCAGGCCGGGCCTGCAGCTGCCTACTGCCCCGCGCCCACCCCGGAGCCGCGTCGCCCAGGCGGGCAGAGCCCCCCGCCCCGCCCGCCCCGCACACGGCCCAGACCCTGCCCGGCCCAGACCCCCCGGCCTGGGCAGCCCCGGCCGGGCCGCCCGGCCCCAGGCTCCAGGCTGCGGCAAGCAGGAGTCCCGCACCGGGGAGGGGGCGGCCCGGGGGTCCCGAACACCGAGCGCCACCACAGCCCACCACCACTGCCAGCCTGCGGGTCTGGGGGCCAGAGCAGCTGCGCAGGTGCCAGGAAGGGGCCACCCGGGACTGCCCTGCCCATGTCCCCGCCCACAGCTCCACCCCACACTGGATCTGGCCCTGCCCACTGCTCTGGCCCCGCCCCTCCCTTGGCTCCACCCCACCTCCCTCCACCCTGCCCCTGGCACTGGCCCCACCCACCTCACAGTTCTGCTCCGCCCCTGGCCTGACCCAGCCCCACCTCACCTGCAGCCTTGCCCCGCCCCTGGTTCCGGCCCCGCCCTGGCCTTCAGCCCCGCCCCACCCCAGCTCTGGCCACGCCCCCTTCAGCCCCAGGACAGCAGCCCTGGCCAGAGCCCCGGGGACCCAGCGGCAAACGGGGGCGGTGGGGAGCAAAGCGACTCCCAGGCCCCGGCGCAGAAACACCCCCGCTGCTGCGGCAGGTTCCCGGCGAGGTTTATTTCAGCGCCGCCGCGGGGGCTGCTCGAGGCCGGTGTCCCGGAGGAGCCGAGCGGCCGCCTGCTGCACCCGCGGGTCCTTGTCTCTCCGCAGCACCCGCAGAGCTGCAACGGCACCGGCCGCGGCGTCAGGGCCGCACCCGGCACCAGCCCAGCCTCCCCGGCAGGGCGACGCCGCTCCACGGCCACCACTATCTCAGCGACCGCTGCAGTGCCGGGGCCCAAACTCCCCCAAACCCCTGGGCCTGGGGCCCCGTCACCTACCTGCCGAGAGCAGCATCGCTTCCTCCCTCGTCAGCCACTCGGTGCCCGCGTGCACAGGGCGACACACCGACATCAGGGCGCCCCCGCAGCCCCCCGGCCTGGGCAGACGGGGACAGCAGCAGTGCAGGGGAAGCAGCCGCAGAGAGCGCCCGCTCCAGCTCACCGGTGACGTCGAGGGCCGCAGCCTGCAGCTCCCCGCAGCTCCCCAGGAAGCAGCGCCTGGCAGCAACGTACAGAGTCTGCTGGTGCTCGGGGCTCTCCTGGGCCTGGGGGACGCGGGACACGCTGTCCTTCGCCGCCGCAAAACACCCCCTGCCGCCCCGCGGCAAGCAGGTCGCGTGGACTGTGGGGCATGGAGGAGATGAAGCGGGGCCGGGAGGCATGGCCAGGCCCAGCGCCAGCCCCGCAGCAGTGCCCTGCCACTCTCAGCGTGTCGCCCGCTCCCTCTTTTGGGGCTGGCATGGGCCCCATGGCCCCTGCAGTGCACAGCTCCTCCTCAGCTGGCTGCACAGGTCGTCCTGGAGCTTGGCCACGCTCAGCCTGGTGTTGATAGCAATACCCTCCTGCGGGACCCTCCTCAGACCCAAAAACAGAGCACGCAGCCTCTGAGTGCCCTGGCACACCTGACAAGGAGAGTTGAGCCCTGTCACTGCTGTCCCAGCACAGCTGGGCCCTTCCCAGGGAGCTCGTCATGCCGCAGTCTGCCAGTCCCGGCCCTCAGCCCGGAGAAGGGGTCGCGCTGCACGCAGTATCCCGGCGGGAGGGAGGGATGATACCGTAGGACGGAGCCTTCCCCAGCCTTGTCCGCGGCACCCTGCAAACAGCACTGCTGTGGATCGGAGGCATCTGTGAGGCTGCTGCAAAAGCCCATGCCCAAAACTTAACACCAGGCCTACTCACAGCTTACCACTAAGAGGGCCACCCTCGTAAAACAGCTCCCAAACCAACCAGGGCTCACATGCACAAGCTCTGGGTAGGAAAACATTACTATTCCATGCCTAGGGCAGTCCCACAACAAGTGTCCTGCTCAGCTCCCTCGCCTCCTGTATCTTATGCCAGGCCTACTCATGGCTTACTACCAGGAGTGCCATCCTGTTAAAATGTCTCCCACACCAACCAGGGCTCACACGCACGAGCTCTGGGCACCTCAAGTTTGCCTCGGCATGACGAGGGCAGCCCCACAACAAGCGTCCTGCTCAGCTTCCTCCCCTCCCAAAACTTACACCAGGCCTACTCACAGCTTACTGCTAGGAGGGACAGCCTGCTGAAGTGACTCCCCCACCAACCAGGCCTCACAGGCAGGAGCTCTTGGCACGACAAGTTTGTCTTCACATGCCTAGGGCAGCACCACAACTAGTGCCCTGATCAGCTTCCTCCCCTCCCAAAACTTACACCAGGTCTACTCACAGCTTAGTCCAAGGAGTGCCATCCTGCTACAATGGATCCCCCACCAACCAGGGCCACACGCAAGAGCTCTGGGCATGACAAGATTGCCTCGGCATACCTAGGGCAGCCCCTCCACAAGCACTGCACTCGGCTTCCTCCCCTCCCAAAACTTACACCAGGCCTACTCACACCTTACCAGGATTTAAAGCGAGTTGCCCAAAACCTCCATACAGCTTAAACTGGATGCTGCTTTGGGGAAAATTCCTTTTTCCTTGCATAAAGAGGCTGCATTTATTCCAGTACCTGATCCTGGGTGTTACCTACAGGAGCCCTCACCCTTTTCACTGTGCTTTCAATTTTTTCAACCTTTCAGCTTTTTCTACCTTTTTGCTGATAAGCCCCTAATGTAATCACAGTATAGGAAGATGACTCACTCTATGCATAGATCAAGAAGTGTTTATACTTGGTGCTAACAGTCAAGAAACCTTCTCCTTAAAAGCTGGACATCCACTGCAAATTAGATTCATGTGGCCCCAAATTATGTTTGGTAATCACAGCTGTACTAAATTGATTTTCCTTACTACCATCCACACCCATCTGTGTTTGCTTAAAGATTATCACTATCCCTGCAGCAAATTAGTGACCTATATGGAATTCAGTTGAGTTACACATAATTTGTAAATTGTAAAATGTATTTTTTACAAATTGTACATTTGTAAAAAAAAAAAAAGAAAGAAAAGAAAAAAGCTTGTAAAAAAGGAAATAAAACAACCCCAGGAGGATTGGTGCCAACCCTGCTGGTGCAGCTGCTAACATAACTGTTCTCCAGCCAAAGTGCATTAGGCCAGCCAGTATGTCAGTGCAGTTTACCTAGGAAGGTTTGTGCACACAGACCATGGGGTGGGGAGTGATTACTTTTGGCTGTATTGATCTGAGGTGGGTTTGGTAATTCTGCTTTGCATCAACTTCCACAAAAAGAACAAAGCCTTTCCAATAGCCATGGCTGATGGCTTTGGAGCAGCTCAGTCTCAGGGGAGAAATCCAGCAATACCTGACCAAACTAAAATTGGAAGCACAGGCTCAGTGTTGCTGCCCACATCCCCCATTCAAAACACTCCAGGGCTGTGTCCAGTCCCACCCCTCCCGTGCCACCCCCCCATCCCCATCCCACCCATGTCCATGCTGGGAGCTACCAGAAGACTGAAGATCCTCCCTGCTCGCCTCGAGGCACCCCTGGACTGCAGCGGGTCATCCGGCACAGCAGAGCAACTGTCCCATTGCTCAAAGGGGCCTTTCTGGGGGAACACATGGCTGCCTCCAGTTGCCCTTTTACAAAGCTGTCTGCCCTGGGGGGGCAGGATTGAGCCCAGTAGATGGATTGAGCCCAGGCATTTGTGAGATACGAGTCTTCCCTTAAAGAAAAAAGCAAAAGAACCACAACAAAACTAACTGCTTGCTGGTTCACACAACCTCAGTCCAGGAGGCCTGATGCAAATCAGACAAGGCAGTAAGTCTGAACTCTTCCCAAGCTTGTTCAATAGGAGAAAGGGAAGGTGCTTCTTTAGGAAACACGTGTTTTGAAACATGCGAAGCCTGGGAAGCAGAAGGAAAAGCAATGCTGCATGACAGGCACTGTCTGACCATGGGGACTCAGGGGGACAAAGCCTTTGTGTGGGACCTTTCACAGTAGGAAAGACAGGGGAAGAAGACTCAAGTGTCTTCGACAAGGAGGATTTTCCAAGTCCTATATGGGACAGTTATAGTCTCGTATTCCTCACTATCATTTGTAAGGGAGTGAAACGTGCCTTTGCTTTAACAAGAGAGGAAGAGCTAGACTTTCTGTTTGCTCTGCAGCTCCGCAGGGGATGGGCTGAGCCCATCCCTGCAGAGCACAGTGCTGGGAGCAGGTCGTGGAGCTGAGGAAGAGGCTGAGCCCACCCCTGCAGAGCACAGTGCTGGGAGCAGGTCGTGGAGCTGAGGAAGAGATTGGAGGCCGGTCTCATCCCTGCTGCTGCCTGGGCCGTCCGTGACGCTGCTCTCGCCTGGCTGCCCTGGTCCTTGCTCTGCGACGTGGCCGTGGAGGTGAGGAGTTCCCTGGCACAGGACTTCTCTCTCTCCCAAGGTGTTACAGCGCCCGGCACAAAGGGGCCCTGGATTTAACTAACAGCCTCTTCAAGCAAAGGGAGGAAATGTTAATCCATTCTTCTTTGTTACTTTCCACCTGGCTTTTTAAGGTGCTTTTCAAAAGCAATAGGTTTTAAAGGGAGAAGAAAAGCCAGGGCAGCGAGCCCTTTTCAGGAGTAAAACGTTTCAACTGTTTGTCCTTTCTAGTGAGCGGGTGTTAAGGGTTCTCTCTTCTGAGGTGCCTCACTCGCATCAGTACATGACCTTGTAGTGTTTTGCACTGAAGGTTGAGCTGCAATTGCGTAGTGGCCCTTGAAACTACCATCGCTTACCTTCTCAAAAGCAGGATGGGGGGAGAAGAAGTAATGAAAAACAGTGGAGCAACTTGAAAATACTTGAAATAAGAAAGTGACACAGCAAACTACCTGCCTTACTCTGGACACAACTTACCAAGAAAGCTAAGCAAGCAAATGAAGAGGGAATCGCTCAGAGTCTGACTCTCAATTGCCTTCAGCTCCCTTTGCACCACTGTGGAGATGTGACGCTCCCTCCCCAAGCACAAAGGGGTTCAGACTCATCGGGGGGTGCTATGCACAGGGGCCATGTCAAAGTGAGAATAAACCCTTGTGCTCAGTCTGGGCAGCTGATGGCTAGGGCTTGACTAGTTTCCTACCAATGGGAGTGGAAAGATACCTGCTGAGTTTGAAGGAAACCCAACTTGGCTTTTGTGGCTCATCTTCTCAGAAAAGGAAAATAATTCCTGATGGTGTTTCTGCAGTCTCTTGTAGCTGAACTGAAGAGCGGCTCAAAGGAGAAGCTCTTGATTCAGAGCCCCAACCTTCTTTGTACCATCTTGTCTGATCTGCTTTACATGGGAGAAGCTACTTTGTGATGTAGCAATACTCTGAGTTCATCAGGTTGTACCTCGAGACAGTTTCTCTTGTGTTCTCTTTTCTGTTCATCTTTCCCTTTCTCGAGCTGCTTTCTTTTCATGTTCTTATCAAATTTTTAGCAGACAGATGTGCACAGCAGTATGAAGAGGGCTGCCTCGCGGAAAATGAGTTCCAGAACTGCCGTTCATCTTAGTCACTATTTATTTTATTTTTATACCCTCTTATTGGATTTAGAGAAGGAAAATACATAAAGCATGTTTGAACATCTTACACTTGCTTGGAGAACCCTTCCCTCTGCCAACAATGTCAATGGTGAGGACCAGGACTAGGATGTCGGAGGTGAGCCACTCAGTGGGCGAAACACGACCCGTTGCCCATGCAGTGAATTAGGAGCGGGAAGTCATGCCAGCTCTTCTCGCAGTGACTGTTGCATTTTTAAGTGCTTATTGATGTTTCTCCTGTTAATGGCAGCAGGATTTTCAGGAGCACAAAGAAGAGCCTGCTCTCCAGCAGGCCACTGGAGTGCTCTGTGACCTTGCCTTCTTAAGGGTCCTATTTTGCCCGCGAGCAGCTGAGGTTGCTGTTTCCTTCAGAGGGAGCTCAGCCCGGGAGTCAAGGTGCAATTCAGTTGTGAGCTGCCTCGTAAATGTGTCTGGGGAGAACTCCCATCCTGCCCCAGGCAGCCTTTGCGGCAGTGGAGGGGGAGGATAGGTTCCCTTTGCACAAGTGCCACAAAATGTCTTCACCCACCTGCGAGGCAGCTTAAAGAGGGCACGAGGTGATGGTGGGTTATGGTATTTGGCCTGTTCAGAAGGTGTGCGAGTATTGGCGGCGGCGGTGGTGGTGCAGTCTGGCTGGTCCTTGTGGGCTTAGCATCTGCCCTCGATCTACTGCCTTGTCTTCTGCTGCTTTTCCTGATTGCTGCCTGGGTCCTTGAGCTCTGTGCAAGAGAGAAATGGGGCAGCTTCTTGCAGTGAGTGCTGGGACACTTTGTCCGTGGCCTGGTAAGCTCCTACAGAGGCACCTGCTCACCCAGAGGGGCCTCCCCTTTGTCTCTGCCTTCTTCACGCCACTCTGCAAGCGCTTGTGGACTCCGCAGCCAGAGTTCCTGGCACTGCAGTCTGAAGGCTACCCGCACATCACCTTGGTGCAGTAAAATTGCTTTTGTTTTTTGTCCCTGGCAAGCGAATGACCAGGGATGACTGTTCAGTGCTGTTCAAACTCTGTGAGGTTTCCTCTTGCCAGGTTCATGCAGTCTGCTCCTGCGCAAGCTGGAGGATCCTTTCTTCCTGGGGGCAGGAGGGAGCCCTGGGTAGGTGGTTCTCAGGCTTCTTCTTCGGCCGGTGTCAAACGAGCCCTTCTTATAGGCAAGTATATATTCAGGTACCCTGGCATAAAGTGTGTAGTATCTTTCTTTTTCTATGCCAGTGCATTGTGGGTTGGACTGGCTTGGTGATGTTTGGTGGCAGATGGCACGTTTCTCCTGGAGGTCTCTGACTCCCCTCCAGGCCAGGAGGTTGTTGCTCTCAGGTAGCTGACAGTGTGTGCAGAAGAGTCTCAGTGTGAGGAGGGATGCTGCACAGGAACCTAGAGAAGTAGGCAAAAGAAGCTAGTAGCCAAAGAGAACCATCCCCGGAGCTCCGTGCTTGGGGGACAGCAGAGGTGTGGGTCAGTTTGCCACCAGCGCTGTGGCGGGGAAACTCTCCAGCCCCTCCATGCTGGGCTGGGCTGCTCTTGGCAGCGTTGTGTCCTGGGGACAGGAACCAGGGCAGTGGCTGCAGGGCTGTTGCCAGTGGTATGCCTGCTCTGTCTGTGGTCTTCAAGCAAGCAGGGGAAGGAAGAGGGAAGCTGGAGGATGTCAATAAATTAGGAACATGCATTACCACTTACCTGAAAACACGGCCTCTTCAGTGTTTGTATCTCTTCATTTTTCTTTCTTGGTACCCCTAATGCATGCCAAGGCCCCTGTCATTACTGGGAAGGGTGAGTGCCCAAAGTGTGCAAGACTCTCGGCCTTGTGTGTGTAGAAAGCCTGAGCTTTACTGGAAGCGTTTGCCTGAGAAGGTGCTGCTGAGCTTTCAAGCTTGAACTGGAGAGTCCGGCTCCTGGTTTGTCTCCTTTGTGACCGGGCTGGCTGGACTTGGAGCAGGTGACGGTGCTGTGAGCCTTCAGGGACACAATGGCAAAATACTGATGGCCTTCAGGGAGGCCAGAAATTCTCCCTGGGCCTTTGTTGACCCGACCGTTGTCCCTTTCAGTAGAGCTCTGTGCCTGCTTCCAGCTGGGTCTCCTTACTTGCCCAGGGCGCAAGAAGGCCTGGCAGGTTTTAAGGGTCCTGCGAGTCATGTGAATCATGAGCGCACAGTCCTTGGCAGGGTAGGGCGTGTTTTGTGAAATAGCTCAGTACTACCGGGGTCTGCTCTGCAGTTTTGCCCTGAATTAACAAGCTAGTAATGGCAAAATGGTTTAATATTTGTCTCTCCTCTGCGTAGAAAAATGTCATGTGCCTAGGCTCTCCTGTTTTTAAAACCCACACGTTTTGCTGTGACACCCGCACCGTTTCCCCTCCAGTGCACGCAGCCCATGAGTAATTTTCTTGGAATTGCAGACAACCACTGCTTCTCACTGGCTAGGTGATGCCCATGCAAGCTGTATTTTGCTCTGTAATGCTCCTTGACCTTGTGAGGGACTCTGGGGGGCAAAAGGAAATGGCTGAGCAATTAGCTTTCTGGCAGCGCTTTTGTTGCTGCCTCCTGTCCCCCAGCAGGTTTTCTCAGGGATTTGTTGCCACAGGTGGGAAAGCAGCCTGCAGTGCCTGCTGGGGACCTGGGCCTGGGGGCTTTATTTCCCTTGGTGCTCTGGAGTGACGTGCCCAGCCATGGACGGGGCATATGTGACTGCTGTGTGACGGATTGTGAGTGACGGCAGCTCATTGCTGGGCCTTCCAGCCCCACTGCGGGTCGTGGGAGCTTTTCTGTGCCGAGAGGGAACCGGGGAATTGCTGGAGGTGAGCGTCCTTGGTGGGTGGTTTGGGGGAAGCTGGGGCAGGCTGAGTGTGTCTGTTTCCATTCCTGGCGGCGATGAAGCCTCCCGGTGCTGCAGAGGGGCTGGGAAAGTCTGCCTGTGTGCTGCTGGCACCAATAAAGTGTGCGGCAGGTCGTTCTCCCTTGCGCATCGCAGCCCTGCCAAGGCAGGAACGTAACAGCACGGGTGTGGGGTGGGAGAGCTGTTCATCTGTTGCCATGTGCTGCTGACGTGGGTCGTAGCTGGGTTTGGTCTGGGATCCTTCACTCGTGGTACTGGTACGTGCCTGGAGGAGAGCGTGGATGCAGACGGTGGGGATAATTTTGCAGAGTTAGCATTTGGGTTTGATGTTTTGCAGTTGCCCGGAAAGGATCGTGTTCAGCGCAGAAGTGCCAGCGGGCCGTGCTTTCCCGTTGTGTTTGCCTCCCAACCATTTGCTCCTTTTTCAGCAGAGCTGGAGCAGCCATTTCTCCAACAGTTGCTGTTTGATCAGCTGGGGCCCAGCTGCTTGTGGAAAGCAGCAGAACTGCTGCCATGGGTTTGTAGGGGGCCGAGTAGGCTTGTGGTCAGAGCACTGGGACAGACTTGTGGCGGGAGAAAAGCGGTGTTACCAGCTGATCTCCACAGGGCTGCTTCGGTTTATGCTGATGGGGCTGAGGCATCACGCTGTAGCTTGCTGTCACAGAAGGGGGTAGCTTGAGTCCTGCTTGATCATCTTGTTTCATATTCAGTGAAGAAGTGCCATCAGGCCTCGCCTGGCAGCTCATGCCTGGAGTGGCAGCAGTACAGTGCATCTGCATCACTACGAGTGCTGCTTACATCCCCCCCAGGACACCCGGAGAAACTTCCTGCTGTCCAAAATCACTGTTTGGAGGACCTTGTTTGCCTTGGTGTCGTGTGCTGTTCAGGGTGCTTCCCGGTTGTGGGCGCAAGGTGGGGGTGCCACCCCGACCCCAGGCAGGGACAGATGCACAAATACAAGGCACACAAGGATCGTTAGAAGATCAAACAGCAGCTGTTGGAGAAATGGCTGCTCCAGCCAGTCTGTGTCCCTGCAGGGGTTCCCCCGTGTTATCCTCATCAAGGCGATAAGAAGATGGGAGAGTCCCCGGCACCGCTGAGCGTCGGTCCATGGCGAGGAACCCAGGGAGGGGGAACTAAGAAGTTTTTATGCAACAAGCACATGCGCAATAAGCAGAATTACGTTATGCTCATGAAACGGTCATGTGACATTATAGCCACTAAAGCATGCCAAGCTAGGGGTTGTAACAGATAAGATGTGCAGGACAGTTTATACTGTTTCTCTTTCCTCCTGGGACAGTCTGGCTAGTTCCCATCGCCTAGCTCCTCAACGCTCTTCCGCATTACTCCATACACCGGTGTTTGCATGCGTGGAGTTGTAGGGGAAGTTTTCCTGGGGTAGAACCGGCCGGTGAGGTGAGGCGGGGAGCTGGCTTACATGGAAGGGGCAGTTTGAAAGATGATGCTTCTTGGCTGACAGACCTTCCAGTACAGAAGGCCAAGTCCAGCCGAGCAATCTCCAGGCAGCTCTGCTCTTTGGGCTCTGCCATAAAACCCTGGTCTAGTCTGCTGGAACAGCTTCTGATAACGCACGTAAGGATGAATTTCTGCACTGACAGACTCCTCAGGAAACTTCACAAGACAAACATGGGGCTTCTGTAACAAAAGAAAAAAAGCTTTCTAATTCTGCGCTGCAGTTACACGTGTTAGCGATCACAAAAACAAGACACCCCTCAGAGACGGACAGACAGATAGGACCTGCTGTCTGAACATGACTTCCACCTGCTGTACTTAAATGAGACTCTCAGTTTAACGCGTGCATCAAGCATGCAATGCGATTAGCTTCCTGTAGACTCCTTTCTCAAGGAGTTGGGCTTGTAGCAGAGGGAGGATGCCAGCAAAAGAGGAGGACCCAAACCTGCGGAAGCAAGGATGCCTGTTGTGCCAGAAGCAGCCTCTTGCTCAGCTCCAGAGGCTCTCGCTCACCACTTGAAACGTGGCCGCGGGACCTTGTTCGACAGCGGTGGGAGGCTGATGCTGGATGACTCCTTGGTCTGTGAGCGATGAACAGCAGTGCACGACTGCAAACCTCTGCTCACGACTGAGCTCCCTCATTGCCCACAACTGTTGGAGCCAGGCAGGGCAGACGATGCTGAATTCTCCGTGTGCATCTCTACCACGCTCCTCTACGTCATGCTTTGCCACTTCCCTAGCTATGTCCCTGGGAGCCAAACCCCTCCCTCAGGAGCAGGGCAGCTCAGGCAGAGCGGCTTCGTGCCACTCACTGCATTTGCACCAAGGAAATGATGCTGCAGCCTTGGGTCAGGCTCGGTGCTGTTGCTCGGGGCTCAGTGCAGGAGCTCGACCTGCTGGTTCCCAGGCTGGGCCATTTCCCTGGTTTTGCTGCTCCCCTCCCTGCCTTGGGAGAGACTTTGTTCGGGGCCAGTCTGGGCATTAGTGCTGGTGTCTGAGCAGGGCAAAACGCTGCAGGGAAAGAAATCCCCTCTGCAAGGGAGGACGAGGGCGCCTGTGTGGCGTCGTTCAGCCCTGCTGGGAGGAGACTTGGGATGCTTTCTGCAGCAGCTGAGCACTGCTCCCACTGGACTCAGCCTCAGGGCCCCAGAAGAACGGCCTGCCTTGGCGATGGATGCGAAACCGGTCACAGCCCTGCGGAGGGCTGCGATGTCTCCCTGGCTCCCTGTCCCCCACTGCAGAGCCTTGCCTGCTCCCAGGGGGAAGAGGGAGCCAAAATCCTCTGCTGGCTCACAGGTCTCTGGGCACCGGCAGCTGCACCCTCTGCCTGGGGCTGCTGCACTGCAGTGGGGAGTTGGGGGAACCTTCCTGCCCCATGGGAAGGGACTCAGCACAGAGCCTGCTGAGAGCCGCTCTCCAGGCAGGCAGCTCCCAAAGCGTTTCAGTGGGGGACATGGTCACGGCTCAACAGGGGCTGCGTGCTAGTGATTAAACCGAGGTGCCGGCCCTTTTCTCCCCTTGCGCTGCACCGCAGCCAGGAGAGAGGGGAGCCGCTGCTCTGCTGAAGGAGGCCCTGAAAGAGCCCAGGTCTGCCCTGTCTGCTGTCACGCAGCCGGGGTGCTGTAGCTCCCCGAGCTCTGAGCGCAGCAGTGTCCTGGGCTCCCGCACGTGTCTGGCGGCTGGACCGTGCTGGTCTGCGCCATCTCCCTGGTGTGGAAGGGTGGCTCTGTGTCAGCCAGGGAGAGCAGCTGGAACTTGCTGCCCCCGCACACAGTTTTGGGGCTTCAGTATCCCACCTCACTAGTGAATAAGTAAATAAAAAAGGAAGAACAATGTGTGGTTGCTTAATATCCCAGGCGAGTTTGCTTGCTTTGCTGTCTGAAGAAGAGGGCAAACCATACACTTTGGCAGCTGCACACCTGGTGCTCAGTAATTTGGGTTGTGCCCTATTAAGGCGTTTCCCTGCGTTCCAGGCAGGCTGCTCTCATCACTGAGCCTTTGGGGCCGTTGGCTCTGCCAGGCAGGGAAGAGCCGAAGGCTGAGCGCTGCCAGCCCTGAGTGTGTTGGTGTCTGACAATAATCAGGGTGTAGGGGAGAATTACATGGGAGTTAGGCACGTCTGTGTTGCCCCCAGGCAGTGGGGGACAGACCTGCATTCGCCGTGTTGCCGAAGCCCTAAGTGTGGAGAGCCCGAGACCCCCTGAAATGTGGTGCCCGCAGGATAAGTGTGGGAGCCGCTCGCTTCACGTTGGTTATGGTGATTTCAGAGCTGGGACTTGCTGCAGAGCTTGCGGTGCTCCTTCACTGCCCTCTGTCAGGGTTTGGTTTTAGTGATGCCCATTTCTGCTGAGTGTGGAAGGGTTGTTATGGCTTATGCTGATTAAAACCCCCAGTGCTCTTTCCTTTCAGACAAATGCACAGCATTTCTTGTGATTTGCTTGTTCCTGGTGCATCCTTTCATGTATTTAATAATGTTAAATGTAGTACAGATTAAAGCCTGGCAGTAGGCTTCCTGTTGGGCCCGCTGATGCTCTGTGAGTCAAAGGAGCAGGGCTGCAGCTCGCTGCACTTTTCCCGGTGCTTTAACAAAATGGTGCTGGGGAGTGACATTTGTGCTGTAGCCTTGGCACCGGTGATGCATGAATCCAACTGTGTGTGCGCGTGTGTTGTGATGGGCTTTGCTTAATTCACTTTGCATTTCACCCCCCGTGATGGCTTTCTGGTTTGATCTGAGCTGCCCGCTCCTGGTGCTGTCCGGCTGCTACCTGGAGCCTTTTCTGATCCTCGTAGGTTGAATCTGGGGTTACTGTTACACAGGCAGCGATCTGCTTCCATTCAATACAACGTGCAATTCCACACGTGCTTACTGATCAAAAGACACTGGATGCATGCTTATGCAGTTTTCATTTAGCTTTAGTTTCTCACAAAACACTCTGTATATGCAGGCTGATTTGAAGCATGACTTCTGAGCGCTCTTGCCTGTGTGCCTAATGCTGCAGGTAATTAAGAGCAGTCCTACTAACTTGTTATGTTGTCAGCAATCGCATGCCAGACAGTTTTCCCTTCCCACCACAGCAACAGTTGGAGTTTCTGTGGGGTGGAGTTGGCAGCACTTTCCTCCTCTCCTGGTTGCAAGACTGTCGGACACAGGGTGTGCAGGCAAGGACAGGAGGCTGTGCCAAGGGATGGGAAGATCCTTTGGGAGCCGTTCTCAGTGGTCCCAGGGGCTGCTCCTATCCTTTCCTGCCATCACCCCATGGTTCTCCTTGTTTCCTCTTTCATCAGCTTTGCAGCGGAGCCTCTGCAGGGTGACCTGAAGCCCTGGGAGGGTTTTTGAAGGGCCACTTGGGTTTAAACCGCTCTGCCTCCTGTTCATTTGCAGCCATGGATTAAGTGGGGCAGCAGTGCTGCCTGAAGGCTCTGTGGTCTCCACCTCCTCAGAGGTGGTCAGAAATCAGCAGTGACCAACTGCGGCCTGCACGGATCAATCTGTTCTGCTCCATGCAGCGCCGGAGAGACACAGTGTGTCGCCTCGGGGCAGCCGGTGCAGGAGCGGTCCCTGATGCCCTGCAGAGCTGGCACCTGGGTTTTTACCCACAGCTTAGAACAGTGATGTGCTGCGACAGGAGTGCTGCTGCTTCTCTTGCGCTCGTGAGCTGTACGTCGCCACCTTTGCTGTGAACGAGAAGCTGTCAGTGCGGTCTGAGCTGCCGCTTGCATCCCTGTCACGGTGGTCGGGAGGATGGAGGGGGCAGAGAGCTGCCCAGCTCTTGTCTTGGGGTTCGGAAATGGTGAGATGGGGTCGTGATTTCTGTTTTACAGAGGCAGTGTTGCCCTCACCGCCCAGCATCTCTCTAGGGTCCCTGGATGGACGGTCACCTCTGGAGGGATGTGTTACAGATAACTGCATGGGAAGCCCTGGCTACGGTAAGGCTGAGTACAGGTGTGCGGAGCAGTACTGACCCGAAGGGACCTGAAGGTCAGCTCATCCGCTCCAGGTTTGGGATCGTCGGTGTTTGGGGCTCAGTGGCCTTAGTGGAAACTGTTGATCGCTGCCTGCTGTTGTGTGATTCCACGCTGCGTATTTGCCTCGGGGAGTTCAGTAGCCACGTGAGGTGTGCGCCAAGCCGAACTCTGCTGGGAGCCAGGGAGATGCTCCGTCCCTCCTCTCGTTGTGTGCGGGGTAACTTTTTCATTTCTTTGGCTGGCTGATGTTTTGTGTGATTGTGTTTTCATTGCAGCAGTCGCGTCAGGATATACAAACTTTTCAACCTGGGGAGATTTCCCAAAGAGGATTATTGCAGCCTTTGGGATTCGGGCTGCCTCTTCACGTGCCCTTTGTGCCCCGTCTTTGTGTGCTCAAGGGAGGTCTTTTACTCTAGAATTTAGGAGTGAAGGCTTGTGGCTGACAGTATTTGCTGTCTTTGCAAGTAGCATTGCAATTGCAGAAAGGTCCCTTTTCTCCTCCCTGAGAGCTTTTGAAGAGCAAGGAGCCAGCATTGCTCTTCCTCACTTGTTCCCAAAGCTCCAGGCTGAGGGGTGCGGCTTCGTTGCTCCTGGGTACGTTAGCCTTTGCTGGCCGTTCAAATCCTTGTTCTGGGGCTGCCAGTGCACTCTGGGTGCTTTCTGAAAAACGCAAGCTGCGGTTGGCTGTGTGTTGGCTGCGTCTGGCAGCTCTTAACAGGCAACTTGGCTCCCGGTCCTTATTACTGGACCTTGATGGAGCCCCGGCTTGCAGAGGGATTTACCTCCTCCAGCAGCAGCAGCAGCAGCGAGCACCAAGGCACTGGTGAAAAGGGAGGTGCTGATCATGCGCCAGCTCGCGAGGATCACTGCCGTTGCCTGGGTAGGGCAAAACTGCCTGTGGGGTAGCTCAGCAGTTCAGTTGATCACCAGGCAAATGAGCCCAAGTTTGCCGTTTTTCTAGATTTGGAAGAATGCCCTAAGTGGCTTCACAAATCCATGCTACAGCAGGGGAGCTCCCAGTGTATTTGGGATGGGGAGGAAATCAAAGCCTGTTAGCAGTAAGTGTAGAGGAAGTGGGGCTCTGAATGTGCCCTGGCCTTTCTCTTTTGGATGTTAACTCCAACTATTGGAGCTGAGACACTGACCTAGAAGCATTTGAAAGACACGGCAGTGCCTGGCTGGGTTGAGCCGGAGTGACAGGAGAGCGGCAAAGCCTAGCAGGGCATTGCACCTAACCTGGGCTCCTTTTCCCTGCTGCAGAGGTCCCCGAGCAGAGGTGCCGCTCATCTGGAGTCCCCCCAGGAAAATGCGGGCGATGCTCCCCAGGAGCTGGGTGGCCGCTGCAGCCTGCCAGACAGTGCTGTGGCCACGGCCTCATCTGCTGCCCCTTCCTGGGAAGCTGCCACTCACCTGTGAGCTCCTGCAGCTGCTCTTGTGTCTCCAAGGTCAGACTCGGGGAGCTGCTTCGCACCACAGGAATTGCTCAAGGTTGGCAATGGCTGCAGTAAGCAACAGGCTGCTGTGAAATCCTCTCTGTGGTTCCTCTCTGTCCCTTGTTCTCTTCTTGCTCTCTCTCTCTCTCCTCTGCCTTCCTCTCCTCTCTCTCTTGCCTTCTTTCCCCTCTCTTTCCCTCTCCTTGCCTCTTTCCCTCTTTTTCCTTCTTTCTCTTTCACTTTCTCTCCCTCACTCACTTTCTCCCTTCTTCTCTCTCTTCTCTCTCTCTGTTCTCTGCCTCTCTCTTTTTGTCTCCTTCTGTCTTCTGTTTCTCTTACTTTCTCTACCTGTCTCCTTCTGCATTTCTCTTCTTGTCTCACTTTCTCTCTTCTCATTGTCTTTCTTTCTTACTTTTTCTTTCTCTCTCCCTCTCTTTCTCTACCTCACTTTCTCTTTTTTGCTTTTCTCTCATATCTGCCCATCCTTCTCTCTTTCTGTCTCTCCGTTTGCCTCTCTTGTTTCCTTTCTCTCTTCTTCCCCCTTTGTCTCTCTTGTTCTTTTTTCTCTCCTTCCCCTCCTCTCTCCTTCCTTCTTTCTTTCTTCACCCTTTCTCTCTTTTCTTCTCTCCCTTTCTCCCTCCCTCTCTTTCCTTCTCCCTTTCTCCCTCTTCTCTCACCCCCCTCTACTCTCTTCTTTCTCTCTCTTTTGCTCTTTCTCCCCTTCTTTTTCCCTTTTCCCTTTTTCTCTCTTCGTTTCTCTTTCCATCTTTCTCTCTCCATCTTTCTCTCTTGTTCTCTCTTCTCTCCTCTCCCTCTCCCTCTCTTTCCCTCTTTCTTTCTCTCTTCCTTTCTCTTCCTCTTTCTCTCTCCCTCCCTCTCTTGCTTTCATTTATCTCATTCTGTTCTCTCCGTCTACTTGTCTCTCTCCCACTTTCTCTCCCTTTCCTTCTGTCATCTTGTCTCTCTCTTCCTCTGTCCTTCTGTATTTCTCTTCCTCTCTCACTCTTTCACTCTTCTCACTCTTGTTCTCACTCTCACTCCTTCCCTCCTCCTTTCTCTTTTGCTTTACCTCACTTTCTCTCTTCCTTTCTTCTTTCTCTTTCTCCCTCCCTTTCTCTTTCCCTCTCTCTCTCCTCTTCCAGTCTCCTTTCTTTTTCTTCTCTCCCCCCTCTTTCTTCCTCTTTCTCCCTCTCCCTGTCTCTTTTTCATTCTCCCTCTCCCTCCCTTTTTTCTTTTTCTTTCCCACTTTTTTTCTCTCCCTATCACACTTCCCCTCCCTCTTTCTCTCCCTCTCTCCCTCTTTCTCTTTTGCTTTCCTCTCTTCTCTCCTACCACTCTCTTCTTTCCCCATCACCTTCTCTCCCTCTTTGCCTTTCTCTCACTCACTCCCTTTTTCCCTTTCTCCTTCTCATATTCTCTTCCTCTTTGTCTGTTTCTCTGTCCCTCTTTCTCCCTCTTTCTCTCCCTCCTTCCCTCCCTTTTTTCTGTCTCCTTCTGTCGCTCTCTCTTAGCTCCCTCTTTTCTTTCTCTTACTTTGTCCTGTATTTCTCATCTCACTCACTCGCTTTCTCCCTCTCTTCATTACTTTTTTGTCTCCTTCTCTTTTCCTCTCTCTCCTTCCCCTTCTCCCCTCTCCTTCTCCTGCTCTTCTCCCACCACTCTTTCCCCCTCTTCCCCGCTCTTTCCCCCTTCCTCCCTCTCTTCCCCTCCTCTTCCCCCCCTTCCCCCTCTCTCTTCCCCCCTCTCTTCCCCCTCTTCCCCCCCTTCCCCGCTCTTCCCCCCTTTCCCCCCTCTTTCCCCCTTACCCCTCTCTTCCTCCCCTTTCCCCCTCTTCCCCCCTTTTCCCCCTCTTCCCCCTCCTTCCCCCCTCTCTTCCCCCCCTTTGCCCTCTCTTCCCCCTCCTTTCCCCCTCTCTTCCCCCTCCTTTCCCCCTCTCTTCCCCCTCCTTTCCCCCCTCTTCCCCCTCTCTCTTCCCTTCTTTCTTCCCCCTCTCTCTTCCCCTCTTTCCCCTCTCTCTCTTCCCCCTCTCTCTTCCCCCTTCCCCATTTCTTTTCCCCTCTTTCCCCCCTCTCTCTTCCCCCCCTCTCTTCCCCCCTCTCTTCCCCCTCTCTCTTCCCCTCTCTCTTCCCCTCTCTCTTCCCCCTCTCTCTTCCCCTCTCTCTTCCCCTCTCTCTTCCCCCTCTCTCTTCCCCTCTTCCCGTCTCTCTTCCCCCCTCTTTCCCCCCTCTCTCTTCCTCCCTTTCCCCCCTCTCTCTTCCCCCCTCTCTTCCCCCCCTCTTTCCCCCCTCTCTCTTCCCCCCCCTCTTCCCCCACCTGCTTCCCCCCTCCTCCCTCATGCTATTTCTGGTTTTCTCTTTATCTCTCTGTCTCTCTAGCTCACTTCCTCTCTTTTGCTTGTCTCTCCTTTCTCTCCTATCTACCACTCCTTCTTTCTCATTCTTTCCCTCTCATTGCCTCTCTCTCTTTCCTTTCTCTCTCTTTTGTTCTACTCCTTCCCTCTCCCTCTTCCCCCTCTTTTTCTCCTTTTTTTCTTTCCCTCCCTTTCCCTCATTCTTTCTCTCTCCCTTCCTCCTCCTCTGTTCTTTCTCTTTCCCTCTCTCCATCTCTCCTTTTCTCATCCTTTCCCTCTCTCTGTTCCCCCTCTCTTGTTCTCTTTCTCCCTTTTTCTCTCCCTTTCTCTCTTCTGTCTTCTCTCCCTTTCTCTCTTCTTTCCCTCTTTCTTTCCTGTCTTCCTCTTTTTTCTTTCTCTTTTCTTTTTCTCCCTTTCCCTCTCACTCTTTATCTCCTCTCTTCTTTCCCTTTCTCTCTCATTTTTTCTCTTTTTCTCCCTCCCTCCCTCTCTATTCCTTCTCTCTTTCCCTGTTTCCCTGTCGTTCTCACTCTCTCCCTTTCTCTCTCCATTTCTCCCCTCTCTTCCCCCTTTCTCCTCTCCCTCTTTCTCATTCTTTTTCACTCCTTCTCTCTCCTCTTTCTCTTTCTCCCTCCTTCTGTCTCCCTCTTTCTTCTTCCCCTTTTTCCATATTTACCTCCCTCTTACTCCCTTTCTCTTCTTTCTCCATTTTTCTCTTGCTTTTTGTCTCTTTTCTTTTTCTCTCTCCCTCCCACTCCCCCCTTTTCTCTTTCACTCTCACACTTTTCTCTTTTTACCTCTCTTTTCCCTTTCTCTTTCTTGCTGTCTTATTTTCCTTCTTTCTTTCTTGCTCTCTCTTCTTTTTGTTCTTTCTCCGTTATGCTTTTTCTTTCTCACTCCTCCTCCCTCTTTTTCTCTCTCCCTCTATCCTTCTTTCTTCCTCCCTCTTTCTCAATTTCTCTCCCTTTCTTCCCTTTTCTTTCTTTTCTCTATCCCTCACCCTCTTCTTTCCTTTACCTCTCTCCTCTCTTCAACTCCCTCTTTCTCTCGTCTTTCTCTCCATCTTCCTCTCTCCTCTCTACTATTCCTTTTCTGTTCCTCTCTTCCTCTCCCCCTTCCTCTCTCCTCCCCTCTCTCCTCCTCTCTTCCTCGCTCTCTTCCTCTCCCTCTCTCCCTCCTTCCCTCCCCCTCTCCCTTCCCTCTTCCCCCTCCCATTTCTTCCCTTCTCTCTCCCTTTTTCTCTCAACCTCTCCTTCCTCCCTCTTTCTCTCCTTCTCTCTTCTCTTCCTCTCTTTTGTCTCTGCTGTGTCACTCTCTACCTTTCCCTCTCTCTCTCTCTGCCTTGTCTCTTTCTTGCTCTCTTCCTCTGTCCTTCTGTATTCTCTTCCTCTCTCACTTTATCTTTCTCTTTTCTCACTCTTGTTCTCACTCTTGTTCTCACTCCTCCCCTGCTTCTCTTTACCTCACTTTCTCTTCCCTCTCTTTTGCTTTTCATCCCTCTCCTTTCTTTTTCCCTCTCTGCCTCCCTTTTTTTCTTACATCTCCCCCTTTTTTCTCATTTTCTCCCTTTCTTTCCCACTTTCCCTTTTTTCTTCCTTTCCTTCTTTAACTCTTATTCTTTTTCTCTTCCTTTCTCTCTCCCTTTCTTTCCCTCTTTCCCTCCCTCCCTCTCCCTTTTTGTTTCTTCTTGTTTCTCTCTTTCACTTTCTCTTTTCCCCTCCCTTTCTTCCTCATCTGCTTTTCTTTGTCTCTCCCTTTCTCTCTCCCCTTCTCCCTCCTCTTTCTTTCCCTTCCTTCCTTCTTCTTCCTGTCTTTCTCTCTTGTTCTCTCTTTATTTCTCCCCTTCTCTTTCTCTCCATTTTCCCTTTTTCTTTCTCCCTCCTTTCTTACTTCTCTCTCTCCCCTCTTTCTCCCTTCTTTCTTTCCTTCCTTTCTCTTTCTCTGTCTTTGGTCTCTATCTCTGCCCTTCTCTCTCTCTCTCCATTTTCCCCTTTTCTGTCTTTCTCTCCCCTTCTTTCTCACTTTCTCTCCTTTTCTTTCTTCTCTTTTTCCCCCGATCTCTTTCTCCTTTTCCTGCTTTTTCTCTTTTGCTCTCTCACTCTCTGACACCACTTTCTCTGCCTTTCTCCCTCTTCCTTCCTTTCTTTTCCTCTCTCTACCTTCTTCTCACAGTCTTCTCTCCTCCCTCCTCTCTTCTCTTTCTTTCCCTCTCTGTGCTGCTCTCTTATTCTCTCGTTCTATTTCTCTTTTGTCTCAGTCTCTCCTCTCTCTGTACTTGTTGCTCTCCTTCTCTCTGTTCTCTCCTCTTTTTCTCCCTTTCGCTCTTTCTCAGTCTCTTTTTTCCCTTTCTCTCTCTTTCTTCCTTATGTTTCTTCTTTTCTCTCTTCCCTCCCTTTCCTCCCTCTTCCCCCCATCTTCACCCCTGTTTCCCCCCTTCTCTTTCCCCTGTCTTCCCCCTGGAATCTGGTGAAGGGAGAAGGTACACCTTGTGGTATTAATATACAGAATCAGTAATTAATGGATAATAAATGTTGTTCATATGTGGCAAACTGAATTGTCAGTATTGCATAAAGATGGTTTTCTTCCTCCTCCGCATGAGTCTCACACAATAAACATGAACTCAGGGCCTGAAGTACTAGAGTCTTTGTGCGAATATGTCTGCGGCTACTTCCAGATGCGCTTGTCTGAGTCGCCATACGAGCTGTAACACTGTGAGGTGCTGCCTTGTCCTCTGCTGGTCTCTGAAGGTAAGCAGTGACTGTACAAAAAACATTCTTGTGCTTGACCAGGCACTCTGTCAAGAGTGTTTCTTGATGATGTGAGCTGCGTCCAGGTTCCTCAGGCAACATCATTTGGACTGCAGATTTTGCCATTAGCAAAACGCGCACAACTGAGTGTGCACTGTTAGAGAGAGATCTCTGTCAGTTGAACTGGAGTACTCAAGCTTTTGAAGGGCATTGCGTTCATCATTGAATCCCGCATCGTGGGGTGCAGGTTATTTGTATTTCTAACCTCAGGACCAGGAGTGGAAAGGCGAGCAATTTTCCCCTCTGATGTATGGGAATGAAGCCTAATTGTGCAATTTTCAGCTGTGTTTTTTCCTGCACACAGGAAGTGTCACCAAAAACTAGAGCCAGTCTTTGCCCTTAGTGAAGACAGACGTTTTTAATTCCTTCTGTAACAGACTAATTCAATAAGACGGCTCCATTTCTGGTAGGTTGTTAGGAATAGGCATTGCGTGTCCCAGGGAACTCTCAAGAGTCCCCCTTCTCTTTTGCGTATAGGTAGAAGCAGTCTGTGACACACAGCGAATGTGATGTTCCCATGTGCCCTGTGCGAGTGGCCGCTGCCCCGGGAGCTTTCCCCTCCAGCCATACCCTGTTGGGTGGTGAGGTGTGTTGGACCAGAGACCGCCCGGGCCCCGCAGTGCCCCCACGGCGCGTGGGCGGACCCGGGCAGTACCGGAACCAGCGAGGCGGGGCGGGGCAGGGCGAGCCGGGCCCTGGCAGTAGCGGCTGCAACAGGAGCAGAAGAGCAAGAGCAGCAGAAGCAGCAGATACCAGCGGGGAGGGGGGCACCAGGGGCGGGACGGGGCTCTGGGTGTGCTGGGAGGGGACCTGGAGATACTGAGGGTCGCCGGAGCAGACCGAGGCAGGGAGGGTCACACCGGGACCGCCTGGCTCTCTCCCCTCCTGATGGGATCCCCGGGGGGCTCGGGCAGGGGCCGCCCCCAGCTCCCCCCTGGCTGCTGGCACCGGCGCTGGGCTGGGGCCCCTCCACTGGGAGAGCCCTGGACCGGGCCTGGTGCGGAGCCAGACAGGGCTGCGAGCGCTCACGGGACACCTCTTCCCTCCTGCAGGACCCCAGGAGCCAGGGAACGGCGGAGCCAGGGCTGCCGGGACCGACCGAGCCGGATGGAGCCGCAGAGACGCTGCCGAGAGCCCAGAGTCGCTGCTGCCCGGCCCCGCAGCCTGGGGCTGCTCTGGTGCAGGGCCCTGCGAGAGTGACCCAGCTGGGAAGCAGCTGCTGTCCTGGGACAGGGGGGGTCACTGGGTCCTGCTGGGGCAGCCCTGAGCCCCTGTGTGGGGTCAGCGAGTGACCAGCGCGGGGGTGTTGGGATGGTGACGAGCAATGAGCTCGTGTACATGGCATCAATATTGACTCGTTAGTTCATACTGATTCAATACCTATAAGCTAACTGGTTAGTTATTATTGAAAGTACTGACAGCATCATAAGTCAATCACTGCTTTAATAGTGGAGCAGTACTGAAGCCTTAGCTGATGTATATGGAATCAGTGTTGACTAATGACCTTATGTGTATGGAATCACTGTTGACTAATTAGTTACTAAATAACCAGTTACCTTATAGGTACTGAAGTAATAGTAAGCATTCAAAGTATTGTGTAAATGCTAACTGATCAGCTTCTATACGTTGAATCACTGTTGGCTAATTGAACTAACTGAGCAGTTTGCTTAGGTCTGTTGAATTGATACTGACTCAGTGATCAGTCTTGATTCAATACCTATAAGCTAACTGGTTAATTAGGGTTGAAAGGAGGGGATGAGTGTTGCATAAATAGTGGACTTGGCCAATGATGCCTACTGGTGTTTTTCTCCCCAAAAAACTGCTTTTGTGCCAGAAACTCTCAGATGCAAGGTTTGGGCTGGTGCATGCCAGCCTCCCTGCCCTTGGGGCACTCGCAGATCCCTGCACCCCCCCCCACTTTCAGGGAGGGTCCACACACCCTGCCCCTTCCCCCCAGCCCTCTGCCTCCCCCCACCCCAAAAAGGGCCCCCTCATCCCCCACTTTGGGGCTGGAAATGGCCAGACTCACCTCCGTTTCCAAGTCCCCACAACACAGGACTTGGTCTCCATTTTCAGGCACAGAAACAGCACATTGAACCTCCATTTGTGGCCCCCAAAACACAGGACTTAGCCTCTCTTTTGGACCCCCCAATGCAGGCCTCCAGAACTGGGGAATGCGCTTGAAAACAGGGACTAAGCTTCCATTTGTGGGTCCAGAAATGCAGCACTCTGCCTCTGGTTGTAGCACCCCAAAACAGTCAGCCTCACCTCCATTTCCAAGTCCCAGAAACGCACGACTTAGTCGCCTTTTCTGGACCCAAAAACATAGCACTTGGTCTCTGCTTTGAGAATAAAACCCAGCCAACTAAGCCTCCATTTCAGGCCCCAAAAACGCAGGCCTTAGTCTTCACAGTTTGCAACCACACAAGCAGCTAACAGAAAGCCCCTGTTTCTGGCCCCCCAAAACGCAGGCTTTAGCCTCTGCTTCCAACCGCAAAAATGGCGCGCTAAGCCTCTGCTGCTGATGCAAAACCACAGGGCTTCAGCCCTGCTTCTGAGCTCAGAGACGCAGGGCTTGGGCACCTGGTCTTGGCTCGAACACGCAGCCTCCAGCCCCCAAACCCGCAGGATGTGGCCTCTTTTTCCCCTGCCCCGGCCCGCCCGCCCGCCCGCCGCAGCCCGGCAGCCCCGGCCCGCTCGCAGCCCCAGCCCTGGCTCTCCCCCACGTCCCCTCCCCCGCGGCCGAGCCCCCCCCACTCCTCAGCTGGGGCTGCCGCCCTCCCCGCCCCCAGCGCCACGCGGGGCGACGGAAGTGGGACGGAGGCACCAGAACGACGGCAGCCGCGACAGACCAAACTGAGCTTCTCGCACGCGGCGGCCCGCGCATGCGCCCTGGCACCGCCCCGCCCCCGAGCTCCCGGCTCCGCCCCCACCCCCGAGAGCGGCCCCGGCCCGGCCCCGCCCCCGCACTCCGGACCTCAGAGCGGCCCCGGCCCTGGCAACGGCCCCGCCGCGGCCTGTGTCACGAGCCCGCCGTCCTCGGCCAGGCCGCGCGCGCTGCAGGGGACTTGCCGGCAGTGCGGGGCGACCGGTGGGACGTGCCGGCAGTGCGGGGCGACCGGTGAGTCCCGCTCCCCCGCCGCGGGACCGGGCTGCCCGTGCCCGGCCCCAGCGCTGCGCCCCCCCCGCACCCGCGGTCCTGCCATGCCCCTGGGGAGCAGCCCTGCCCGCTGCCCCCTCGGGGCCCCTCTCAGTGCCTCCCAGTGTCCCCAGTGACCCCGGAGTCCCCAGGCACCTCCCAGTGCCCCCCAGTAGCCCCAGTGCTCCCCGCACCCCCACTTGCCCCTCGGTCCCTCTGCTCCCCCTGGGGCCCCTCCCAGCCCTAGTCCTAGTCCCACCCCATCAGCCCTCTCACTCCAGTTCCCCCTGGTCTCCCCGGGCAACTCTGGGTGCCCCCTCATTTCCCCAGGCACCTCCTGGTATCCCCCAGTGTCCGCAGTATCCCCAAGCACCTCCCAGTGCCCCCAGGGCCCCAGGCTGCTCCCCCTGCCCCCATCGCCCCCAAGCACCTCCCAGTATCCCCAGGCCCCCCAGTGTCCCATATGCCCCCAGGCACCTCCCAGTGCCCCTCAGTGTCCCAAGTGGCCCCACTGTCCCCACTTGCCCCTCGGTCCCTCTACTCCCCCTGGGGCCCCTCTCATCCCCAGTCCCACCCCATAGGCCCTACTCACCCCAGAGCTCCCAGTGCCCCAGGCTGCTCCCACTGCCCCCGTCACCCCCAGGCCCCCCTCACCCCGCTCTCTCCACTCCCCTGTGTCCCCAGGCAGCGCCACACTGCACCAAGGCCACATCTGGGGGGTGGCAGGGCCGGGGCCGGCGCAAGACCCCCCACAGAGCCCCACACGGCTGGCACTTTCCCTGCGAGGACGCAGCTTTATTGATCTCCTGCCCCGAGCAGCTGGGGGCCCCCGGCGTGGGGCACTGCGGCTGCTGCCCGCCACGCGCGGGGGGCCTCGATGGACCGCCACCTCCACCAAGCTGCAACGACACCGACGCCGCGGGGAGGCACCGTGGGCGCCTGGCCGCGATACCACCGGCACCCCGTGGCTCCCGGCCAGGGCGGCTTCCCCAGCAGCACCCCGGGGCCATGCGAGCCCCACGCACCCCCAGCTGTTGGCATCCGCGGGGCCTCCGGACACCGCCTTGGCCCATGGGGCAGCAGTGCAGCCACCAGCACCTACCTCCCGACAGGAACGCCAGGTCCTGCTGTTGCAGCCACGCGGTCGGCACTGTGTCCAGGAGGAGGCCTGGCATGAGGATGCCACTGTCAGGACATGGCCACGGCCATCGCCATGGCCCCAACCCCACCTCGACCTCAACCTCGACCCCTGACCCCGACCCGACCCAATGCGGCCGTGAGCAGTGCCAGAACCCAGCGCTGCCTCTCACCCAGGACGTGGACGGCTGCTGCCTGCGGCGCCACGCAGCTCCCCATGCAGCAGCTCCGGGCTGTGCTCCAGAGCCTCTCCAGCAGCACGGGGCAGTCTTGGGCCTGGGGCAACACAGGGGCGCAGGAGCTCTTCGCTGGCTCCAAGCGCCCCTCCGTCCCCCCTCCATCCTCCCTCCACCCACGGCCCAGGCCCACGTGGCCCCCCGGCGCGAGAGCCACAGGGCGGGCGGCCGGCGCAGGGACACGGCCCCAGCGCAGCGCTCGCTCACCAGGTGCCTGCAGATCTCATCCTGCAGCTCGGCCGCGCTCAGCCCGATGCTTGCGGCGATGCGCTGCCGCACCCTCTTCGACCCCAGAAACGGGGCACACAGGTGCAGGGAGACCTTGCACGCCTGGAAAAGAGCACCGGGCCTGGTCACGGGGATGCTGCGCGCCTGTCCCGGAGCTGAGCGAGGAACCTCGCCGCCGCAGCAGCACCAGCCAAGGCCTGCGGACACGTCGGCAACACGCGCCAACCAGAGCAGCCCAAGGGCTCTTACGTTGCAGACGGCCGGGGCCGGGTCCCCGAGGTGCAGCACCAGGCTGGGAAATGCCGCCTCCACCTCTCTGCTGAAAAATGACCTCCTCCGAGAGGCGGAGGAGGCCAGGGCGCCGTAGAGGACGAAGGCCGAGCGGCGCAGCACCTCTTCCTCCTGCAATGAGAAAGGCCGTTGGGCAGAGGCTGCGAGCGAGGGCGCCGCGCACGAGCCACTTGGCCCCAGCGGGGTGCTGCCCGTGGGGGACGGCGGCCCCGCGACGACTCCCACCTGCCGACAGGAGAACGAGCGACTCCACTCACCGCCCCCCAGAACGCCCGGCTGGCCCTGGAGATCTCTTCAAAGGCAGAGCCCACGGCCCTCGCCTCCAGCAGCCCCAGCACCTTCGCCAGCACCAGCAGGCTCTCGGCAGCCACCTCTGTGCTGGCCGCGTCCTCCAGGCCTCTGAGCAGCACCGACACCACGGCCGCCCCGTGCCTCCGCAGCTGCAGAGCGACAGGCGCATGAACTGCTCACTGCTCCCACCTCTCACCGCTGCTCTCCGCTGCGGCGCCAAGGACGGCACTTGCCGGAGCAAGCCCGAAGCAGACCCCAGCCAAAGGAGCCCCAGCCGGCACCCCGTGTCCCCTTTGCCACCCTGATGATGCCAGAGCGAGGAGTGCGGCCTCAGCACGGCCCCGCGCCTGCCTCTGCTCCTCTCTCCGGGCTCCTCAAGCCCCCCGGGCAGCTCTCCACTCCGGGCTGCGCTCAGAGCCCAGGAAAGGCCGCCTCACCTTCGCGGGTGCTCCGCTGGCCGCGTTGCCCAGACCTCTCACGGCCATCTGCCGCACGGTGCTGACGGGGTCGCGCGCTCTCTCCCCCAAGGCCTCTAGGAGCGGCTTCAGCAGCTTCCTCTCCTCCACTAGCTTGTCCTTCATCAGCTGCAATCAAGTCACATGGCCGCTAGCATCGGCCGCGATTCGCGCCGGGCGAGACGCAGGAACCCCTCCGAGCCCCCCCTGCTCTGCTGCTGCCTCACCTCGGCAAAGAAAGCTGTGGCCGTGAGCCGCAGGTTGGCAGAGGGCGAATCCAGCCAGGGGAAGAGGCTCTGCAGCAGGCGCTGTGGGACGAGCTCTGCACGGAGCAGCACGCTGCGCACAGAGCACGAGCAGGCTCGTGACACGCAGTCACGCGGGACGGCCGCAGGCCGCGACTCCCACCTTCTCCCGCTCCCACGCAGACACCGCTCTGCACCTCAGCAGAGCTCCCAAGTGCGCAGGAAGCTCCCAGCAGCCCTTTCCCCGGGCGCATCCCGGGCTCTCACCTCGCCAGGAGACACACGCCGGTGCTGTGAGCCCGGGGCTCTGCCAGGGACGCCCACGCTCCCTGCTCCCGGAGCAGCCGCAGCCACCGATTGTCCAGGCACCTCGCCAGCACCAGCTCCAATGCCGCCACAAAAAGGCTGGTGAAAAAACCCAAAGAAAGCTCCAGGCACAGCAGTTTGGGGGAAGATTTCTCTTCAGCAGAGCCCCGCAACGGCCCCCGGCCGCAACACAGAGTTTATGGGCAGGAACGACCGTGCTGCGGCCAAATCCCCAGGCGCGCTGCCCTGCAGCGACCAGTCCCACCACCTCACGGAGGCAGCCCAGTGCCAGCGGGACAATTGGGTGCTCCTGCAAGGCCATGGACCGCACGACCAAAGACCTGGGGCACAGGCCAGCCCTGCCCCTGCCCCTACTCCTGCCACTGCCGCTCCTCACCTGCCCGGCATGTCAGCGCTCTCCAGGTCCCCAACGGACGGTGCCAGCTCCTCCCCCAGCGCCTCGCTGACCTGCCTCAGAAGGCCGGGAAGCAGGGAGGGAAGCAGGCGCTGGACCAGTGTCTTCCTCTGCAGCACTGACACCACCTCGCAGAGGGCGTGGGTGATCTGCAGAGAAATCCAACCAAGAGCCACCTGGTAAAACAAGGGCTTTTCCCACCAGCCACGGCCCCTGCCAGCCAGGGAGCTTTCACTGTCTCCAATTCTCACTGCAGCGACAGCCTTGCGGCCCAGCAGCAGCAAACTGTCCCGGCTCCCCACACTGCTAACGCTGTCGCCACCCCGGCACAGCACCCCGCGAGGCTCCACGGGCACTCGCAAAGGGCACAAAACTCCCTTGTGCAGAAGCACGAGCTGGAAAGCAGACGTGGAGTGGCACTAATGCCTGGGCCGCTGACCGTACCGTGCGAGGCTCCAGGGCAGCCTGGCTGCTGCCCAGCTCCCGAGTGCAGCACTCGCTCCTGTGGCTGCTCTTTCCCGCTGCCCTTAACTTTTCAGTTAAGCACACCAGGATTTGGCACCCCAGGACGCTTCTCCCCAGGCTCCTCCACACCTCCACCATGTCGCTGCAAGGGAACAGATGCTTGCCCGTAAGCCCGCATCCCCGGGTACCTGCGGCACCCTCACGAGAGGCCAAACGCTCCCCTCGTCTGCATCGGGGATGGCGATGCCCAGGTCCGGACAGGGAAACGAGCCCGTGATCCTGCAGCGCTCGCCTTTCCCGGGGAAAAACCACCTGCTTCCGACCGGGACCCCCCACGCAGGCACACCCCACGGCTGGGTCTGGCAGCAGAGGGAAGGGCGAGTGCACAGACCTGTCTGTGGGCGGGCACGCCTGGAGGAGGCTGTCGAGCACCGGCTGTGGGTGAGAGTGGGCCAGGAGGAACACGGCCCGCAGCACAAAGCACCTGCGAGCGCTCTGCCGGGTGCTCTGCAGGCAGGTGTAAAGGAGGTGCACGAGCCTGGGCACCTGAAAGAAGGAAGGCGACAAAGAATGGCTCGGCACGTCCTTTCCCCGCCCATCTTCGGGGCCAACAGCCAACAACAGAGAGCAGCCAAAGGTGAATGCAAAAAACGCCTCTCTCACCTCCTCCTGGAATATTTGCTCTCCGCAATTCCCCAGGAAGGTGAGCGTCCACCGCTCAGCGGCCCACGCGCACACAGGCCTGGTGCACAGCAGGCTCTCCACAATGCTGCTCATGAAGCCTGAGGCCTGGCCTCGGGGGAAATATTTGCAAACGAGCTGGGGAGAAATCAGAAACACGAGCGACCACCTCACAGGCTGCTCAGATGCAAAACTCACGTCCTGACAGCAGCACCCACACACACACACGCACACGCACACGCACACACACACATACATATTGTGGCCCCCACTCTGCACTCCAGGGGCCAGTTACCTTCGCGATGTTGGTGGAGGTGGCCAGCAGAGACTCAGAGGTGATGGCACTGAGCCTCTCACGCAGGCGCCCGATCTCGTTGGTCCAGGGCGCCACGTCTGTGTTCTCGGCTGCAGCCAGGAGAAAGAGGAGTCATGTTTGCGGGGAACCAACCTCCGGCCACGCGGGTGGATAAGGGAGGACCCAAGGGAGGGTGGTGAAGGCCACGTCAAGCCAGGTCCCCCCAACGTAGCGCAGTGGGTTTGCCAGCCAGGCAAGGGTCCGGCCGCAGACAGGGACGGTCCCTGGCACTGGGGACACCGTCCTGCCCTCAGCAGCGGGGACAGCTCTGCCCGCTCTCCTCACCTCCTGTTTGGAGCAGGTGGCCGAGGCAGGTCACTGCCCACCAGCGGGACGCGGCCGACGTGTCGCACGTCAGAGGCCCCAGCAGTCCTGCCAGGGAGCCGAACCACTCGCAGGCACGGCCTCGCTGTGGGAGCAAGAGGCAGGCAAAAAGGTCACCGGTAGCCCCGTGGCCGCTCTCCTTCTCCCGGCCTCACTGCCCCCAAGCCGCAGCTTACCTGGGGGCAAACGAGGGGCTGCCCTGCAGCCCCAGGAGGCCCAAAACCCAGCGCCTGCCCACACAGAGCTCCCTGTGCATGGGGCCCCCGCTCACCCTGTGCTCGCATCTCTCTTCATAAGAGCCCAGCACCTGCACGCACACCTGCAGGGCCCTCTCCCGCTCGCATGCGTGGGCCGAGGTGAGCCAGCGCCGCAGGACCTGGCACAGGCAGACCTGTCTCACCACGGGCATCCTTCTGCTCGACACCCCTCGCTGGCCCCCTCCCTTCCCGACCCTGCTACCTCCACGGCCCCGGTCTCTCTGTGCGACCCGGCCCGTGGCGAGGAGCCCTTCCCCGTGGGGACCTCCCCACTCCGGGCTCCTGCCGTGGGCAGCATTGAGTTGTGCAGCACCCCTCGCTCACAGCTGCGGCTGGGGAGAAGCTCTGGCTCATCTAGGGGCTCTGCAGGACACTGCAAGCTGCCTGCAAGGAAGCTGTGGCCAATGGCAAAAGCCTGGATCCAAACTTTGGGCAAGGGGGCCTGGAACTAGGACCATTCCACTCTCCGCCAATGTGGGCGTTGCACCTAGTTACAGGGAAGCTCCCCTACTCAGACCAGCCCCACGGGCACGATCCCCACAGCTCTGCCCTGCTCCGGCAGCGGCAACACTTTCCCTGCCACGCCGAGGACACTCACCTGCACCATGTCCTCGAAGCGGATGGGGGCCAGCTCTGCCCAGAGAAGGGCTCCCATGAGCTGGCCCAGCGCTCGCAGGGACGGCGCCTGCACACCCTGACACCAGAAAGGGGGACTGAAGCCGGGCACCCTGCGGAGACGCCAGCGCAGCCAGCGGCTGCCGGAGCATGGGGTACCCGGACCTGGGTCCCCACCGAGGGGCAGCTGAGAAGGGCCAGTGCCTACCGGTGGGCATGAAGCAGCAACCGCCGTCTGCCCTCTCCTGTCCATCTGCTCCGGGCGACGAAGGCACATGATGCCCTGGCAGCACTGAGCCAGGAGGTGGCGGTTTTCCTCCCTGCTCAGACGGGGCTTCAGCTTGCTGCCAGCAGAAAAAAGGCACAGAAGACAGAGAGGCCGCTTACTAGCACTCTCCAGGCCGAGTCAGAGGACAACTGCCCTTGGCCCCATCGACAGCCCCAAATCCAGCACCCGCAGCCCCAGCCAGACCAGCCAGCTGCGCTGGGACATGCAGTGACTCCCACAGCCCCAGGGACAGACCCTACCTCAACTGCTGCATGGCCACGAGGGCCCGGGGGTGCACCGGGGACTCCTGGGGCTCTTCCTGAATCACCTCCTGCAAGTCACAGGCAGGCACACGCAAGGTGGGCAGCGGGCAGGGGTGCCGCAGAGCCTTCCCACCCACCCCGGCCAGGGGCTCTGCTGCCAGACCCCGCAGGCACCGGCTCCACCACCCCCATGGCTCCCACCAAGGCCCCGCAGGATGACGTGGCAGCTCCCTGCCGCCCGGACACACCACATTCCCCTGCCACGGCCCCAAGCAGCAGCACCCACGCGCCCCGCCGGCTGGGGATGCGGCTCAGGGCCCTCGGGACCTTGCGCACTGCCCCAGGAGACCATCGGGCTCTGCACAAACCTGCCCCACGGCAGAGCCCAAAGCTCCCCTGCGCAACGTCCCCGGCTCTTGGCACTCACCAGCAGGGTCTGCAGCAGCTCCCGCTTGCAGCAGAGCTCAAACCTGGGGCCGGCGCCTGCAGCCTGGATGGCAAGGCTGATCTCAGTGACGCTCTGCACCAGGGAGAGCTTCAGCTGCGCATCCTGATCCCAGGGGAGAAAAACACACTTGGAGCTCTTCCAAGGCCCCAGGGCTGAAAGAGCAGCTGGGCTGGGGGGGATCCGCCTCCAAGCACAGCACAGGGACAACACTGTGCCCTCCGGGAGCCCCGCGGAACCCAGCTCAGCACCTGCGCCCCACCAAGGAAACCTCTCTCCCCTCCTGGGAAGGAGCCTCCCACGGGGAGGGGAGCAGCTGCCCAGCTGCCAGCTGGAAAGACCCCGCAGACCCTGGCCCACGGCAGCAGGGCGAGCAGCACTGGTGCTGGCTGTGACGGGAGAGGTGCGCGTGGCAAGGCCCAGGAGAGGCCGGAGCTGGCGGCACCCAGCCGGCTCTGCCTCGCACCCCGAGCACCCACCTGGCAGCCCTCTCGGTAGAGCTGCAGGACATTCGCCACCACGTCTCTCTCGACACGGGCGAGCAGCTGCTCCCTGGGGGCGCGCAGCGCCATCCGGCCGTACATCACCAGCAGCGCAGCGCGAGTAGCGCGGGTCCTTCTTGCCTTGCTCTGCCGGGGCGTCGACGGAGAAGCACCGAGACGTCAGCCCGTGGCCCTGCTGTGCCCGGGACCCCGCGCGCTCCCGAGGCGGGAGCTGCCCCGCACCCGACCGGCGGCTCAGCTCCCCACGCACCTCCCAGCAGCTCCCCGCAACAACACCCCGGGCCCTTTACCTTCTTGCGTTTCAAAGTCCCCGTGAACTCCTTCACCAAGGACAAGGCCAGCTGGAAGTGGCTCTCGGCACAGCGGGACACAACTGAAACCATGCCCTGCAGCACAGCAGAAACGGGGAGTCGCTCCAGCCCCAACGCCCAGCCCTGGCTGGCTCTGCTTTCCCCAGGGAAACGGCCGCAAACAGAACAGCAGCAAGGGCTGCAGCAGGGCACGCAGAGCCCCTCTGTCCCAGGGACATGCAGGGGACACGCGGGAAAGCAGGGCGACACGAGGAAACCTCACCTGCGCCTGCCACAGCTCCAGGAAGTTGGCTGCTTTCAGGTGCTCCAAGGTCTGCTCCTGCACGTGGTGGAGACACCCACAAGCTGCCAGGGCCGTGCCGAGAGCCTTGTACAGGAACCGCTGCAAGAGAAGAGGCTGAGCCCCGCCTGTGGTGACAGCCCGGCCTGGCCAGAGAGGGCCAGGCCACACTGGCCCCACTGTGCCAGGACCTGCCGAGGTGCCCATGGCACCGGCCCCACAGCAGCCAGCGGCCAGCCTGGCCCCGCCGCCAGCTCAGCACAGAGGGGAGTGCGAGCCCCTTCGTGGGGAAAGAGAGCAGGCAGCAGGGAAACCAGCCCGCGCGGCAGAGCACCAGCGCCAGCCCTCGCCCCGGCCTGAGTGTCCCCGGGCTCTGCCGCCGCAGCCCTCGGGGCGCGCGAGCCACAGCCACGCCACGCAGGGAACAAACCTTCTCCCAGGACAGGCGGGGAGAGCTGCCCAGCTGCCGGCTCAGCTCCTGGCTCAGGCCCACGGTCCAGGCCTCGCTCGCAATGAGCTCCAGAGAGGTTTGCAGGAACTAGGGCAGAGTGGGAGATGAAGCAAACGCCCCCCTGCCCTTGGCCGGGGCCTTTTGCTCATCCAAGTGGCCCTGGAGACTGCCGGGCAGAGCTCCCCCTCGCGACAGCCTGTCTCCTCACCCGCCCCTCTTGCAACCTGCCTCTCGCTCTTCCCCTAATGCGCCACTCGAGGCCCCTGGGCTCGGCACACACCAGAAGCAGGCGGTGCCACGGCATGGGGCCACGCTGGAGGCCTCTGCCCCAGCCTTCGGCTGCATTTGTGCTCAGCTGTGCCCCACGTGCCGAGAGCAGCTCCTCTGAGCGGGCAGCACCCACAGCTGGGGCAGGCACCGGGGGCTCGGGACGTGCCCGCACCGCTCAGTGCCCAAACAGGGAGCCCCCAGGTTGCTCCCACCACTTTTCCTGCCCCCCGTTTGCCCTCTCCAGCAAGGGCCCCCACAGGGACGCTGTACCTTCAGCAGAAGGCTCTCCCACTCGGCCACGTCCAGGGAGCTCACTGTTGTTCCTGCAAAGCCCGAGGAAGCAAAGCCCTCGCTGTTATCCCAGCGAGCACCACGGCAGAGCCCGGGTGTCTCCTTTGCAGTCTGATGCCCCAAAGCCTCAGGCCACCAGGCTGACAAGCGCCCGCAAACCCGGCACCGTTCCCTGCTGCCAGGCTGGGGAGCTGAGGGCATTTTGCTGCCCTCTCCGCCCCCAGCCTCTCCCTCCCGCCAGCACTTTACCTGCCAGGTGCTGCAGCAGCAGGGGGATGTCTGCGGCCCACTTCGCCCCCACGGCTCCGTGGATCGTGCCGGGGAGCGCCTGCAGCAGCTGCAGGGCCGCGGCTCCACGGCCACCGCCCGCGTGTGGAGCCACTGCCGCCACCACCTAGGCCAGGGCAGGAGAGAGATGGGCTCGCTCCTGCCCCAGGAGCTGTGGCTACCCTGCAGGCAGGCAGGTCAGCACTGCCCCGGCTTGCAGCAGGCAGCCAGTGGCTTTGCCCAGGGACTGCCGTGCCACAGGAGGAGCAGGAGCCCCTGACAGGCACCCTGCGACACGCTCCTGCCTCCTCCCGGGGCACCCGGCACCGGCCTCAGCACCGTCTCTCCTGCCCTCTGCCCTTGCCCCAGCCACAAAAGTTCTTTCCCCGGGGCCCCGCTACTCACCAGCAGGCGAGCCAGCAGGGCCTGGGGAGCTGGCAGAGCGGCTGTGGGCAGAAAGAAAGGCTGCGTGAGACGCCCAGCCCCACCGGGCCCTGCCCGCCCCATGTCCCATGCCCTCACGCGGGGCTGAAGGGGACCCCGGCCGCGCCATCTCCGCACAGTCCCTGCCGGGCTCCCGCGCTGAACAGCCGCCGCTGAAGGCAGCCCCAGCACGGCAGGAACCAGCCCCTGGGCCCCGGCAAGAGCTGGGCGCAGCAGCGCCAGGTGGCTCTGCCCCTGCCCCTGCCCCTGCGCGGGGCTGGCAGGGGACGCAGGCACACGCACTGCCCTGCGCCCACCCAGCCTGGCACAGCGCGCCATGATTTTCTGCTCCCCACCTGGCTCCTCAGACTCCAGGGCCTCAGGCGCCGCCTCCTCTTGCTCCTGCTCTGCCCTGTCCCGTCTCTCGGCCAGGCTGCGCAGGCAGCGGCAGAGCGGGACCAACATGCCCGTGTACTTGGCTGGCACCACGTACCACAGCAGCTTCGGCCACAGGAGCTGCAGGCAAGAACCAGGCCATTTGGCACACTGGCGTTTCCACCCCTCCGGTCCAGTTCCCCCATCGCTGCCGCATCTCCGGCACCGGCCCAGCCCCTCGGCCTCGCTCCTTCCCTAACTCAGCAGCTGTGGTCTCGCCCTGCCTTCCTCCTCCACCTTCTCTCCCTCTCGCCCGCTGTCCTTCGCACCCCTTTCCCCCTCCCAGCACCAGCAAGTCCGGCCCCGCAGAGCTCGCCCCAGCTCTTCTCAGCTGCGCTGGTGGCTAAGGTGGGGGGTCCCAGCGCACAGGTGGAGGACGACTCACTTTGGCCACCGCTCCGGCAGAGACATCCAGCGTGCCCAGCACGTGGGCGCACAGGCTCTGAACAGCCCTTTCTTCCCGCGCTTTCACCATGCTAAGGTTTCCCATTGCCTGCAAGACAGACGCGGGAAACACCCGTCACTGCCCCATCCCAGACCTCGCGGTGCATGCGACAGGGAGGCCGCTCCCTCTGGGGCACTGTGGCCGGCGGCCCTGCTGTGCCGGGCTCCCCGCTGCCAGGGACACCCATGGCAACATGGCACGGCCAGGGCATGGGAGGCAGCCCCGGTGCCGCACTCTGCCCTTACCAGTCTGCCCGAGGCCCGGCTGAACTCGCTGAAGAGGTGCCCCACCACGTCCCACGCCGAGCAGCCCAGGGCACTGGAGCGCAGCAGCTCCCCAATGAAATGCAGCACTGCCCTCCTCACCTGCAGTCACGGGAGGCTGCAGTCATGACCCGGCCCAAAGCCCAGCGGAGCTGCCTTCGCCGTGCTGCAGCCCTTCTGGCTGGGCCGCGCAGCAGCAGTCCTCACTCCCTGGCCGCCACCGGCCTCCAGCCCCGGGCCCTGCCTTGGCCTGTGGCTATGGCCTTGCCAGGCTCTGCCCGGGAAAAGGGCTGCTGTGCCCCGGTGGCAGCACCAGCCCTGCCCAAACCAGCTCACCTGGGCCGCGGGGTCATGGCACACGGACTGCACCAGCTTCGCAAACAGGGGCAGCTTCTCCCTCGTGTCTGGGGCTGCAGGAGACAAGGAGAGGTGGGTGCTGAGGCCGAGCCCCCGTTCCTGCAGGGATTCGTCACAGCTCCCCGGCTTTCCATACACAAGCGGGACAGAAAAGCAGGGCCAGACTGCGCGTCAGAAGCAGCAGCAGCATCCCAGGGGGACGCCATTTTTCCAGCCTGCCTTACTGACCGTCAGAGCGGACCAGAGCTTGCAGCACTGCCACGGCTGCCACGCGATCGGCCTTGTTCCCGTTCCTCAGCTTGTAGTAGAGGAACTCGATGGTCTCCTCCGGGCAAATTCGGGCTGTGGGGAAGAAATCACGCTTGGCATCAGTGAGCAGTGTCTTCCCACTCGGGCAGGTTCGCAAGAGAGCTGCTGGGACACGGCGGTGCGGCACCAGCTCGCCTCTGCTTACCCTGCAGCACCATGCAGCGGCACAGCTCTGCTCTGTGCTCTGGGCTGGGCGGCTCCATCTCATCGCAGAGCTGTGGGAACAAGGCACGTTTCAGAGAAAGCCGGATCGGCGGGGAGAGGGACAGAAAAGCAACCGCACTGTCAGCGCTCGTCTCGCGGGTGGCTCTGGGCACAGAGCCACAACCAGAGCCCCGAGCCCCAGGCACATGCAGAGCTGTGCAGCAGCCAAGGCTGCCCAGGAGCCCCAGGCCAGCGACGCGGCACCAGGCCTTACCTGCTGGTGCACAGCAGTGGCGATGGCCAGATGCCTGGCCCGGGGCACGCGGGTCTGAATGTCTGCCACAGCCCCCAGGAAATAGCCGAGACTCTGCAAGGGAGTGTGGGAGGGAGGGAGAGGGCGGCTGTCACTGCGAGCCACCCAGAAAGCGAGAAAGCAGCATCGCTGGGAGATGCCGCGGCTGGAACCCACTTGCAGGGAAACCCCAGCCCCGCACGGGGCTTCTGGCTCATCCTTCCCACAGAGCAGCACCACGAGGTCTCTCTCCTCCACGCAGCCCTGCCGGGATGGCCTTTCCTGGCACACTGCCCCCCCTTGCACCTCTCCCCGTCACAGGGGCTGGACGCGGCCCTGGGCGTGAGGGCAGAGCTCCTCACACACTCCCAGCCCCGGGAGGCGGCGCAGCCTCCCCTCCCAAGCCACTCGCCCCAGCCACTCACCACTCCCTCCTGGCCCTCCCGCCATGCTGGTTTCTTCCAGCATGAGCCCAGAAAGCCCTGGGCCCCCATTTCCTCGTTCCTGCTCCAAGGGACCTGGCTCCTTCCAGCACCCCACAGCTCCCCGACACCTCGCGGCACCCCCATGGCCCCTGGCCGCGCCATGTCCCGCACAATGCCTCACCACGGTCACCCCAGAGGGGTCCCAGACTTCCCGATACTGGTGCAGCAGCCAGAGGAGATGCTCCCAGGCGTGCTCACGGTGCTCCTCCACGTGCAGGAGGACACCCATCATGGCACCCATCGCCCTGAGCACAGCCTGCTTGACCTGCCGAGGGACGGTGACACGCCGTGTCAAGGGCTGAGGGTCTCTCCAGCGCTCGCCTCCCCCAGACACCAGCCTGCCCTTCCCGCACGGGGGCTTCCCCTTCCCTGTCGCCCCTGGTGAGAAGGGCTCGCTGGCCAGCACAGAGAGCATTTCCTCCCGGCACCCCCAGCCTCCCCTGTCGAAAGGCCCTGGCATTCGGCCGCTTCCCAGAAGGCAGCCCCCAGTCCCCGGACTCCCGGCTCGGGGCGCTTTCGCGACCAGCCTGCTCCCTTTGGCCCCTCACACAGTGCCGTGGACAACCCCACCAGCCCCCGCGGACATCCCCACTGCTGCCCACGGCTGTGAGAGCAGCAACACTCGCCTCTTCCTCCTCGCAGCACCGCCGCTTTCTGCTCACGTAGCAGAAGAGCGGGTAAACGTGGGCACAGAGCTGGGCAGGCCCCAGGCGAGGGAAGGCACCTTTCTCCCCCTCGCGGAAGTACATGCTTATGCCGCTGCACCACTGCTCCAGAACTGCAGCACAAGAAGGGAAACAGGATCGCACCAAAGTCTCTGACTGGTGAAGACCTTGCACTGGCCTGCGGGCCTGCTTTAAGCCCAGGCCAGGCTCGCCAGGGCACAGGTTGCAAGGAGATCTGCCTTCAGGGACGCGTTGTGCCATGGTCTGAGACACCTGGATGGCAACGCTGCCTTGTTTCTCCCCTCTTCCGCCCCAGCACCACACCTTCTCCTCCGCACAGCCTCGCTCCCTTCCACCACTGCCCGCTGCAGCCCCGGCCTCCCCCTTCCCAAACGTCTGCCCCTCAGCACACGCTTGGAGGTTTTGGCTGTTCTTTCCCATGCTCTCCCTTCAAGCCCACCAACACAAAGCCAGGCTGCCCTCAGGGAAAGGGAGGAGAAGGGGGGGAACAAAACTGGGCAGAGCTCCGCCAAAGGTAGCTAAAACTGGGAGGCAAGTGCGGGAGCAGAGACCAGGCAGGGACCCAAGAGCTCCTCAGGGCACCTGCACCCAGCACCATCCCGGCCAGCCCACGGACCCCACCCCCGGCGGCACCCGCTGCTCCCGCACGTTGAGGGCACTTGGCGGCTGCTGAGGCTGGAGCTCGCCGCAGGCTCAGCCCTGCCGTGCCGGCCCCGAGACCCCGGCGAGGCACCCAGGGCCACCCCGATCCCTCCCCCTCCCCCTTCCCCTTCCCCTTCTCCTTCCCCTTCCTGTGGCCCAACCATGGACCCAAAACTCACCGCCGCAGACGGCACACAGCATCCGGCCGCTCCCCACCTCGCTCAGCACGCCGCGCAGGGCTGACAGTGTCGTTGCCGCAAAGGGCACGCACTGCAGGGCTGCAGAGAGGGCAGGGGTGGGCGACCCTGTCAGCCAGAGCCGCCTTGGCCCGCGGGCTCCATCCCCCGGCAGCGCTGCCGCACCAGGGCCAAGGCTACGGGGCCGCGGGGCTGTGCCAGGGGCAGGGGGACGGGAGAGCTGCCGCAGCACTGGGAGAGGCCCCGGCACGAGGAGGCTCCTGCCAGGGTGCCCGTGTGCCGGCCGCCTTCCCCGAGGTGCGTGGGAAAGCCCTGGGCACAGCGAGGGCGATGCAGGGCAGAGCCTGGCGTGTTTGGTCTCTGGCGGGTTCCCTCCAGCCCAGCCCAGACCGTTCTGGGCAGGGGCAGGAGTCCCGTCTCCCGCCCGGCACCCGCTGCAACCCGCAGCAGCAGGCTGGGGGGCCGTACCGTAGCGTGTGGCGAGGTTGCGCAGGGTGATGAGGACAAACTCCTCCGACGTCTCCTCCAGGGCCTTCAGGTGGCCCTGCAGCGCCGACACCACGTCGCACAAGTGGGAGCGGGCCAGCGCCACCAGGACATCACTAGCCGCCGTCCTCACGGAGGCCGTCCCACCCTGGAAGACAGCAGCTCGCGTGTGGCAGGAGCACGACCGGCCGTCTCCCACGGCTCCGCCTCCAGGCAGGACACACAACCCGTAACTTGACTCCGACCGTCCCTCGCTCACAAACAGCCCCGCGGCCACCTCTCTGCACAGCCCCGGGCCACCGCCCCAACCCCCCGCCAGGACAAGTCCCAAAGGCTCTCCATAGGACGGCCAGGCCGGGCGCCGGCGTCCGGGGTCACCCTCAGAGAGAACAAGCTCACCTGGGCCGCTCGCAGGTCCTCCAACGCCACTGCTATCACTCTGTCCACCTCAGAGCTCTGCAGATGGCTCTCGTCGCCCCACAAGACGCTCTCCAGCTCGCGGTAGGTCTCCGCTCTGCTGCCCTGGGGACACACCGCACACGGCAGCGATGGGACATGCCGCCCCGCAGCAGCTCCGCCACGCTGACGCCGCGGACGAGCTGCCGGTGCCGCTCAGCACAGCCGTCGGGAGCAGGCGAGAAACCCAGCACTGGGATTTCCTGACCCCGCCCCCAACCCCGGGGACACCGCCACCTCCTGTGGGAAAGGAGGGCACGCGGGAGCCTCCGCCCAGCACCACCGGCAGGATCAGCGTTTTGGGATGAGGCGCAGCAGGAGGGCAGAGGTGCCGCTGGGCGAGATCAGCCTGCGGCACTCGGGGAAGCCAGGGTGCTGCGGGGAGCCCTCAAACCCCACGCAGCCCCGCAGGACGCCCCCGCCTCACCTCGGCGTCTTGCAGCCGGTTCAACAGAGAAGTCACCACGGTGGCAAAGGTAGCGATGGCCACAGGGACAGACCCGGCCGCCTTGCCACCGTCCTCACCACGCGCAGGTCCCGACTGGGCACCTACACAAGTGAAGAAACCTGGAAGGAAAGCAACCGAGGGTTTGCATCGCTCCAGCAGCCGCAGGGACGGGCCCCGAGTCGGGCAAACGTCTCCCCAGCCGGAGCATGGGCCGGCAGGAGAGGCCGGTGGAGCCGGCTCTGTGCAGCCTGGGGAAGAGCAGCCCGGGGCAGCTTGGGGCTGGCCCCAAGCGCGTGACCCTGGCTCTCCCTGTGCCAAGAACATGGGCACCAGCAGGTCCCCGTCCCCCCCACCAGCGTGCTGGCAGGCGTGGTGCTGAGCGCGGTGCCGGTCCTCACCTCGGAGCGCTCGCAGCACCCCCATGGCGGCAGGACTCCCTATACAGATGTGCTGCTCCACCAGCACCTCCTCCCACGGGAGCCGCGAGCCACTGGGCCAGCACCGGCCTCGGGGAGGGGGGGGACCCACAAGGGCCACTGTGACACGCGGGGGCCCCAACGCCTCACAGAGGGCTGCTGGCAACGTGAGGCTGGGGGGGGGCAGGCACCGGGGACACACCCCCACACACACACCCCAAACGTGGCACTGTCCCAGGCTCCAGCGCTCGCAGTCGCTCCTCGGCCCCCAGCCCTTTCCAGCGGCGACTGTCTCCTGCCGTCACACAGGGGCAAGTGCTCCGGCAGAGAGGCCCTGGGAGCCAGTTCGCGCCATTGCTCACACAAGCACCTGGTCATTCGGTCGCCTAGAAAGCCTCGCTGGCACCCGGGGCCTGACGGCATCGGGCCACAAGCTGCCAGGTCACACAGGCTGCAAAGCTGCTCTTCAGTCCCCCGGCCAGCCCACAAGCGTTTTGTTTAGATGTAGCAGCACTAACTCATTACAAGGTCGTGGAATAAAAGCTGGTGCCAGGTGGAAGGCAACGTTATCGCCCTTCCCTCCGGATTTAGGAGCTGCGTCCCTGCAGCCTCGACGAGCCTTCTGATAGACCCGGGCTCCCTGGGCTCAGCGCTGCACAAAGGCAAAGCAAAGCTGGTCTTTGCCCCACAGTTCTTGCAAGAGTCCATACTTTAAGAAATTATTAATTACACAGTCTAAATTTAGAACTGATTCACTTCTAATACAACTCAGATATCTTTATATATTTTTAACTTTAAAGGTTGAACTTGTTCAGCTTTCCACGTCTCTCGAGGTACTGCTTTCACTTAGGTGTAGTGGGTCCAGGAATCAATTCCCTGCAGCTTCACAGCAGCATTTGTTGTTAGCAGTACAAGATACGGTCCTCTCCATTTTTCTCTCAACGGCTCATCCTTCCAGGTTCGAAGACGCACTCGATCTCCCGGCTGCAATGAATGTACAGGTGAATCTAAAAGCACGGGAGATCTTAACTGGATGTACCTGCGGAGAGAAGGAAGAACCTTTGCCAGAGACAAGAGAGAATCCCTTAAAATTTGATCCCCCTTAATGTGCATTGGAATTGCATTTCCAGTTAAATTTACAGGCTAAGGTTCAGCATACAGAATCTCAAAGGGACTAACTTTCTCCCTACCCCTTGGGGTTATTCCGAGTCTTAATAATGCCCGAGGGAAGACATCAGTCCATTTCATCTGAGTCTCCTGACACAGTTTCCCTATCTGTCTCTTCATTGTTTGATTCGTTCTTTCCACTTTTCCCCTGGATTGTGGCCTCCAGGGGGGATGTAAATCCCATTTAATTTGCAGTATTTTTGAGATTTCCTGTGCTATTTCTGCTATAAAATGAGGTCCCCTATCCAAAGAAAATCCTTCTCGTACCCCAAATCTTGGTATGATTTCTTTTAACAACATTTTCACTACCTCCCTTGCTTTATTGCTATGGCACGGCAAAGCCTCAGGCCATCCTGAAAAGGTCTCAGCAATTACCAACAAATATTTATGTCCACTACAGCTTGGTAATTCAGAAAAACCAATTTGCCAGTAATCCCCGGGCGTGAAGGCCCTTTTTACTTCCCCTGGCAGGGAGCGGTTTCTTCTGACTCTCGGGATTATTTCTAAGACAGAGTTCACGTTTTTGTGTAATACCCTTTGCAATTAGGAACATACTAATTCCCACAGCAAACCTTGTAGCTGTTTCAGCCAACGCCTCGGCTCCCATGCGGCTACTAGCGTGCATTTGCTTCATCAGCTTCTTTGTTACCGGCAAAGTTCCCACACATTGTCCAGTAGATGTTACCCACCATCCTTCAGAAGTCTTTCTGCACTTCAAGATTTCTGCTAATTTATTTTCTTTTTCAGTGTATACGGGAATTTCCATTTTTAATGTTCTCTCTGGAACTGATGCTGCTACCAACACGGACAATGCTACGCTTTTTGCAGCCTCATCGGCCCTTTTGTTCCCTTGAACTGTCAGTCTGTCCAGATTGGTGCACTTTGCAATGCACTACTGCTGTTTCTTTGGGTTTATTAACTGCTTCGAGTAGTCCCATAGCCTGGTGCCCTCTCTCAGGTACCTAAAGCTCAAATGGCTTTGTTAGGTTTGGAAGTCCCAATGCGGGAGCACTCAGGAGAGCAATCTTGAGTTCATCAAATCCTTTTTGGCGCTCGGGAGTCCACTCCAGCAAGTCTCCCGGCCCCTTAACAGCTTCACAGAAAGGCTTTGCCGTTAATCCAAAACGAGGTATGCAGAGGCAACACCACCCAGCCATTCCTAAAAAATCCCCTGAGTGCTCTTTTTGATTTTGGGGGGGGGGGGGGGCACTGGACAAACTGCTTCTTCCCTTTCAATTCCTGTCAGCCAGAGCCGCCTTGGCCCGCGGGCTCCATCCCCTGGCAGCGCTGCCGCACCAAAAGCAGCTAACTGAAAGCCCCTGTTTCTGGCCCCCCAAAACGCAGGCTTTAGCCTCTGCTTCCAACCGCAAAAATGGCGCGCTAAGCCTCTGCTGCTGATGCAAAACCACAGGGCTTCAGCCCTGCTTCTGAGCTCAGAGACGCAGGGCTTGGGCACCTGGTCTTGGCTCGAACACACAGCCTCCAGCCCCCAAACCCGCAGGATGTGGCCTCTTTTTGCCCGGCAGCCCCGGCCCGCTCGCAGCCCCAGCCCTGGCTCTCCCCCACGTCCCCTCCCCCGCGGCCGAGCCCCCCCCACTCCTCAGCTGGGGCTGCCGCCCTCCCCGCCCCCAGCGCCACGCGGGGCGACGGAAGTGGGACGGAGGCGCCAGAACGACGGCAGCCGCGACAGACCAAACTGAGCTTCTCGCACGCGGCGGCCCGCGCATGCGCCCTGGCACCGCCCCGCCCCCGAGCTCCCGGCTCCGCCCCCACCCCCGAGAGCGGCCCCGGCCCGGCCCCGCCCCCGCACTCCGGACCTCAGAGCGGCCCCGGCCCTGGCAACGGCCCCGCCGCGGCCTGTGTCACGAGCCCGCCGTCCTCGGCCAGGCCGCGCGCGCTGCAGGGGACTTGCCGGCAGTGCGGGGCGACCGGTGGGACGTGCCGGCAGTGCGGGGCGACCGGTGAGTCCCGCTCCCCCGCCGCGGGACCGGGCTGCCCGTGCCCGGCCCCAGCGCTGCGCCCCCCCCGCACCCGCGGTCCTGCCATGCCCCTGGGGAGCAGCCCTGCCCACTGCCCCCTCGGGGCCCCTCTCAGTGCCTCCCAGTGTCCCCAGTGACCCCGGAGTCCCCAGGCACCTCCCAGTGCCCCCCAGTAGCCCCAGTGCTCCCCGCACCCCCACTTGCCCCTCGGTCCCTCTGCTCCCCCTGGGGCCCCTCCCAGCCCTAGTCCTAGTCCCACCCCATCAGCCCTCTCACTCCAGTTCCCCCTGGTCTCCCCGGGCAACTCTGGGTGCCCCCTCATTTCCCCAGGCACCTCCTGGTATCCCCCAGTGTCCGCAGTATCCCCAAGCACCTCCCAGTGCCCCCAGGGCCCCCGGCTGCTCCCCCTGCCCCCATCGCCCCAAGCACCTCCCAGTATCCCCAGGCCCCCCAGTGTCCCATATGCCCCCAGGCACCTCCCAGTGCCCCTCAGTGTCCCCAGTGCCCCCTACTGTGCCCACTTGCCCCTCGGTCCCTCTACTCCCCCTGGGGCCCCTCTCATCCCCAGTCCCACCCCATAGGCCCTACTCACCCCAGAGCTCCCAGTGCCCCAGGCTGCTCCCACTGCCCCCGTCACCCCCAGGCCCCCCTCACCCCGCTCTCTCCACTCCCCTGTGTCCCCAGGCAGCGCCACACTGCACCAAGGCCACATCTGGGGGGTGGCAGGGCCGGGGCCGGCGCAAGACCCCCCACAGAGCCCCACACGGCTGGCACTTTCCCTGCGAGGACGCAGCTTTATTGATCTCCTGCCCCGAGCAGCTGGGGGCCCCCGGCGTGGGGCACTGCGGCTGCTGCCCGCCACGCGCGGGGGGCCTCGATGGACCGCCACCTCCACCAAGCTGCAACGACACCGACGCCGCGGGGAGGCACCGTGGGCGCCTGGCCGCGATACCACCGGCACCCCGTGGCTCCCGGCCAGGGCGGCTTCCCCAGCAGCACCCCGGGGCCATGCGAGCCCCACGCACCCCCCAGCTGTTGGCATCCGCGGGGCCTCCGGACACCGCCTTGGCCCATGGGGCAGCAGTGCAGCCACCAGCACCTACCTCCCGACAGGAACGCCAGGTCCTGCTGTTGCAGCCACGCGGTCGGCACTGTGTCCAGGAGGAGGCCTGGCATGAGGATGCCACTGTCAGGACATGGCCACAGCCATCGCCATGGCCCCAACCCCACCTCGACCTCAACCTCGACCCCTGACCCCGACCCGACCCAATGCGGCCGCGAGCAGTGCCAGAACCCAGCGCTGCCTCTCACCCAGGACGTGGACGGCTGCTGCCTGCGGCGCCACGCAGCTCCCCATGCAGCAGCTCCGGGCTGTGCTCCAGAGCCTCTCCAGCAGCACGGGGCAGTCTTGGGCCTGGGGCAACACAGGGGCGCAGGAGCTCTTCGCTGGCTCCAAGCGCCCCTCCGTCCCCCCTCCATCCTCCCTCCACCCACGGCCCAGGCCCACGTGGCCCCCCGGCGCGAGAGCCACAGGGCGGGCGGCCGGCGCAGGGACACGGCCCCAGCGCAGCGCTCGCTCACCAGGTGCCTGCAGATCTCATCCTGCAGCTCGGCCGCGCTCAGCCCGATGCTTGCGGCGATGCGCTGCCGCACCCTCTTTGACCCCAGAAACGGGGCACACAGGTGCAGGGAGACCTTGCACGCCTGGAAAAGAGCACCGGGCCTGGTCACGGGGATGCTGCGCGCCTGTCCCGGAGCTGAGCGAGGAACCTCGCCGCCGCAGCAGCACCAGCCAAGGCCTGCGGACACGTCGGCAACACGCGCCGGCCAGAGCAGCCCAAGGGCTCTTACGTTGCAGACGGCCGGGGCCGGGTCCCCGAGGTGCAGCACCAGGCTGGGAAATGCCGCCTCCACCTCTCTGCTGAAAAATGACCTCCTCCGAGAGGCGGAGGAGGCCAGGGCGCCATAGAGGACGAAGGCCGAGCGGCGCAGCACCTCTTCCTCCTGCAATGAGAAAGGCCGTTGGGCAGAGGCTGCGAGCGAGGGCGCCGCGCACGAGCCACGTGGCCCCAGCGGGGTGCTGCCCGCGGGGGACGGCGGCCCCGCGACGACTCCCACCTGCCGACAGGAGAACGAGCGACTCCACTCACCGCCCCCCAGAACGCCCGGCTGGCCCTGGAGATCTCTTCAAAGGCAGAGCCCACGGCCCTCGCCTCCAGCAGCCCCAGCACCTTCGCCAGCACCAGCAGGCTCTCGGCAGCCACCTCTGTGCTGGCCGCGTCCTCCAGGCCTCTGAGCAGCACCGACACCACGGCCGCCCCGTGCCTCCGCAGCTGCAGAGCGACAGGCGCATGAACTGCTCACTGCTCCCACCTCTCACCGCTGCTCTCCGCTGCGGCGCCAAGGACGGCACTTGCCGGAGCAAGCCCGGAGCAGACCCCAGCCACAGGAGCCCCAGCCGGCACCCCGTGTCCCCTTTGCCACCCTGATGATGCCAGAGCGAGGAGTGCGGCCTCAGCACGGCCCCGCGCCTGCCTCTGCTCCTCTCTCCGGGCTCCTCAAGCCCCCCGGGCAGCTCTCCACTCCGGGCTGCGCTCAGAGCCCAGGAAAGGCCGCCTCACCTTCGCGGGTGCTCCGCTGGCCGCGTTGCCCAGACCTCTCACGGCCATCTGCCGCACGGTGCTGACGGGGTCGCGCGCTCTCTCCCCCAAGGCCTCTAGGAGCGGCTTCAGCAGCTTCCTCTCCTCCACTAGCTTGTCCTTCATCAGCTGCAATCAAGTCACGTGGCCGCTAGCATCGGCCGCGATTCGCGCCGGGCGAGACGCAGGAACCCCTCCGAGCCCCCCCTGCTCTGCTGCTGCCTCACCTCGGCAAAGAAAGCTGTGGCCGTGAGCCGCAGGTTGGCAGAGGGCGAATCCAGCCAGGGGAAGAGGCTCTGCAGCAGGCGCTGTGGGACGAGCTCTGCACGGAGCAGCACGCTGCGCACAGAGCACGAGCAGGCTCGTGACACGCAGTCACGCGGGACGGCCGCAGGCCGCGACTCCCACCTTCTCCCGCTCCCACGCAGACACCGCTCTGCACCTCAGCAGAGCTCCCAAGCGCGCAGGAAGCTCCCAGCAGCCCTTTCCCCGGGCGCATCCCGGGCTCTCACCTCGCCAGGAGACACACGCCGGTGCTGTGAGCCCGGGGCTCTGCCAGGGACGCCCACGCTCCCTGCTCCCGGAGCAGCCGCAGCCACCGATTGTCCAGGCACCTCGCCAGCACCAGCTCCAATGCCGCCACAAAAAGGCTGGTGAAAAAACCCAAAGAAAGCTCCAGGCACAGCAGTTTGGGGGAAGATTTCTCTTCAGCAGAGCCCCGCAACGGCCCCCGGCCGCAACACAGTTTATGGGCAGGAACGACCGTGCTGCGGCCAAATCCCCAGGCGCGCTGCCCTGCAGCGACCAGTCCCACCACCTCACGGAGGCAGCCCAGTGCCAGCGGGACAATTGGGTGCTCCTGCAAGGCCATGGACCGCACGACCAAAGACCTGGGGCACAGGCCAGCCCTGCCCCTGCCCCTACTCCTGCCACTGCCGCTCCTCACCTGCCCGGCATGTCAGCGCTCTCCAGGTCCCCAACGGACGGTGCCAGCTCCTCCCCCAGCGCCTCGCTGACCTGCCTCAGAAGGCCGGGAAGCAGGTAGGGAAGCAGGCGCTGGACCAGTGTCTTCCTCTGCAGCACTGACACCACCTCGCAGAGGGCGTGGGTGATCTGCAGAGAAATCCAACCAAGAGCCACCTGGTAAAACAAGGGCTTTTCCCACCAGCCACGGCCCCTGCCAGCCAGGGAGCTTTCACTGTCTCCAATTCTCACTGCAGCGACAGCCTTGCGGCCCAGCAGCAGCAAACTGTCCCGGCTCCCCACACTGCTAACGCTGTCGCCACCCCGGCACAGCACCCCGCGAGGCTCCACGGGCACTCGCAAAGGGCACAAAACTCCCTTGTGCAGAAGCACGAGCTGGAAAGCAGATGTGGAGTGGCACTAATGCCTGGGCCGCTGACCGTACCGTGCGAGGCTCCAGGGCAGCCTGGCTGCTGCCCAGCTCCCGAGTGCAGCACTCGCTCCTGTGGCTGCTCTTTCCCGCTGCCCTTAACTTTTCAGTTAAGCACACCAGGATTTGGCACCCCAGGACGCTTCTCCCCAGGCTCCTCCACACCTCCACCATGTCGCTGCAAGGGAACAGATGCTTGCCCGTAAGCCCGCATCCCCGGGTACCTGCGGCACCCTCACGAGAGGCCAAACGCTCCCCTCGTCTGCATCGGGGATGGCGATGCCCAGGTCCGGACAGTGAAACGAGCCCGTGATCCTGCAGCGCTCGCCTTTCCCGGGGAAAAACCACCTGCTTCCGACCGGGACCCCCCACGCAGGCACACCCCACGGCTGGGTCTGGCAGCAGAGGGAAGGGCGAGTGCACAGACCTGTCTGTGGGCGGGCACGCCTGGAGGAGGCTGTCGAGCACCGGCTGTGGGTGAGAGTGGGCCAGGAGGAACACGGCCCGCAGCACAAAGCACCTGCGAGCGCTCTGCCGGGTGCTCCGCAGGCAGGTGTAAAGGAGGTGCACGAGTCTGGGCACCTGAAAGGAGGAAGGCAACAAAGAATGGCTCGGCACGTCCTTTCCCCGTCTGTCTTCGGGGCCAACAGCCAACAACAGAGAGCAGCCAAAGGTGAATGCAAAAAATGCCTCTCTCACCTCCTCCTGGAATATTTGCTCTCCGCAATCCCCCAGGAAGGTGAGCGTCCACCGCTCAGCGGCCCACGCGCACACGGGCCTGGTGCACAGCAGGCTCTCCACAATGCTGCTCATGAAGCCTGAGGCCTGGCCTCGGGGGAAATATTTGCAAACGAGCTGGGGAGAAATCAGAAACACGAGCGACCACCTCACAGGCTGCTCAGATGCAAAACTCACGTCCTGACAGCAGCACCCACACACACACACGCACACGCACACGCACACACATACATATTGTGGCCCCCACTCTGCACTCCAGGGGCCAGTTACCTTCGCGATGTTGGTGGAGGTGGCCAGCAGAGACTCAGAGGTGACGGCACTGAGCCTCTCACGCAGGCGCCTGATCTCGTTGGTCCAGGGCGCCACGTCTGTGTTCTCGGCTGCAGCCAGGAGAAAGAGGAGTCATGTTTGCGGGGAACCAACCTCCGGCCACGCGGGTGGATAAGGGAGGACCCAAGGGAGGGTGGTGAAGGCCACGTCAAGCCAGGTCCCCCCAACGTAGCGCAGTGGGTTTGCCAGCCAGGCAAGGGTCCGGCCGCAGACAGGGACGGTCCCTGGCACTGGGGACACCGTCCTGCCCTCAGCAGCGGGGACAGCTCTGCCCGCTCTCCTCACCTCCTGTTTGGAGCAGGTGGCCGAGGCAGGTCACTGCCCACCAGCGGGACGCGGCCGACGTGTCGCACGTCAGAGGCCCCAGCAGTCCTGCCAGGGAGCCGAACCACTCGCAGGCACGGCCTCGCTGTGGGAGCAAGAGGCAGGCAAAAAGGTCACCGGTAGCCCCGTGGCCGCTCTCCTTCTCCCGGCCTCACTGCCCCCAAGCCGCAGCTGACCTGGGGGCAAACGAGGGGCTGCCCTGCAGCCCCAGGAGGCCCAAAACCCAGCGCCTGCCCACACAGAGCTCCCTGTGCATGGGGCCCCCGCTCACCCTGTGCTCGCATCTCTCTTCATAAGAGCCCAGCACCTGCACGCACACCTGCAGGGCCCTCTCCCGCTCGCATGCGTGGGCCGAGGTGAGCCAGCGCCGCAGGACCTGGCACAGGCAGACCTGTCTCACCACGGGCATCCTTCTGCTCGACACCCCTCGCTGGCCCCCTCCCTTCCCAACCCTGCTACCTCCACGGCCCCGGACTCTCCGGGCGACCCGGCCCGTGGCAAGGAGCCCTTCCCCGTGGGGACCTCCCCACTCCGGGCTCCTGCCGTGGGCAGCATTGAGTTGTGCAGCACCCCTCGCTCACAGCTGCGGCTGGGGAGAAGCTCTGGCTCATCTAGGGGCTCTGCAGGACACTGCAAGCTGCCTGCAAGGAAGCTGTGGCCGATGGCAAAAGCCTGGATCCAAACTTTGGGCAAGGGGGCCTGGAACTAGGACCATTCCACTCTCCGCCAATGTGGGCGTTGCACCTAGTTACAGGGAAGCTCCCCTCCTCAGACCAGCCCCACGGGCACGATCCCCACGGCTCTGCCCTGCTCCGGCAGTGGCAACACTTTCCCTGCCACGCCGAGGACACTCACCTGCACCATGTCCTCGAAGCGGATGGGGGCCAGCTCTGCCCAGAGAAGGGCTCCCATGAGCTGGCCCAGCGCTCGCAGGGACCACGCCTGCACACCCTGACACCAGAAAGGGGGACTGAGGCCGGGCACCCTGCGGAGACGCCAGCGCAGCCAGCGGCTGCCGGAGCATGGGGTACCCGGACCTGGGTCCCCACCGAGGGGCAGCTGAGAAGGGCCAGTGCCTACCGGTGGGCATGAAGCAGCCACCGCCGTCTGCCCTCTCCTGTCCATCTGCTCCGGGCGACGAAGGCACACGATGCCCTGGCAGCAATGAGCCAGGAGGTGGCGGTTTTCCTCCCTGCTCAGACGGGGCTTCAGCTTGCTGCCAGCAGAAAAAAGGCACAGAAGACAGAGAGGCCGCTTACTAGCACTCTCCAGGCCGAGTCAGAGGACAACTGCCCTTGGCCCCATCGACAGCCCCAAATCCAGCACCCGCAGCCCCAGCCAGACCAGCCAGCTGCGCTGGGACATGCAGTGACTCCCACAGCCCCAGGGACAGACCCTACCTCAACTGCTGCATGGCCACGAGGGCCCGGGGGTGCACCGGGGACTCCTGGGGCTCTTCCTGAATCACCTCCTGCAAGTCACAGGCAGGCACACGCAAGGTGGGCAGCGGGCAGGGGTGCCGCAGAGCCTTCCCACCCACCCCGGCCAGGGGCTCTGCTGCCAGACCCCGCAGGCACCGGCTCCACCACCCCCATGGCTCCCACCAAGGCCCCGCAGGATGACGTGGCAGCTCCCTGGCGCCCGGACACACCACATTCCCCTGCCACGGCCCCAAGCAGCAGCACCCACGCGCCCCGCCGGCTGGGGATGCGGCTCAGGGCCCTCGGGAGCTTGCGCACTGCCCCAGGAGACCATCGGGCTCTGCACAAACCTGCCCCACGGCAGAGCCCAAAGCTCCCCTGCGCAACGTCCCCGGCTCTGGGCACTCACCAGCAGGGTCTGCAGCAGCTCCCGCTTGCAGCAGAGCTCAAACCTGGGGCCGGCGCCTGCAGCCTGGATGGCAAGGCTGATCTCAGTGACGCTCTGCACCAGGGAGAGCTTCAGCTGCGCATCCTGATCCCAGGGGAGAAAAACACACTTGGAGCTCTTCCAAGGCCCCAGGGCTGAAAGAGCAGCTGGGCTGGGGGGGATCCGCCTCCAAGCACAGCACAGGGACAACACTGTGCCCTCCGGGAGCCCCGCGGAACCCAGCTCAGCACCTGCGCCCCACCAAGGAAACCTCTCTCCCCTCCTGGGAAGGAGCCTCCCACGGGGAGGGGAGCAGCTGCCCAGCTGCCAGCTGGAAAGACCCCGCAGACCCTGGCCCACGGCAGCAGGGCGAGCAGCACTGGTGCTGGCTGTGACGGGAGAGGTGCGCGTGGCAAGGCCCAGGAGAGGCCGGAGCTGGCGGCACCCGGCCGGCTCTGCCCCGCGCCCCGAGCACCCACCTGGCAGCCCTCTCGGTAGAGCTGCAGGACATTCGCCACCATGTCTCTCTCGACACGGGCGAGCAGCTGCTCCCTGGGGGCGCGCAGCGCCATCCGGCCGTACATCACCAGCAGCGCAGCGCGAGTAGCGCGGGTCCTTCTTGCCTTGCTCTGCCGGGGGGTCGACGGAGAAGCACCGAGACGTCAGCCCGTGGCCCTGCTGTGCCCGGGACCCCGCGCGCTCCCGAGGCGGGAGCTGCCCCGCACCCGACCGGCGGCTCAGCTCCCCACGCACCTCCCGGCAGCTCCCCGCAACAACACCCCGGGCCCTTTACCTTCTTGCGTTTCAAAGTCCCCGTGAACTCCTTCACCAAGGACAAGGCCAGCTGGAAGTGGCTCTCGGCACAGCGGGACACAACTGAAACCATGCCCTGCAGCACAGCAGAAACGGGCAGTCGCTCCAGCCCCAACGCCCAGCCCTGGCTGGCTCTGCTTTCCCCAGGGAAACGGCCGCAAACAGAACAGCAGCAAGGGCTGCAGCAGGGCACGCAGAGCCCCTCTGTCCCAGGGACATGCAGGGGACACGCGGGAAAGCAGGGCGACACGAGGAAACCTCACCTGCGCCTGCCACAGCTCCAGGAAGTTGGCTGCTTTCAGGTGCTCCAAGGTCTGCTCCTGCACGTGGTGGAGACACCCACAAGCTGCCAGGGCCGTGCCGAGAGCCTTGTACAGGAACCGCTGCAAGAGAAGAGGCCGAGCCCCGCCTGTGGTGACAGCCCGGCCTGGCCAGAGAGGGCCAGGCCACACTGGCCACACTGTGCCAGGACCTGCCGAGGTGCCCATGGCACCGGCCCCACAGCAGCCAGCGGCCAGCCTGGCCCCGCCGCCAGCTCAGCACAGAGGGGAGTGCGAGCCCCTTCGTGGGGAAAGAGAGCAGGCAGCAGGGAAACCAGCCCGCGCGGCAGAGCACCACCGCCAGCCCTCGCCCCGGCCTGAGTGTCCCCGGGCTCTGCCGCCGCAGCCCTCGGGGCGCACGAGCCACAGCCACGCCACGCAGGGAACAAACCTTCTCCCAGGACAGGCGGGGAGAGCTGCCCAGCTGCCGGCTCAGCTCCTGGCTCAGGCCCACGGTCCAGGCCTCGCTCGCAATGAGCTCCAGAGAGGTTTGCAGGAACTAGGGCAGAGTGGGAGATGAAGCAAACGCCCCCCTGCCCTTGGCCGGGGCCTTTTGCTCATCCAAGTGGCCCTGGAGACTGCGGGGCAGAGCTCCCCCTCGCGACAGCCTGCCTCCTCACCCGCCCCTCTTGCAACCTGCCTCTCGCTCTTCCCCTAATGCGCCACTCGAGGCCCCTGGGCTCGGCACACGCCAGAAGCAGGCGGTGCCACGGCATGGGGCCACGCTGGAGGCCTCTGCCCCAGCCTTCGGCTGCATTTGTGCTCAGCTGTGCCCCACGTGCCGAGAGCAGCTCCTCTGAGCGGGCAGCACCCACGGCTGGGGCAGGCACCGGGGGCTCGGGACGTGCCCGCACCGCTCAGTGCCCAAACAGGGAGCCCCCAGGTTCCTCCCACCACTTTTCCTGCCCCCCGTTTGCCCTATCCAGCAAGGGCCCCCACAGGGACGCTGTACCTTCAGCAGAAGGCTCTCCCACTCGGCCACGTCCAGGGAGCTCACTGTTGTTCCTGCAAAGCCCGAGGAAGCAAAGCCCCCGCTGTTATCCCAGCGAGCACCACGGCAGAGCCCGGGTGTCTCCTTTGCAGTCTGATGCCCCAAAGCCTCAGGCCACCAGGCTGACAAGCGCCCGCAAACCCGGCACCGTTCCCTGCTGCCAGGCTGGGGAGCTGAGGGCATTTTGCTGCCCCCTCCGCCCCCAGCCTCTCCCTCCCGCCAGCACTTTACCTGCCAGGTGCTGCAGCAGCAGGGGGATGTCTGCGGCCCACTTCGCCCCCACGGCTCCGTGGATCGTGCCGGGGAGCGCCTGCAGCAGCTGCAGGGCCGCGGCTCCACGGCCACCGCCTGCGTGTGGAGCCACTGCCGCCACCACCTAGGCCAGGGCAGGAGAGAGATGGGCTCGCTCCTGCCCCAGGAGCTGTGGCTACCCTGCAGGCAGGCAGGTCAGCACTGCCCCGGCTTGCAGCAGGCAGCCAGTGGCTTTGCCCAGGGACTGCCGTGCCACAGGAGGAGCAGGAGCCCCTGACAGGCACCCTGCGACACGCTCCTGCCTCCTCCCGGGGCACCCGGCACCGGCCTCAGCACCGTCTCTCCTGCCCTCTGCCCTTGCCCCAGCCACAAAAGTTCTTTCCCCGGGGCCCCGCTACTCACCAGCAGGCGAGCCAGCAGGGCCTGGGGAGCTGGCAGAGCGGCTGTGGGCAGAAAGAAAGGCTGCGTGAGACGCCCAGCCCCACCGGGCCCTGCCCGCCCCATGTCCCAAGCCCTCACGCGGGGCTGAAGGGGACCCCGGCCGCGCCACCTCCGCACAGTCCCTGCCGGGCTCCTGTGCTGAACAGCCGCCGCTGAAGGCAGCCCCAGCACGGCAGGAACCAGCCCCTGGGCCCCGGCAAGAGCTGGGCGCAGCAGCGCCAGGTGGCTCTGCCCCTGCCCCTGCCCCTGCGTGGGGCTGGCAGGGGACGCAGGCACACGCACTGCCCTGCGCCCACCCAGCCTGGCACAGCGCGCCATGACTTTCTGCTCCCCACCTGGCTCCTCAGACTCCAGGGCCTCAGGCGCCGCCTCCTCTTGCTCCTGCTCTGCCCTGTCCCGTCTCTCGGCCAGGCTGCGCAGGCAGCGGCAGAGCGGGACCATCATGCCCGTGTACTTGGCTGGCACCACGTACCACAGCAGCTTCGGCCACAGGAGCTGCAGGCAAGAACCAGGCCATTTGGCACACTGGCGTTTCCACCCCTCCGGTCCAGTTCCCCCATCGCTGCCGCATCTCCGGCACCGGCCCAGCCCCTCGGCCTCGCTCCTTCCCTAACTCAGCAGCTGTGGTCTCGCCCTGCCTTCCTCCTCCACCTTCTCTCCCTCTCGCCCGCTGTCCTTCGCACCCCTTTCCCCCTCCCAGCACCAGCAAGTCCGGCCCCGCAGAGCTCGCCCCAGCTCTTCTCAGCTGCGCTGGTGGCTAAGGTGGGGGGTCCCAGCGCACAGGTGGAGGACGACTCACTTTGGCCACCGCTCCGGCAGAGACATCCAGCGTGCCCAGCACGTGGGCGCACAGGCTCTGAACAGCCCTTTCTTCCCGCGCTTTCACCATGCTAAGGTTTCCCATTGCCTGCAAGACAGACGCGGGAAACACCCGTCACTGCCCCATCCCAGACCTCGCGATGCATGCGACAGGGAGGCCGCTCCCTCTGGGGCACTGTGGCCGGCGGCCCTGCTGTGCCGGGCTCCCCGCTGCCAGGGACACCCACGGCAACACGGCACGGCCAGGGCATGGGAGGCAGCCCCGGTGCCGCACTCTGCCCTTACCAGTCTGCCCGAGGCCCGGCTGAACTCGCTGAAGAGGTGCCCCACCACGTCCCACGCCGAGCAGCCTGGGGCACTGGAGCGCAGCAGCTCCCCAATGAAATGCAGCACTGCCCTCCTCACCTGCAGTCACGAGAGGCTGCAGTCACGACCCGGCCCAAAGCCCAGCGGAGCTGCCTTCGCCGTGCTGCAGCCCTTCTGGCTGGGCCGCGCAGCAGCAGCCCTCACTCCCTGGCCGCCACCGGCCTCCAGCCCCGGGCCCTGCCTTGGCCTGTGGCTATGGCCTCGCCAGGCTCTGCCCGGCAAAAGGGCTGCTCTGCCCCGGTGGCAGCACCAGCCCTGCCCAAACCAGCTCACCTGGGCCGCGCGGTCATGGCACACGGACTGCACCAGCTTCGCAAACAGGGGCAGCTTCTCCCTCATGTCCGGGGCTGCAGGAGACAAGGAGAGGTGGGTGCTGAGGCCGAGCCCCCGTTCCTGCAGGGATTCGTCACAGCTCCCCGGCTTTCCATACACAGGCGGGACAGAAAAGCAGGGCCAGACTGCGCGTCAGAAGAAGCAGCAGCATCCCAGGGGGACGCCATTTCTCCGGCCTGCCTTACTGACCGTCAGAGCGGACCAGAGCTTGCAGCACTGCCACGGCTGCCACACGATCGGCCTTGTTCCCGTTCCTCAGCTTGTAGTAGAGGAACTCGATGGTCTCCTCCGGGCAAATTCGGGCTGTGGGGAAGAAATCACGCTTGGCATCAGTGAGCAGTGTCTTCCCACTCGGGCAGGTTCGCAAGAGAGCTGCTGGGACACGGCAGTGCGGCACCAGCTCGCCTCTGCTTACCCTGCAGCACCATGCAGCGGCACAGCTCTGCTCTGTGCTCTGGGCTGGGCGGCTCCATCTCATCGCAGAGCTGTGGGAACAAGGCACGTTTCAGAGAAAGCCGGATCGGCGGGGAGAGGGACAGAAAAGCAACCGCACTGTCAGCGCTCGTCTCGCGGGTGGCTCTGGGCACAGAGCCACAACCAGAGCCCCGAGCCCCAGGCACACGCAGAGCTGTGCAGCAGCCAAGGCTGCCCAGGAGCCCCAGGCCAGCAACGCGGCACCAGGCCTTACCTGCTGGTGCACAGCAGTGGCGATGGCCAGATGCCTGGCCCGGGGCACGCGGGTCTGAATGTCTGCCACAGCCCCCAGGAAATAGCTGAGACTCTGCAAGGGAGTGTGGGAGGGAGGGAGAGGGCGGCTGTCACTGCGAGCCACCCAGAAAGCGAGAAAGCAGCATCGCTGGGAGATGCCGCGGCTGGAACCCACTTGCAGGGAAACCCCAGCCCCGCACGGGGCTTCTGGCTCATCCTTCCCGCAGAGCAGCACCGCGAGGTCTCTCTCCTCCACGCAGCCCTGCCGGGATGGCCTTTCCTGGCACACTGCCCCCCCTTGCACCTCTCCCCGTCACAGGGGCTGGACGCGGCCCTGGGCGTGAGGGCAGACCTCCTCACACACTCCCAGCCCCGGGAGGCGGCGCAGCCTCCCCTCCCAAGCCACTCGCCCCAGCCACTCACCACTCCCTCCTGGCCCTCCCGCCATGCTGGTTTCTTCCAGCATGAGCCCAGAAAGCCCCGGGCCCCCATTTCCTCGTTCCTGCTCCAAGGGACCTGGCTCCTTCCAGCACCCCACAGCTCCCCGACACCTCGCGGCACCCCCATGGCCCCTGGCCGCGCCATGTCCCGCACAATGCCTCACCACGGTCACCCCAGAGGGGTCCCAGACTTCCCGATACTGGTGCAGCAGCCAGAGGAGATGCTCCCAGGCGTGCTCACGGTGCTCCTCCACGTGCAGGAGGACACCCATCATGGCACCCATCGCCCTGAGCACAGCCTGCTTGACCTGCCGAGGGACGGTGACACGCCGTGTCAAGGGCTGAGGGTCTCTCCAGCGCTCGCCTCCCCCAGACACCAGCCTGCCCTTCCCGCACGGGGGCTTCCCCTTCCCTGTCGCCCCTGGTGAGAAGGGCTCGCTGGCCAGCACAGAGAGCATTTCCTCCCGGCACCCCCAGCCTCCCCCGTCGAAAGGCCCTGGCATTCGGCCGCTTCCCAGAAGGCAGCCCCCAGTCCCCGGACTCCCGGCTCGGGGCGCTTTCGCGACCAGCCTGCTCCCTTTGGCCCCTCGCACAGTGCCGCGGACAACCCCACTGCTGCCCACGGCTGCGAGAGCATCAACACTCACCTCTTCCTCCTCGCAGCACCGCCGCTTTCTGCTCACGTAGCAGAAGAGCGGGTAAACGTGGGCACAGAGCTGGGCAGGCCCCAGGCGAGGGAAGGCACCTTTCTCCCCCTCGCGGAAGTACATGCTTATGCTGCTGCACCACTGCTCCAGAACTGCAGCACAAGAAGGGAAACAGGATCGCACCAAAGTCTCTGACTGGTGAAGACCTTGCACTGGCCCCCGGGCCTGCTTTAAGCCCAGGCCAGGCTCGCCAGGGCACAGGTTGCAAGGAGATCTGCCTTCAGGGACGCGTTGTGCCATGGTCTGAGACACCTGGATGGCAACGCTGCCTTGTTTCTCCCCTCTTCCGCCCCAGCACCACACCTTCTCCTCCGCACAGCCTCGCTCCCTTCCACCACTGCCCGCTGCAGCCCCGGCCTCCCCCTTCCCAAACGTCTGCCCCTCAGCACACGCTTGGAGGTTTTGGCTGTTCTTTCCCATGCTCTCCCTTCAAGCCCACCAACACAAAGCCAGGCTGCCCTCAGGGAAAGGGAGGAGAAGGGGGGGGAACAAAACTGGGCAGAGCTCGGCCAAAGGTAGCTAAAACTGGGAGGCAAGTGCGGGAGCAGAGAGACCAGGCAGGGACCCAAGAGCTCCTCAGGGCACCTGCACCCAGCACCATCCCGGCCAGCCCACGGACTCCACCCCCGGCTGCACCCGCTGCTCCCGCACGTTGAGGGCACTTGGCGGCTGCTGAGGCTGGAGCTCGCCGCAGGCTCAGCCCTGCCATGCCGGCCCCGAGACCCCGGCGAGGCACCCAGGGCCACCCCGATCCCTCCCCCTCCCCCTCCCCATTCTCCTTCCCCTTCCTGTGGCCCAACCATGGACCCAAAACTCACCGCCGCAGACGGCGCACAGCATCCGGCCGCTCCCCACCTCGCTCAGCACGCCGCGCAGGGCTGACAGGGTCGTTGCCGCAAAGGGCACGCACTGCAGGGCTGCAGAGAGGGCAGGGGTGGGCGACCCTGTCAGCCAGAGCCGCCTTGGCCCGCGGGCTCCATCCCCCGTCAGCGCTGCCGCACCAGGGCCAAGGCTACGGGGCCGCGGGGCTGTGCCAGGGGCAGGGGGACGGGAGAGCTGCCGCAGCACTGGGAGAGGCCCCGGCACGAGGAGGCTCCTGCCAGGGTGCCCGTGTGCCGGCCGCCTTCCCCGAGGTGCGTGGGAAAGCCCTGGGCACAGCGAGGGCGATGCAGGGCAGAGCCTGGCGTGTTTGGTCTCTGGCGGGTTCCCTCCAGCCCAGCCCAGACCGTTCTGGGCAGGGGCAGGAGTCCCGTCTCCCGCCCGGCACCCGCTGCAACCCACAGCAGCAGGCTGGGGGGCCGTACCGTAGCGTGTGGCGAGGTTGCGCAGGGTGATGAGGACAAACTCCTCCGACGTCTCCTCCAGGGCCTTCAGGTGGCCCTGCAGCGCCGACACCACGTCGCACAAGTGGGAGCGGGCCAGCGCCACCAGGACATCACTAGCCGCCGTCCTCACGGAGGCCGTCCCACCCTGGAAGACAGCAGCTCGCGTGTGGCAGGAGCACGACCGGCCGTCTCCCACGGCTCGGCCTCCAGGCAGGACACACAACCCGTAACTTGACTCCGACCGTCCCTCGCTCACAAACAGCCCCGCGGCCACCTCTCTGCACAGCCCCGGGCCACCGCCCCAACCCCCCGCCAGGACAAGTCCCAAAGGCTCTCCATAGGACGGCCAGGCCGGGCGCCGGCGTCCGGGGTCACCCTCAGAGAGAACAAGCTCACCTGGGCCGCTCGCAGGTCCTCCAACGCCACTGCTATCACTCTGTCCACCTCAGAGCTCTGCAGATGGCTCTCGTCGCCCCACAAGACGCTCTCCAGCTCGCGGTAGGTCTCCGCTCTGCTGCCCTGGGGACACACCGCACACGGCAGCGATGGGACATGCCGCCCCGCAGCAGCTCCGCCACGCTGACGCCGCGGACGAGCTGCCGGTGCCGCTCAGCACAGCCGTCGGGAGCAGGCGAGAAACCCAGCACTGGGATTTCCTGACCCCGCCCCCAACCCCGGGGACACCGCCACCTCCTGTGGGAAAGGAGGGCACGCGGGAGCCTCCGCCCAGCACCACCGGCAGGATCAGCGTTTTGGGATGAGGCGCAGCAGGAGGGCAGAGGTGCCGCTGGGCGAGATCAGCCTGCGGCACTCGGGGAAGCCAGGGTGCTGCGGGGAGCCCTCAAACCCCACGCAGCCCCGCAGGACGCCCCCGCCTCACCTCGGCGTCTTGCAGCCGGTTCAACAGAGAAGTCACCACGGTGGCAAAGGTAGCGATGGCCACAGGGACAGACCCGGCCGCCTTGCCACCGTCCTCACCACGCGCAGGTCCCGACTGGGCACCTACACAAGTGAAGAAACCTGGAAGGAAAGCAACCGAGGGTTTGCATCGCTCCAGCAGCCGCAGGGACGGGCCCCGAGTCGGGCAAACGTCTCCCCAGCCGGAGCATGGGCCGGCAGGAGAGGCCGGTGGAGCCGGCTCTGTGCAGCCTGGGGAAGAGCAGCCCGGGGCAGTTTGGGGCTGGCCCCAAGCGCGTGACCCTGGCTCTCCCTGTGCCAAGAACATGGGCACCAGCAGGTCCCTGTCCCCCCCACCAGCGTGCTGGCAGGCGTGGTGCTGAGCGCGGTGCCGGTCCCCACCTCGGAGCGCTCGCAGCACCCCCATCGTGGCAGGACTCCCTATACAGATGCGCTGCTCCACCAGCACCTCCTCCCATGGGTGCCGCGAGCCACTGGGCCAGCGCCGGCCTCGGGGAGGTGGGGGACCCACAAGGGCCACTGTGACACGCGGGGGCCCCAACGCCTCACAGAGGGCTGCTGGCAACGTGAGGCTGGGGGGGGCAGGCACCGGGGACACCCCCCCACACACACACCCCAAACGTGGCACTGTCCCACAGGCTCCAGCGCTCGCGGTCGCTCCTCGGCCCCCAGCCCTTTCCAGCGGCGACTGTCTCCTGCCGTCACACAGGGGCAAGTGCTCCGGCAGAGAGGCCCTGGGAGCCAGTTCGCGCCATTGCTCACACAAGCACCTGGTCATTCGGTCGCCTAGAAAGCCTCGCTGGCACCCGGGGCCTGACGGCATCGGGCCACAAGCTGCCAGGTCATGCAGGCTGCAAAGCTGCTCTCCAGTCCCCCGGCCAGCCCACAACACAAGCGTTTTGTTTAGATGTAGCAGCACTAATTCATTACAAGGTCATGGAATAAAAGCTGGTGCCAGGTGGAAGGCAACGTTATCGCCCTTCCCTCCGGATTTAGGAGCTGCGTCCCTGCAGCCTCGACGAGCCTTCTGATAGACCCGGGCTCCCTGGGCTCAGCGCTGCACAAAGGCAAAGCAAAGCTGGTCTTTGCAAGAGTCCATACTTTAAGAAATTATTAATTACACAGTCTAAATTTAGAACTGATTCACTTCTAATACAACTCAGATATCTTTATATATTTTTAACTTTAAAGGTTGAACTTGTTCAGCTTTCCACGTCTCTCGAGGTACTGCTTTCACTTAGGTGTAGTGGGTCCAGGAATCAATTCCCTGCAGCTTCACAGCAGCATTTGTTGTTAGCAGTACAAGATACGGTCCTCTCCATTTTTCTCTCAACGGCTCATCCTTCCAGGTTCGAAGACACACTCGATCTCCCGGCTGCAATGAATGTACAGGTGAATCTAAAAGCACGGGAGATCTTAACTGGATGTACCTGCGGAGAGAAGGAAGAACCTTTGCCAGAGACAAGAGAGAATCCCTTAAAATTTGATCCCCCTTAATGTGCATTGGAATTGCATTTCCAGTTAAATTTACAGGCTAAGGTTCAGCATACAGAATCTCAAAGGGACTAACTTTCTCCCTACCCCTTGGGGTTATTCCGAGTCTTAATAATGCCCGAGGGAAGACATCAGTCCATTTCATCTGAGTCTCCTGACGCAGTTTCCCTGTCTGTCTCTTCATTGTTTGATTCGTTCTTTCCACTTTTCCCCTGGATTGTGGCCTCCAGGGGGGATGTAAATCCCATTTAATTTGCAGTATTTTTGAGATTTCCTGTGCTATTTCTGCTATAAAATGAGGTCCCCTATCCAAAGAAAATCCTTCTGGTACCCCAAATCTTGGTATGATTTCTTTTAATAACATTTTCACTACCTCCCTTGCTTTATTGCTATGGCACGGCAAAGCCTCAGGCCATCCTGAAAAGGTCTCAGCAATTACCAACAAATATTTATGTCCACTACAGCTTGGTAATTCAGAAAAACCAATTTGCCAGTAATCCCCGGGCGTGAAGGCCCTTTTTACTTCCCCTGGCAGGGAGGGGCTTCTTCTGACTCTCGGGATTATTTCTAAGACAGAGTTCACGTTTTTGTGTAATACCCTTTGCAATTAGGAACATACTAATTCCCACAGCAAACCTTGTAGCTGTTTCAGCCAACGCCTCGGCTCCCATGCGGCTACTAGCGTGTATTTGCTTCATCAGCTTCTTCGTTACCGGCAAAGTTCCCACACATTGTCCAGTAGATGTTACCCACCATCCTTCGGAAGTCTTTCTGCACTTCAGGATTTCTGCTAATTTATTTTCTTTTTCAGTGTATACGGGAATTTCCATTTTTAATGTTCTCTCTGGAACTGATGCTGCTACCGACACGGACAATGCTACGCTTTTTGCAGCCTCATCGGCCCTTTTGTTCCCTTGAACTATGTCAGTCTGTCCAGATTGGTGCACTTTGCAATGCACTACTGCTGTTTCTTTGGGTTTATTAACTGCTTCGAGTAGTCCCATAGCCTGGTGCCCTCTCTCAGGTACCTAAAGCTCAAATGGCTTTGTTAGGTTTGGAAGTCCTAATGCGGGAGCACTCAGGAGAGCAATCTTGAGTTCATCAAATCCTTTTTGGCGCTCGGGAGTCCACTCCAGCAAGTCTCCCGGCCCCTTAACAGCTTCACAGAAAGGCTTTGCCGTTAATCCAAAACGAGGTATGCAGAGGCAACACCACCCAGCCATTCCTAAAAAATCCCCTGAGTGCTCTTTTTGATTTTGGGGGAGGGCACTGGACAAACTGCTTCTTCCCTTTCAATTCCTGTCAGCCAGAGCCGCCTTGGCCCGCGGGCTCCATCCCCTGGCAGCGCTGCCGCACCAAAAGCAGCTAACTGAAAGCCCCTGTTTCTGGCCCCCAAAACGCAGGCTTTAGCCTCTGCTTCCAACCGCAAAAATGGCGCGCTAAGCCTCTGCTGCTGATGCAAAACCACAGGGCTTCAGCCCTGCTTCTGAGCTCAGAGACGCAGGGCTTGGGCACCTGGTCTTGGCTCGAACACACAGCCTCCAGCCCCCAAACCCGCAGGATGTGGCCTCTTTTTGCCCGGCAGCCCCGGCCCGCTCGCAGCCCCAGCCCTGGCTCTCCCCCACGTCCCCTCCCCCGCGGCCGAGGCCCCCCCACTCCTCAGCTGGGGCCGCCGCCCTCCCCGCCCCCAGCGCCACGCGGGGCGACGGAAGTGGGACGGAGGCACCAGAACGACGGCAGCCGCGACAGACCAAACTGAGCTTCTCGCACGCGGCGGCCCGCGCATGCGCCCTGGCACCGCCCCGCCCCCGAGCTCCCGGCCCCGCCCCCACCCCCGAGAGCGGCCCCGGCCCGGCCCCGCCCCCGCACTCCGGGCCTCAGAGCGGCCCCGGCCCTGGCAACGGCCCCGCCGCGGCCTGTGTCACGAGCCCGCCGTCCTCGGCCAGGCCGCGCGCGCTGCAGGGGACTTGCCGGCAGTGCGGGGCGACCGGTGGGACGTGCCGGCAGTGCGGGGCGACCGGTGAGTCCCGCTCCCCCGCCGCGGGACCGGGCTGCCCGTGCCCGGCCCCAGCGCTGCGCCCCCCCCGCACCCGCGGTCCTGCCATGCCCCTGGGGAGCAGCCCTGCCCGCTGCCCCCTCGGGGCCCCTCTCAGTGCCTCCCAGTGTCCCCAGTGACCCCGGAGTCCCCAGGCACCTCCCAGTGCCCCCCAGTAGCCCCAGTGCTCCCCGCACCCCCACTTGCCCCTCGGTCCCTCTGCTCCCCCTGGGGCCCCTCCCAGCCCTAGTCCTAGTCCCACCCCATCAGCCCTCTCACTCCAGTTCCCCCTGGTCTCCCCGGGCAACTCTGGGTGCCCCCTCATTTCCCCAGGCACCTCCTGGTATCCCCCAGTGTCCGCAGTATCCCCAAGCACCTCCCAGTGCCCCCAGGGCCCCCGGCTGCTCCCCCTGCCCCCATCGCCCCAAGCACCTCCCAGTATCCCCAGGCCCCCCAGTCTCCCATATGCCCCCAGGCACCTCCCAGTGTCCCCAGTGCCCCCTACTGTCCCCACTTGCCCCTCGGTCCCTCTACTCCCCCTGGGGCCCCTCTCATCCCCAGTCCCACCCCATAGGCCCTACTCACCCCAGAGCTCCCAGTGCCCCAGGCTGCTCCCACTGCCCCCGTCACCCCCAGGCCCCCCTCACCCCGCTCTCTCCACTCCCCTGTGTCCCCAGGCAGCGCCACACTGCACCAAGGCCACATCTGGGGGGTGGCAGGGCCGGGGCCGGCGCAAGACCCCCCACAGAGCCCCACACGGCTGGCACTTTCCCTGCGAGGACGCAGCTTTATTGATCTCCTGCCCCGAGCAGCTGGGGGCCCCCGGCGTGGGGCACTGCGGCTGCTGCCCGCCACGTGCGGGGGGCCTCGATGGACCGCCACCTCCACCAAGCTGCAACGACACCGACGCCGCGGAGAGGCACCGTGGGCGCCTGGCCGCGATACCACCGGCACCCCGTGGCTCCCGGCCAGGGCGGCTTCCCCGGCAGCACCCCAGGGCCGTGCGAGCCCCGTGCACGCCCCAGCTGTTGGCATCCGCGGGGCCTCCGGACGCCGCCTTGGCCCGTGGGGCAGCAGTGCAGCCACCAGCACCTACCTCCCGACGGGAACACCAGGTCCTGCTGCTGCAGCCACGCGGTCGGCACTGTGTCCAGGAGGAGGCCTGGCATGAGGATGCCACTGTCAGGACATGGCCACGGCCATCGCCATGGCCCCAACCCCACCTCGACCTCAACCTCGACCCCTGACCCCGACCCGACCCGGGGACGCGGCCGCGAGCAGTGCCAGAACCCAGCGCTGCCTCTCACCCAGGACGTGGACGGCTGCCGCCTGCGGCGCCACGCAGCTCCCCATGCAGCAGCTGCGGGCTGTGCTCCAGAGCCTCTCCAGCAGCGCGGGGCAGTCTTGGGCCTGGGGCAACACAGGGGCGCAGGAGCTCGTCGCTGGCTCCAAGCGCCCCTCCGTCCCCCCTCCATCCTCCCTCCACCCACAGCCCAGGCCCACGTGGCCCCCCGGCGCGGGAGACACAGGGCGGGTGGCCGGCGCAGGGACACGACCCCAGCGCAGCGCTCGCTCACCAGGTGCCTGCAGATCTCATCCTGCAGCTCGGCCGCGCTCAGCCCGATGCTTGCGGCGATGCGCTGCCGCACCCTCTTCAACCCCAGAAACGGGGCACACAGGTGCAGGGAGACCTTGCACGCCTGGAAAAGAGCACCGGGCCTGCTCATGGGGATGCTGCGCGCCAGCCCCGGAGCTGAGCGAGGAACCTCGCCGCCGCAGCAGCACCAGCCAAGGCCTGCGGACACGTCGGCAACACGCGCCGGCCAGAGCAGCCCAAGGGCTCTTACGTTGCAGACGGCCGGGGCCGGGTCCCCAAGGTGCAGCACCAGGCTGGGAAATGCCGCCTCCACCTCTCTGCTGAAAAATGACCTCCTCCGAGAGGCGGAGGAGGCCAGGGCGCCATAGAGGACGAAGGCCGAGCGGCGCAGCACCTCTTCCTCCTGCAATGAGAAAGGCCGTTGGGCAGAGGCTGCGAGCGAGGGCGCCGCGCACGAGCCACTTGGCCCCAGCGGGGTGCTGCCCGCGGGGGACGGCAGCCCCGCGACGACTCCCACCTGCCAACAGGAGAACGAGCGACTCCACTCACCGCCCCCCAGAACGCCCGGCTGGCCCTGGAGATCTCTTCAAAGGCAGAGCCCACGGCCCTCGCCTCCAGCAGCCCCAGCACCTTCGCCAGCACCAGCAGGCTCTCGGCAGCCACCTCTGTGCTGGCCGCGTCCTCCAGGCCTCTGAGCAGCACCGACACCACGGCCGCCCCGTGCCTCCGCAGCTGCAGAGCGACAGGCGCATGAACTGCTCACTGCTCCCACCTCTCACCGCTGCTCTCCGCCGCGGCGCCAAGGACGGCACTTGCCGGAGCAAGCCCGGAGCAGACCCCAGCCACAGGAGCCCCAGCCGGCACCCCGTGTCCCCTTTGCCACCCTGATGATGCCAGAGCAAGGAGCGCGGCCTCAGCACGGCCCCGCGCCTGCCTCTGCTCCTCTCTCCGGGCTCCTCAAGCCCCCCGGGCAGCTCTCCACTCCGGGCTGCGCTCAGAGCCCAGGAAAGGCCGCCTCACCTTCGCGGGTGCTCCGCTGGCCGCGTTGCCCAGACCTCTCACGGCCATCTGCCGCACGGTGCTGACGGGGTCGCGCGCTCTCTCCCCCAAGGCCTCTAGGAGCGGCTTCAGCAGCTTCCTCTCCTCCACTAGCTTGTCCTTCATCAGCTGCAATCAAGTCACGTGGCCGCTAGCATCGGCCGCGATTCGCGCCGGGCGAGACGCAGGAACCCCTCCGAGCCCCCCTGCTCTGCTGCTGCCTCACCTCGGCAAAGCAAGCTGTGGCCGTGAGCCGCAGGTTGGCGGAGGGCGAATCCAGCCAGGGGAAGAGGCTCTGCAGCAGGCGCTGTGGGACGAGCTCTGCGCGGAGCAGCACGCTGTGCACAGAGCACGAGCAGGCTCGTGACACGCAGTCACGCGGGACGGCCGCAGGCTGCGACTCCCACCTTCTCCCGCTCCCACGCAGACACCGCTCTGCACCTCAGCAGAGCTCCCAAGTGCGCAGGAAGCTCCCAGCAGCCCTTTCCCCGGGCGCATCCCGGGCTCTCACCTCGCCAGGAGACACACGCCGGTGCTGTGAGCCCGGGGCTCTGCCAGGGACGCCCACGCTCCCTGCTCCCGGAGCAGCCGCAGCCACCGATTGTCCAGGCACCTCGCCAGCACCAGCTCCAATGCCGCCACAAAAAGGCTGGTGAAAAAACCCAAAGAAAGCTCCAGGCACAGCAGTTTGGGGGAAGATTTCTCTTCAGCAGAGCCCCGCAACGGCCCCCGGCCGCAACACAGAGTTTATGGGCAGGAACGACCGTGCTGCGGCCAAATCCCCAGGCGCGCTGCCCTGCAGCGACCAGTCCCACCACCTCACGGAGGCAGCCCAGTGCCAGCGGGACAATTGGGTGCTCCTGCAAGGCCATGGACCGCACGACCAAAGACCTGGGGCACAGGCCAGCCCTGCCCCTGCCCCTACTCCTGCCACTGCCGCTCCTCACCTGCCCGGCATGTCAGCGCTCTCCAGGTCCCCAACGGACGGTGCCAGCTCCTCCCCCAGCGTCTCGCTGACCTGCCTCAGAAGGCCGGGAAGCAGGTAGGGAAGCAGGCGCTGGACCAGTGTCTTCCTCTGCAGCACTGACACCACCTCGCAGAGGGCGTGGGTGATCTGCAGAGAAATCCAACCAAGAGCCACCTGGTAAAACAAGGGCTTTTCCCACCAGCCACGGCCCCTGCCAGCCAGGGAGCTTTCACTGTCTCCAATTCTCACTGCAGCGACAGCCTTGCGGCCCAGCAGCAGCAAACTGTCCCGGCTCCCCACACTGCTAACGCTGTCGCCACCCCGGCACAGCACCCCGCGAGGCTCCACGGGCACTCGCAAAGGGCACAAAACTCCCTTGTGCAGAAGCACGAGCTGGAAAGCAGACGTGGAGTGGCACTAATGCCTGGGCCGCTGACCGTACCGTGCGAGGCTCCAGGGCAGCCTGGCTGCTGCCCAGCTCCCGAGTGCAGCACTCGCTCCTGTGGCTGCTCTTTCCCACTGCCCTTAACTTTTCAGTTAAGCACACCAGGATTTGGCACCCCAGGACGCTTCTCCCCAGGCTCCTCCACACCTCCACCATGTCGCTGCAAGGGAACAGATGCTTGCCCGTAAGCCCGCATCCCCGGGTACCTGCGGCACCCTCACGAGAGGCCAAACGCTCCCCTCGTCTGCATCGGGGATGGCGATGCCCAGGTCCGGACAGGGAAACGAGCCCGTGATCCTGCAGCGCTCGCCTTTCCTGGGGAAAAACCACCTGCTTCCGACCGGGACCCCCCACGCAGGCACACCCCACGGCTGGGTCTGGCGGCAGAGGGAAGGGCGAGTGCACAGACCTGTCTGTGGGCAGGCACGCCTGGAGGAGGCTGTCAAGCACTGGCTGTGGGTGAGAGTGGGCCAGGAGGAACACGGCCCGCAGCACAAAGCACCTGCGAGCGCTCTGCCGGGTGCTCCGCAGGCAGGTGTAAAGGAGGTGCACGAGTTTGGGCACCTGAAAGGAGGAAGGCGACAAAGAATGGCTCGGCACGTCCTTTCCCCGTCTGTCTTCGGGGCCAACAGCCAACAACAGAGAGCAGCCAAAGGTGAATGCAAAAAATGCCTCTCTCACCTCCTCCTGGAATATTTGCTCTCCGCAATCCCCCAGGAAGGTGAGCGTCCACCGCTCAGTGGCCCACGCGCACACGGGCCTGGTGCACAGCAGGCTCTCCACAATGCTGCTCATGAAGCCTGAGGCCTGGCCTCGGGGGAAATATTTGCAAACGAGCTGGGGAGAAATCAGAAACACGAGCGACCACCTCACAGGCTGCTCAGATGCAAAACTCACGTCCTGACAGCAGCACCCACACACACACACGCACACGCACACGCACACACATACATATTGTGGCCCCCACTCTGCACTCCAGGGGCCAGTTACCTTCGCGATGTTGGTGGAGGTGGCCAGCAGAGACTCAGAGGTGACGGCACTGAGCCTCTCACGCAGGCGCCCGATCTCGTTGGTCCAGGGCGCCACGTCTGTGTTCTCGGCTGCAGCCAGGAGAAAGAGGAGTCATGTTCGCGGGGAACCAACCTCCGGCCACGCGGGTGGATAAGGGAGGACCCAAGGGAGGGTGGCGAAGGCCACGTCAAGCCAGGGCCCCCCAACGTAGAGCAGTGGGTTTGCCAGCCAGGCAAGGGTCCGGCTGCGGACAGGGACGGTCCCTGGCACTGGGGACACCATCCTGCCCTCAGCAGCGGGGACAGCTCTGCCCGCTCTCCTCACCTCCTGTTCGGAGCAGGTGGCCGAGGCAGGTCACTGCCCACCAGCGGGACGCGGCCGACGTGTCGCACGTCAGAGGCCCCAGCAGTCCTGCCAGGGAGCCGAACCACTCGCAGGCACGGCCTCGCTGTGGGAGCAAGAGGCAGGCAAAAAGGTCACCGGTAGCCCCGTGGCCGCTCTCCTTCTCCCGGCCTCACTGCCCCCAAGCCGCAGCTGACCTGGGGGCAAACGAGGGGCTGCCCTGCAGCCCCAGGAGGCCCCAAACCCAGCGCCTGCCCACACAGAGCTCCCTGTGCATGGGGTCCCCACTCACCCTGTGCTCGCATCTCTCTTCATAAGAGCCCAGCACCTGCACGCACACCTGCAGGGCCCTCTCCCGCTCGCATGCGTGGGCCGAGGTGAGCCAGCGCCGCAGGACCTGGCACAGGCAGACCTGTCTCACCACGGGCATCCTTCTGCTCGACACCCCTCGCTGGCCCCCTCCCTTCCCAACCCTGCTACCTCCACGGCCCCGGTCTCTCTGTGCGACCCGGCCCGTGGCGAGGAGCCCTTCCCCGTGGGGACCTCCCCACTCCGGGCTCCTGCCGTGGGCAGCATTGAGTTGTGCAGCACCCCTCGCTCACAGCTGCGGCTGGGGAGAAGCTCTGGCTCATCTAGGGGCTCTGCAGGACACTGCAAGCTGCCTGCAAGGAAGCTGCGGCCGATGGCAAAAGCCTGGATCCAAACTTTGGGCAAGGGGGCCTGGAACGAGGACCATTCCACTCTCCGCCAATGTGGGCGTTGCACCTAGTTACAGGGAAGCTCCCCTCCTCAGACCAGCCCCACGGGCACGATCCCCACGGCTCTGCCCCGCTCCGGCAGCGGCAACACTTTCCCTGCCACGCCGAGGACGCTCACCTGCACCATGTCCTCGAAGCGGATGGGGGCCAGCTCTGCCCAGAGAAGGGCTCCCATGAGCTGGCCCAGCGCTCGCAGGGACCACGCCTGCACACCCTGACACCAGAAAGGGGGACTGAGGCCGGGCACCCTGCGGAGACGCCAGCGCAGCCAGCGGCTGCCGGAGCATGGGGTGCCCGGACCTGGGCCCCCACCGAGGGGCAGCTGAGAAGGGCCAGTGCCTACCGGTGGGCATGAAGCAGCCACCGCCGTCTGCCCTCTCGTGTCCATCTGCTCCGGGCGACGAAGGCACACGATGCCCTGGCAGCACTGAGCCAGGAGGTGGCGGTTTTCCTCCCTGCTCAGACGGGGCTTCAGCTTGCTGCCAGCAGAAAAAAGGCACAGAAGACAGAGAGGCCGCTTACTAGCACTCTCCAGGCCGAGTCAGAGGACGACTGCCTTTGGCCCCATCGACAGCCCCAAATCCAGCACCCGCAGCCCCAGCCAGACCAGCCAGCTGCGCTGGGACATGCAGTGACTCCCACAGCCCCAGGGACAGACCCTACCTCAACTGCTGCATGGCCACGAGGGCCCGGGGGTGCACCGGGGACTCCTGGGGCTCTTCCTGAATCACCTCCTGCAAGTCACAGGCAGGCACACGCAAGGTGGGCAGCGGGCAGGGGTGCCGCAGAGCCTTCCCACCCACCCCGGCCAGGGGCTCTGCTGCCAGACCCCGCAGGCACCGGCTCCACCACCCCCATGGCTCCCACCAAGGCCCCGCAGGATGACGTGGCAGCTCCCTGCCGCCCGGACACACCACAGTCCCCTGCCACGGCCCCGAGCAGCAGCACCCACGCGCCCCGCCGGCTGGGGATGCGGCTCAGGGCCCTCAGGAGCTCACGCACTGCCCCAGGAGACCATCGGGCTCTGCACAAACCTGCCCCACGGCAGAGCCCAAAGCTCCCCTGCGCAACGTCCCCGGCTCTGGGCACTCACCAGCAGGGTCTGCAGCAGCTCCCGCTTGCAGCAGAGCTCAAACCTGGGGCCGGCGCCTGCAGCCTGGATGGCAAGGCTGATCTCAGTGACGCTCTGCACCAGGGAGAGCTTCAGCTGCGCATCCTGATCCCAGGGGAGAAAAACACACTTGGAACTCTTCCAAGGCCCCAGGGCTGAAAGAGCAGCTGGGCTGGGGGGGATCCGCCTCCAAGCACAGCACAGGGACAACACTGTGCCCTCCGGGAGCCCCGTGGAACCCAGCTCAGCACCTGCGCCCCACCAAGGAAACCTCTCTCCCCTCCTGGGAAGGAGCCTCCCACGGGGAGGGGAGCAGCTGCCCAGCTGCCAGCTGGAAAGACCCCGCAGACCCTGGCCCACGGCAGCAGGGCGAGCAGCACTGGTGCTGGCTGTGACGGGAGAGGTGCGCGTGGCAAGGCCCAGGAGAGGCCGGAGCTGGCGGCACCCGGCCGGCTCTGCCCCGCGCCCCGAGCACCCACCTGGCAGCCCTCTCGGTAGAGCTGCAGGACATTCGCCACCACGTCTCTCTCGACACGGGCGAGCAGCTGCTCCCTGGGGGCGCGCAGCGCCATCCGGCCGTACATCACCAGCAGCGCAGCGCGAGTAGCGCGGGTCCTTCTTGCCTTGCTCTGCCGGGGGGTCGACGGAGAAGCACCGAGACGTCAGCCCGTGGCCCTGCTGTGCCCGGGACCCCGCGCGCTCCCGAGGCGAGAGCTGCCCCGCACCCGACCGGCGGCTCAGCTCCCCACGCACCTCCCGGCAGCTCCCCGCAACAACACCCCGGGCCCTTTACCTTCTTGCGTTTCAAAGTCCCCGTGAACTCCTTCACCAAGGACAAGGCCAGCTGGAAGTGGCTCTCGGCACAGCGGGACACAACTGAAACCATGCCCTGCAGCACAGCAGAAACGGGGAGTCGCTCCAGCCCCAACGCCCAGCCCTGGCTGACTCCGCTTTCCCCAGGGAAACGGCCGCAAACAGAACAGCAGCAAGGGCTGCAGCAGGGCACGCAGAGCCCCTCTGTCCCAGGGACATGCAGGGGACACGCGGGAAAGCAGGACGACACGAGGAAACCTCACCTGCGCCTGCCACAGCTCCAGGAAGTTGGCTGCTTTCAGGTGCTCCAAGGTCTGCTCCTGCACGTGGTGGAGACACCCACAAGCTGCCAGGGCCGTGCCGAGAGCCTTGTACAGGAACCGCTGCAAGAGAAGAGGCCGAGCCCCGCCTGTGGTGACAGCCCGGCCTGGCCAGAGAGGGCCAGGCCACACTGGCCACACTGTGCCAGGACCTGCCGAGGCGCCTGCGGCACCGGCCCCACAGCAGCCGGCGGCCAGCCCGGCCCCGCCGCCAGCTCAGCACAGAGGGGAGTGCGAGCCCCTTCGTGGGGAAAGAGAGCAGGCAGCAGGGAAACCAGCCCGCGCGGCAGAGCACCACCGCCAGCCCTCGCCCCGGCCTGAGTGTCCCCGGGCTCTGCCGCCGCAGCCCTCGGGGCGCACGAGCCACAGCCACGCCACGCAGGGAACAAACCTTCTCCCAGGACAGGCGGGGAGAGCTGCCCAGCTGCCGGCTCAGCTCCTGGCTCAGGCCCACGGTCCAGGCCTCGCTTGCAATGAGCTCCAGAGAGGTTTGCAGGGGCTGGTTCCTGCCGTGCTGGGGCTGCCTTCAGCGGCGGCTGTTCAGCGCGGGAGCCCGGCAGGGACTGTGCGGAGGCGGCGCGGCCGGGGTCCCCTTCAGCCCCGCGTGAGGGCTTGGGACATGGGGCGGGCAGGGCCCGGTGGGGCTGGGCGTCTCACGCAGCCTTTCTTTCTGCCCACAGCCGCTCTGCCAGCTCCCCAGGCCCTGCTGGCTCGCCTGCTGGTGAGTAGCGGGGCCCCGGGGAAAGAACTTTTGTGGCTGGGGCAAGGGCAGAGGGCAGGAGAGACGGTGCTGAGGCCGGTGCCGGGTGCCCCGGGAGGAGGCAGGAGCGTGTCGCAGGGTGCCTGTCAGGGGCTCCTGCTCCTCCTGTGGCACGGCAGTCCCTGGGCAAAGCCACTGGCTGCCTGCTGCGAGCCGGGGCAGTGCTGACCTGCCTGCCTGCAGGGTAGCCACAGCTCCTGGGGCAGGAGCGAGCCCATCTCTCTCCTGCCCTGGCCTAGGTGGTGGCGGCAGTGGCTCCACACGCGGGCGGTGGCCGTGGAGCCGCGGCCCTGCAGCTGCTGCAGGCGCTCCCCGGCACGATCCACGGAGCCGTGGGGGTGAAGTGGGCCGCAGACATCCCCCTGCTGCTGCAGCACCTGGCAGGTAAAGTGCTGGTGGGAGGGAGAGGCTGGGGGGTGGAGGGGGCAGCAAAATGCCCTCAGCTCCGAACAGGAGGTGAGGAGAGCGGGCAGAGCTGTCCCCGCTGCTGAGGGCAGGATGGTGTCCCCAGTGCCAGGGACCGTCCCTGTCTGCGGCCGGACCCTCGCCTGGCTGGCAAACCCACTGCGCTACGTTGGGGGGCCCTGGCTTGACGTGGCCTTCGCCACCCTCCCTTGGGTCCTCCCTTATCCACCCGCGTGGCCGGAGGTTGGTTCCCCGCGAACATGACTCCTTTTTCTCCTGGCTGCAGCCGAGAACACAGACGTGGCGCCCTGGACCAACGAGATCGGGCGCCTGCGTGAGAGGCTCAGTGCCGTCACCTCTGAGTCTCTGCTGGCCACCTCCACCAACATCGCGAAGGTAACTGGCCCCTGGAGTGCAGAGTGGGGGCCACAATATGTATGTGTGTGTGTGCGTGTGTGTGCGTGTGTGTGTGTGTGTGGGTGCTGCTGTCAGGACGTGAGTTTTGCATCTGAGCAGCCTGTGAGGTGGTCGCTTGTGTTTCTGATTTCTCCCCAGCTCGTTTGCAAATATTTCCCCCGAGGCCAGGCCTCAGGCTTCATGAGCAGCATTGTGGAGAGCCTGCTGTGCACCAGGCCCGTGTGCGCGTGGGCCGCTGAGCGGTGGACGCTCACCTTCCTGGGGGATTGCGGAGAGCAAATATTCCAGGAGGAGGTGAGAGAGGCGTTTTTTGCATTCACCTTTGGCTGCTCTCTGTTGTTGGCTGTTGGCCCCGAAGACAGACGGGGAAAGGACGTGCCGAGCCATTCTTTGTCGCCTTCCTCCTTTCAGGTGCCCAGGCTCGTGCACCTCCTTTACACCTGCCTGCGGAGCACCCGGCAGAGCGCTCGCAGGTGCTTTGTGCTGCGGGCCGTGTTCCTCCTGGCCCACTCTCACCCACAGCCGGTGCTCGACAGCCTCCTCCAGGCGTGCCTGCCCACAGACAGGTCTGTGCACTCGCCCTTCCCTCTGCCGCCAGACCCAGCCGTGGGGTGTGCCTGCGTGGGGGGTCCCGGTCGGAAGCAGGTGGTTTTTCCCCAGGAAAGGCGAGCGCTGCAGGATCACGGGCTCGTTTCCCTGTCCGGACCTGGGCATCGCCATCCCCGATGCAGACGAGGGGAGCGTTTGGCCTCTCGTGAGGGTGCCGCAGGTACCCGGGGATGCGGGCTTACGGGCAAGCATCTGTTCCCTTGCAGCGACATGGTGGAGGTGTGGAGGAGCCTGGGGAGAAGCGTCCTGGGGTGCCAAATCCTGGTGTGCTTAACTGAAAAGTTAAGGGCAGCGGGAAAGAGCAGCCACAGGAGCGAGTGCTGCACTCGGGAGCTGGGCAGCAGCCAGGCTGCCCTGGAGCCTCGCACGGTACGGTCAGCGGCCCAGGCATTAGTGCCACTCCACGTCTGCTTTCCAGCTCGTGCTTCTGCACAAGGGAGTTTTGTGCCCTTTGCGAGTGCCCGTGGAGCCTCGCGGGGTGCTGTGCCGGGGTGGCGACAGCGTTAGCAGTGTGGGGAGCCGGGACAGTTTGCTGCTGCTGGGCCGCAAGGCTGTCGCTGCAGTGAGAATTGGAGACAGTGAAAGCTCCCTGGCTGGCAGGGGCCGTGGCTGGTGGGAAAAGCCCTTGTTTTACCAGGTGGCTCTTGGTTGGATTTCTCTGCAGATCACCCACGCCCTCTGCGAGGTGGTGTCAGTGCTGCAGAGGAAGACACTGGTCCAGCGCCTGCTTCCCTACCTGCTTCCCGGCCTTCTGAGGCAGGTCAGCGAGACGCTGGGGGAGGAGCTGGCACCGTCCGTTGGGGACCTGGAGAGCGCTGACATGCCGGGCAGGTGAGGAGCGGCAGTGGCAGGAGTAGGGGCAGGGGCAGGGCTGGCCTGTGCCCCAGGTCTTTGGTCGTGCAGTCCATGGCCTTGCAGGAGCACCCAATTGTCCCGCTGGCACTGGGCTGCCTCCGTGAGGTGGTGGGACTGGTCGCTGCAGGGCAGCGCGCCTGGGGATTTGGCCGCAGCACGGTCGTTCCTGCCCATAAACTCTGTGTTGCGGCCGGGGGCCGTTGCGGGGCTCTGCTGAAGAGAAATCTTCCCCCAAACTGCTGTGCCTGGAGCTTTCTTTGGGTTTTTTCACCAGCCTTTTTGTGGCGGCATTGGAGCTGGTGCTGGCGAGGTGCCTGGACAATCGGTGGCTGCGGCTGCTCCGGGAGCAGGGAGCGTGGGCGTCCCTGGCAGAGCCCCGGGCTCACAGCACCGGCGTGTGTCTCCTGGCGAGGTGAGAGCCCGGGATGCGCCCGGGGAAAGGGCTGCTGGGAGCTTCCTGCGCACTTGGGAGCTCTGCTGAGGTGCAGAGCGGTGTCTGCGTGGGAGCGGGAGAAGGTGGGAGTCGCGGCCTGCGGCCGTCCCGCGTGACTGCGTGTCACGAGCCTGCTCGTGCTCTGTGCGCAGCGTGCTGCTCCGCGCAGAGCTCGTCCCACAGCGCCTGCTGCAGAGCCTCTTCCCCTGGCTGGATTCGCCCTCTGCCAACCTGCGGCTCACGGCCACAGCTTGCTTTGCCGAGGTGAGGCAGCAGCAGAGCAGGGGGGGCTCGGAGGGGTTCCTGCGTCTCGCCCGGCGCGAATCGCGGCCGATGCTAGCGGCCACGTGACTTGATTGCAGCTGATGAAGGACAAGCTAGTGCAGGAGAGGAAGCTGCTGAAGCCGCTCCTAGAGGCCTTGGGGGAGAGAGCGCGCGACCCCGTCAGCACCGTGCGGCAGATGGCCGTGAGAGGTCTGGGCAACGCGCCCAGCGGAGCACCCGCGAAGGTGAGGCGGCCTTTCCTGGGCTCTGAGCGCAGCCCGGAGTGGAGAGCTGCCCGGGGGGCTTGAGGAGCCCGGAGAGAGGAGCAGAGGCAGGCGTGGGGCCGTGCTGAGGCCGCGCTCCTCGCTCTGGCATCATCAGGGTGGCAAAGGGGACAAGGGGTGCCGGCTGGGGCTCCTGGGGCTGGGGTCTGCTCCGGGCTTGCTCCGGCAAGTGCCGTCCTTGGCGCCGCAGCGGAGAGCAGCGGTGAGAGGTGGGAGCAGTGAGCAGTTCATGCGCCTGTCGCTCTGCAGCTGCGGAGGCACGGGGCGGCCGTGGTGTCGGTGCTGCTCAGAGGCCTGGAGGACGCGGCCAGCACAGAGCTGGCTGCCGAGAGCCTGCTGGTGCTGGCGAAGGTGCTGGGGCTGCTGGAGGCGAGGGCCGTGGGCTCTGCCTTTGAAGAGATCTCCAGGGCCAGCCGGGCGTTCTGGGGGGCGGTGAGTGGAGTCGCTCGTTCTCCTGTCGGCAGGCGGGAGTCGTCGCGGGGCCGCCGTCCCCCGCGGGCAGCACCCCGCTGGGGCCAAGTGGCTCGTGCACGGCGCCCTCGCTCGCAGCCTCTGCCCAACGGCCTTTCTCATTGCAGGAGGAAGAGGTGCTGCGCCGCTCGGCCTTCGTCCTCTATGGCGCCCTGGCCTCCTCCGCCTCTCGGAGGAGGTCATTTTTCAGCAGAGAGGTGGAGGCGGCATTTCCCAGCCTGGTGCTGCACCTCGGGGACCCGGCCCCGGCCGTCTGCAACGTAAGAGCCCTTGGGCTGCTCTGGCCGGCGCGTGTTGCCAACGTGTCCGCAGGCCTTGGCTGGTGCTGCTGCGGCGGCGAGGTTCCTCGCTCAGCTCTGGGGCAGGCGCGCAGCATCCCCGTGACCAGGCCCGGTGCTCTTTTCCAGGCGTGCAAGGTCTCCCTGCACCTGTGTGCCCCGTTTCTGGGGTCGAAGAGGGTGCGGCAGCGCATCGCCGCAAGCATCGGGCTGAGCGCGGCTGAGCTGCAGGATGAGATCTGCAGGCACCTGGTGAGCGAGCGCTGCGCTGGGGTCGTGTCCCTGCGCCGGCCGCCCGCCCTGTGGCTCTCGCGCCGGGGGGCCACGTGGGCCTGGGCCGTGGGTGGAGGGAGGATGGAGGGGGGACAGAGGGGTGCTTGGAGCCAGCGACGAGCTCCTGCGCCCCTACGTTGCCCCAGGCCCAAGACTGCCCCACGCTGCTGGAGAGGCTCTGGAGCACAGCCCGGAGCTGCTGCATGGGGAGCTGCGTGGCGCCGCAGGCGGCAGCCGTCCACGTCCTGGGTGAGAGGCAGCGCTGGGTTCTGGCACTGCTCGCGGCTGCATTGGGTCGGGTCGGGGTCAGGGGTCGAGGTTGAGGTCGAGGTGGGGTTGGGGCCATGGCGATGGCCGTGGCCATGTCCTGACAGTGGCATCCTCATGCCAGGCCTCCTCCTGGACACAGCGCCGACCGCGTGGCTGCAGCAGCAGGACCTGGCGTTCCTGTCGGGAGGTAGGTGCTGGTGGCTGCACTGCTGCCCCATGGGCCAAGGCGGTGTCCGGAGGCCCCGCGGATGCCAACAGCTGGGGGTGCGTGGGGCTCGCACGGCCCCAGGGTGCTGCCGGGGAAGCCGCCCTGGCCAGGAGCCATGGGGCGCTGGTGGTATCACGGCCAGGCGCCCACGGTGCCTCTCCGCGGCATCGGTGTCGTTGCAGCTTGGTGGAGGTGGCGGTCCATCGAGGCCCTCCGCGCGTGGCGGGCAGCAGCCGCAGTGCCCCACGCCGGGGGCCCCCAGCTGCTCGGGGCAGGAGATCAATAAAGCTGCGTCCTCGCAGGGAAAGTGGCAGCCGTGTGGGGCTCTGTGGGGGGTCTTGCGCCGGCCCCGGCCCTGCCACCCCCCAGATGTGGCCTTGGTGCAGTGTGGCGCTGCCTGGGGACACAGGGGAGTGGAGAGAGCGGGGTGAGGGGGGGCCTGGGGGTGATGGGGGCAGTGGGAGCAGCCTGGGGCACTGGGAGCTCTGGGGTGAGTAGGGCCTATGGGGTGGGACTGGGGATGAGAGGGGCCCCAGGGGGAGTAGAGGGACCGAGGGGCAAGTGGGGACAGTGGGGCCACTCGGGACACTGAGGGGCACTGGGAGGTGCCTGGGGGCATATGGGACACTGGGGGGCCTGGGGATACTGGGAGGTGCTTGGGGCGATGGGGGCAGAGGGAGCAGCCTGGGGCCCTGGGGGCACTGGGAGGTGCTTGGGGATACTGCGGACACTGGGGGATACCAGGAGGTGCCTGGGGAAATGAGGGGGCACCCAGAGTTGCCCGGGGAGACCAGGGGGAACGGGAGTGAGAGGGCTGATGGGGTGGGACTAGGACTAGGGCTGGGAGGGGCCCCAGGGGGAGCAGAGGGACCGAGGGGCAAGTGGGGGTGCGGGGAGCACTGGGGCTACTGGGGGGCACTGGGAGGTGCCTGGGGACTCCGGGGTCACTGGGGACACTGGGAGGCACTGAGAGGGGCCCCGAGGGGGCAGCGGGCAGGGCTGCTCCCCAGGGGCATGGCAGGACCGCGGGTGCGGGGGGGGGCGCAGCGCTGGGGCCGGGCACGGGCAGCCCGGTCCCGCGGCGGGGGAGCGGGACTCACCGTTCGCCCCGCACTGCCGGCACGTCCCACCGGTCACCCCGCACTGCCGGCAAGTCCCCTGCAGCGCGCGCGGCCTGGCCGAGGACGGCGGGCTCGTGACACAGGCCGCGGCGGGGCCGTTGCCAGGGCCGGGGCCGCTCTGAGGCCCGGAGTGCGGGGGCGGGGCCGGGCCGGGGCCGCTCTCGGGGGTGGGGGCGGAGCCGGGAGCTCGGGGGCGGGGCGGTGCCAGGGCGCATGCGCGGGCCGCCGCGTGCGAGAAGCTCAGTTTGGTCTGTCGCGGCTGCCGTCGTTCTGGTGCCTCCGTCCCACTTCCGTCGCCCCGCGTGGCGCTGGGGGCGGGGAGGGCGGCGGCCCCAGCTGAGGAGTGGGGGGGGCTCGGCCGCGGGGGAGGGGACGTGGGGGAGAGCCAGGGCTGGGGCTGCGAGCGGGCCGGGGCTGCCGGGCAAAAAGAGGCCACATCCTGCGGGTTTGGGGGCTGGAGGCTGTGTGTTCGAGCCAAGACCAGGTGCCCAAGCCCTGCGTCTCTGAGCTCAGAAGCAGGGCTGAAGCCCTGTGGTTTTGCATCAGCAGCAGAGGCTTAGCGCGCCATTTTTGCGGTTGGAAGCAGAGGCTAAAGCCTGCGTTTTGGGGGGCCAGAAACAGGGGCTTTCCTTTAGCTGCTTGTGTGGTTGCAAACTGTGAAGACTAAGGCCTGCGTTTTTGGGGCCTGAAATGGAGGCTTAGTTGGCTGGGTTTTATTCTCAAAGCAGAGACCAAGTGCTATGTTTTTGGGTCCAGAAAAGGTGACTGTGTCGTGCGTTTCTGGGACTTGGAAATGGAGGTGAGGCTGACTGTTTTGGGGTGCTACAACCAGAGGCAGAGTGCTGCATTTCTGGACCCACAAATGGAAGCTTAGTCCCTGTTTTCAAGCGCATTCCCCAGTTCTGGAGGCCTGCATTGGGGGGTCCAAAAGAGAGGCTAAGTCCTGTGTTTTCGGGGCCACAAATGGAGGTTCAGTGTGCTGTTTCTGTGCCTGAAAATGGAGACCAAGTCCTGTGTTGTGGGGACTTGGAAACAGAGGTGAGTCTGGCCATTTCCAGCCCCAAAGTGGGGGATGAGGGGGCCCTTTTTGGGGTGGGGGGAGGCAGAGGGCTGGGGGGAAAGGGCAGGGTGTGTGGACCCTCCCTGAAAGTGGGGGGGGGTGCAGGGATCTGCGAGTGCCCCAAGGGCAGGGAGGCTGGCATGCACCAGCCCAAACCTTGCATCTGAGAGTTTCTGGCACAAAAGCAGTTTTTTGGGGAGAAAAACACCAGTAGGCATCATTGGCCAAGTCCACTATTTATGCAACACTCATCCCCTCCTTTCAACCCTAATTAACCAGTTAGCTTATAGGTATTGAATCAAGACTGATCACTGAGTCAGTATCAATTCAACAGACCTAAGCAAACTGCTCAATTAGTTCAATTAGCCAACAGTGATTCAACATATAGAAGCTGATCAGTTAGCATTTACACAATACTTTGAATGCTTACTATTACTTCAGTACCTAAAAGGTAACTGGTTATTTAGTAACTAATTAGTCAACAGTGATTCCATACACATAAGGTCATTAGTCAACACTGATTCCATATACATCAGCTAAGGCTTCAGTACTGCTCCACTATTAAAGCAGTGATTGATTTATGGTGCTGTCAGTACTTTCAATAATAACTAACCAGTTAGCTTATAGGTATTGAATCAGTATGAACTAACGAGTCAATATTGATGCCATGTACACGAGCTCATTGCTCGTCACCATCCCAACACCCCCGCGCTGGTCACTCGCTGACCCCACACAGGGGCTCAGGGCTGCCCCAGCAGGACCCAGTGACCCCCCCGTCCCAGGACAGCAGCTGCTTCCCAGCTGGGTCACTCTCGCGGGGCCCTGCACCAGAGCAGCCCCAGGCTGCGGGGCCGGGCAGCAGCGACTCTGGGCTCTCGGCAGCGTCTCTGCGGCTCCATCCGGCTCGGTCGGTCCCGGCAGCCCCGGCCCCGCTGTTCCCTGGCTCCTGGGGTCCTGCAGGAGGGAAGAGGTGTCCCGTGAGCGCTCGCAGCCCTGTCTGGCTCCGCACCAGGCCCGGTCCAGGGCTCTCCCAGTGGAGGGGCCCCAGCCCAGCGCCGGTGCCAGCAGCCAAGGGGGAACTGGGGGCGGCCCCTGCCCGAGCCCCCCGGGGATCCCATCAGGAGGGGAGAGAGCCAGGCGGTCCCGGTGTGACCCTCCCTGCCTCGGTCTGCTCCGGCGACCATCAGTATCTCCATTTCCCCTCCCCGCACACCCAGAGCCCCGTCCCGCCCCTGGTGCCCCCCTCCCCGCTGGTATCTGCTGCTTCTGCTGCTCTTGCTCTTCTGCTCCTGTTGCAGCCGCTACTGCCAGGGCCCGGCTCGCCCTGCCCCGCCCCGCCTCGCTGGTTCCGGTACTGCCCGGGTCCGCCCACGCGCCGTGGGGGCACTGCGGGGCCCGGGCGGTCTCTGGTCCAACACACCTCACCACCCAACAGGGTATGGCTGGAGGGGAAAGCTCCCGGGGCAGTGGCCACTCGCACAGGGCACATGGGAACATCACATTCGCTGTGTGTCACAGACTGCTTCTACCTATACGCAAAAGAGAAGGGGGACTCTTGAGAGTTCCCTGGGACACGCAATGCCTATTCCTAACAACCTACCAGAAATGGAGCCGTCTTATTGAATTAGTCTGTTACAGAAGCAATTAAAACGTCTGTCTTCACTAAGGGCAAAGACTGGCTCTAGTTTTTGGTGACACTTCCTGTGTGCAGGAAAAAACACAGCTAAAAATTGCACAGTTAGGCTTCATTCCCATACATCAGAGGGGAAAATTGCTCGCCTTTCCACTCCTGGTCCTGAGGTTAGAAATACAAATAACCTGCACCCCACGATGCGGGATTCAATGATGAACGCAATGCCCTTCAAAAGCTTGAGTACTCCAACTGACAGAGATCTCTCTCTAACAGTGCACACTCAGTTGTGCGCGTTTTGCTAATGGCAAAATCTGCAGTCCAAATGATGTTGCCTGAGGAACCTGGACGCAGCTCACATCATCAAGAAACACTCTTGACAGAGTGCCTGGTCAAGCACAAGAATGTTTTTTGTACAGTCACTGCTTACCTTCAGAGACCAGCAGAGGACAAGGCAGCACCTCACAGTGTTACAGCTCGTATGGCGACTCAGACAAGTGCATCTGGAAGTAGCCGCAGACATATTCGCACAAAGACTCTAGTACTTCAGGCCCTGAGTTCATGTTTATTGTGTGAGACTCATGCGGAGGAGGAAGAAAACCATCTTTATGCAATACTGACAATTCAGTTTGCCACATATGAACAACATTTATTATCCATTAATTACTGATTCTGTATATTAATACTACAAGGTGTACCTTCTCCCTTCACCAGATTCCAGGGGGAAGACAGGGGAAAGAGAAGGGGGAAAACGGGTGAAGATGGGGGGAAGAGGGAGGAAAGGGAGGGAAGAGAGAAAAGAAGAAACATAAGGAAGAAAGAGAGAGAAAGGGAAAAAAAGAGACTGAGAAAGAGCGAAAGGGAGAAAAAGAGGAGAGAACAGAGAGAAGGAGAGCAAGAAGTACAGAGAGAGGAGAGACTGAGACAAAAGAGAAATAGAACGAGAGAATAAGAGAGCAGCACAGAGAGGGAAAGAAAGAGAAGAGAGGAGGGAGGAGAGAAGACTGTGAGAAGAAGGTAGAGAGAGAAAAAGAAAGGAAGGAAGAGGGAGAAAGGCAGAGAAAGTGGTGTCAGAGAGTGAGAGAGCAAAAGAGAAAAAGCAGGAAAAGGAGAAAGAGATCGGGGGAGAAAGAGAAGAAAGAAAAGGAGAGAAAGTGAGAAAGAAGGGGAGAGAAAGACAGAAAAGGGGAAAATGGAGAGAGAGAGAGAAGGGCAGAGATAGAGACCAAAGACAGAGAAAGAGAAAGGAAGGAAAGAAAGGAGGGAGAAAGAGGGGAGAGAGAGAGAAGTAAGAAAGGAGGGAGAAAGAAAAAGGGAAAATGGAGAGAAAGAGAAGGGGAGAAATAAAGAGAGAACAAGAGAGAAAGACAGGAAGAGGAAGGAAGGAAGGGAAAGAAAGAGGAGGGAGAAGGGGAGAGAGAAAGGGACAGAGAGACAAAGAAAAGCAGATGAGGAAGAAAGGGAGGGGAAAAGAGAAAGTGAAAGAGAGAAACAAGAAGAAACAAAAAGGGAGAGGGAGGGAGGGAAAGAGGGAAAGAAAGGGAGAGAGAAAGGAAGAGAAAAAGAATAAGAGTTAAAGAAGGAAAGGAAGAAAAAAGGGAAAGTGGGAAAGAAAGGGAGAAAATGAGAAAAAAGGGGGAGATGTAAGAAAAAAAGGGAGGCAGAGAGGGAAAAAGAAAGGAGAGGGATGAAAAGCAAAAGAGAGGGAAGAGAAAGTGAGGTAAAGAGAAGCAGGGGAGGAGTGAGAACAAGAGTGAGAACAAGAGTGAGAAAAGAGAAAGATAAAGTGAGAGAGGAAGAGAATACAGAAGGACAGAGGAAGAGAGCAAGAAAGACAAGGCAGAGAGAGAGAGAGGGAAAGGTAGAGAGTGACACAGCAGAGACAAAAGAGAGGAAGAGAAGAGAGAGAAGGAGAGAAAGAGGGAGGAAGGAGAGGTTGAGAGAAAAAGGGAGAGAGAAGGGAAGAAATGGGAGGGGGAAGAGGGAAGGGAGAGGGGGAGGGAAGGAGGGAGAGAGGGAGAGGAAGAGAGCGAGGAAGAGAGGAGGAGAGAGGGGAGGAGAGAGGAAGGGGGAGAGGAAGAGAGGAACAGAAAAGGAATAGTAGAGAGGAGAGAGAGGAAGATGGAGAGAAAGACGAGAGAAAGAGGGAGTTGAAGAGAGGAGAGAGGGAAAGAGAAAGAAGAGGGTGAGGGATAGAGAAAAGAAAGAAAAGGGAAGAAAGGGAGAGAAATTGAGAAAGAGGGAGGAAGAAAGAAGGATAGAGGGAGAGAGAAAAAGAGGGAGGAGGAGTGAGAAAGAAAAAGCATAACGGAGAAAGAACAAAAAGAAGAGAGAGCAAGAAAGAAAGAAGGAAAATAAGACAGCAAGAAAGAGAAAGGGAAAAGAGAGGTAAAAAGAGAAAAGTGGGAGAGTGAAAGAGAAAAGGGGGGAGTGGGAGGGAGAGAGAAAAAGAAAAGAGACAAAAAGCAAGAGAGAAAAATGGAGAAAGAAGAGAAAGGGAGTAAGAGGGAGGTAAATATGGAAAAAGGGGAAGAAGAAAGAGGGAGACAGAAGGAGGGAGAAAGAGAAAGAGGAGAGAGAAGGAGTGAAAAAAGAATGAGAAAGAAGGAGAGGAGAAAGGGGGAAGAGAGGGGAGAAATGGAGAGAGAAAGGGAGAGAGTGAGAACGACGGAAACAGGGAAAGAGAGAAGGAATAGAGAGGGAGGGAGGGAGAAAAAGAGAAAAAATGAGAGAGAAAGGGAAAGAAGAGAGGAGATAAAGAGTGAGAGGGAAAGGGAGAAAAAGAAAAGAGAAAGAAAAAAGAGGAAGACAGGAAAGAAAGAGGGAAAGAAGAGAGAAAGGGAGAGAAGACAGAAGAAAGAAAGGGAGAGAAAAAGGGAGAAAGAAAACAAGAGAGGGGGAACAGAGAGAGGGAAAGGATGAGAAAAGGAGAGATGGAGAGAGGGAAAGAGAAAGAACAGAGGAGGAGGAAGGGAGAGAGAGAAAGAATGAGGGAAAGGGAGGGAAAGAAAAAAAGGAGAAAAAGAGGGGGAAGAGGGAGAGGGAAGGAGTAGAACAAAAGAGAGAGAAAGGAAAGAGAGAGAGGCAATGAGAGGGAAAGAATGAGAAAGAAGGAGTGGTAGATAGGAGAGAAAGGAGAGACAAGCAAAAGAGAGGAAGTGAGCTAGAGAGACAGAGAGATAAAGAGAAAACCAGAAATAGCATGAGGGAGGAGGGGGGAAGCAGGTGGGGGAAGAGGGGGGGGAAGAGAGAGGGGGGAAAGAGGGGGGGAAGAGAGGGGGGAAGAGAGAGGGGGGAAAGAGGGGGGAAGAGAAAGGGGGAAGAGAGAGGGGGAAGAGAGACGGGAAGAGGGGAAGAGAGAGGGGGAAGAGAGAGGGGAAGAGAGAGGGGAAGAGAGAGGGGGAAGGGGGGAAGAGGGGGGAAAGGAGGGGGAAGAGAGGGGGAAAGGAGGGGGAAAGGAGGGGGAAGAGAGGGGAAAGGGGGGAAGAGAGGGGGGAAAGGAGGGGGAAGAGGGGGGAAAGGAGGGGGAAGAGGGGGAAAAGGGGGGAAGAGGGGGAAAGGGGAGGAAGAGAGGGGGAAGGGGATAAGGGGGGGAAAGAGAGGGGGGAAAGGGGGGAAGAGCGGGGAAGGGGGGGAAGAGGGGGAAGAGAGGGGGAAGAGAGAGGGGGGAAGAGAGAGGGGGAAGAGAGAGAGGGGAAAGAGGGGAAGAGAGAGGGGGAAGAGAGGGGGAAGAGAGGGGGGAAGAGAGGGGGGAAGAGAGAGGGGGGAAGAGAGATAGGGGAAAGAGGGGAAGAGAGAGGGGGAAGAAAGAAGAGAAGAGAGAGGGGGAAGAGGGGGGAAAGGAGGGGGAAGAGAGGGGGAAAGGAGGGGGAAGAGAGGGGGAAAGGAGGGGGAAGAGAGGGCAAAGGGGGGGAAGAGAGGGGGGAAGGAGGGGGAAGAGGGGGAAAAGGGGGGAAGAGGGGGAAAGGGGAGGAAGAGAGGGGTAAGGGGGAAAGAGGGGGGAAAGGGGGGAAGAGCGGGGAAGGGGGGGAAGAGGGGGAAGAGAGGGGGGAAGAGAGAGGGGGGAAGGGGGGGAAGAGGAGGGGAAGAGAGGGAGGAAGGGGGAAAGAGCGGGGAAGGGGGGGAAGAGGGGGAAGAGAGGGGGGAAGAGAGAGGGGGGAAGGGGGGGAAGAGGAGGGGAAGAGAGGGAGGAAGGGGGAAAGAGCGGGGAAGAGGGGGAAAGAGTGGTGGGAGAAGAGCAGGAGAAGGAGAGGGGAGAAGGGGAAGGAGAGAGAGGAAAAGAGAAGGAGACAAAAAAGTAATGAAGAGAGGGAGAAAGCGAGTGAGTGAGATGAGAAATACAGGACAAAGTAAGAGAAAGAAAAGAGGGAGCTAAGAGAGAGCGACAGAAGGAGACAGAAAAAAGGGAGGGAAGGAGGGAGAGAAAGAGAGAGGGAGAAAGAGAGGGACAGAGAAACAGACAAAGAGGAAGAGAATATGAGAAGGAGAAAGGGAAAAGGGGAGTGAGTGAGAGAAAGGCAAAGAGGGAGAGAAGGTGATGGGGAAAGAAGAGAGTGGTAGGAGAGAAGAGAGGAAAGCAAAAGAGAAAGAGGGAGAGAGGGAGAGAAAGAGGGAGGGGAAGTGTGATAGGGAGAGAAAAAAAGTGGGAAAGAAAAAGAAAAAAGGGAGGGAGAGGGAGAATGAAAAAGAGACAGGGAGAGGGAGAAAGAGGAAGAAAGAGGGGGGAGAGAAGAAAAAGAAAGAAGACTGGAAGAGAAGGAGAGAGAGAGGGAAAGAGAAAGGGAGGGAGAAAGAGAGAAGAAAGGAAGAGAGAAAGTGAGGTAAAGCAAAAGAGAAAGGAGGAGGGAAGGAGTGAGAGTGAGAACAAGAGTGAGAAGAGTGAAAGAGTGAGAGAGGAAGAGAAATACAGAAGGACAGAGGAAGAGAGAGACAAGATGACAGAAGGAAAGGGAGAGAAAGTGGGAGAGAGGAGACAAGTAGACGGAGAGAACAGAATGAGATAAATGAAAGCAAGAGAGGGAGGGAGAGAGAAAGAGGAAGAGAAAGGAAGAGAGAAAGAAAGAGGGAAAGAGAGGGAGAGGGAGAGGAGAGAGGAGAGAACAAGAGAGAAAGATGGAGAGAGAAAGATGGAAAGAGAAACGAAGAGAGAAAAAGGGAAAAGGGAAAAAGAAGGGGAGAAAGAGCAAAAGAGAGAGAAAGAAGAGACTAGAGGGGGGTGAGAGAAGAGGGAGAAAGGGAGAAGGAAAGAGAGGGAGGGAGAAAGGGAGAGAAGAAAAGAGAGAAAGGGTGAAGAAAGAAAGAAGGAAGGAGAGAGGAGGGGAAGGAGAGAAAAAAGAACAAGAGAGACAAAGGGGGAAGAAGAGAGAAAAGAGGAAACAAGAGAGGCAAACGGAGAGACAGAAAGAGAGAAGGATGGGCAAATATGAGAGAAAAGCAAAAAAGAGAAAGTGAGGTAGAGAAAGAGAGGGAGAGAGAAAGAAAAAGTAAGAAAGAAAGACAATGAGAAGAGAGAAAGTGAGACAAGAAGAGAAATGCAGAAGGAGACAGGTAGAGAAAGTAAGAGAAACAGAAGACAGAAGGAGACAAAAAGAGAGAGGGAGAGAACAGAGAGAGAGAAGAGAGAGAGAAGGGAGAAAGTGAGTGAGGGAGAGAAAGTGAAAGAGAAAGAAGGAAAAAGAGGGAAAGAGGCAAGGAGAGGGAAAGAGAGGGGAAAGAAGGCAAGAGAGAGAGGAGAGGAAGGCAGAGGAGAGAGAGAGAGAGCAAGAAGAGAACAAGGGACGGAGAGGAACCACAGAGAGGATTTCGCAGTAGCCTGTTGCTTACTGCAGCCATTGCCAACCTTGAGCAATTCCTGCGGTGCAAAGCAGCTCCCCGAGTCTGACCTTGGAGACACAAGAGCAGCTGCAGGAGCTCACAGGTGAGCGGCAGCTTCCCAGGAAGGGGCAGCAGATGAGGCCGTGGCCACAGCACTGTCTGGCAGGCTGCAGCGGCCACCCAGCTCCTGGGGAGCATCGCCCGCATTTTCCTGGGGGGACTCCAGATGAGCGGCACCTCTGCTCGGGGACCTCTGCAGCAGGGAAAAGGAGCCCAGGTTAGGTGCAATGCCCTGCTAGGCTTTGCCGCTCTCCTGTCACTCCGGCTCAACCCAGCCAGGCACTGCCGTGTCTTTCAAATGCTTCTAGGTCAGTGTCTCAGCTCCAATAGTCGGAGTTAACATCCAAAAGAGAAAGGCCAGGGCACATTCAGAGCCCCACTTCCTCTACACTTACTGCTAACAGGCTTTGATTTCCTCCCCATCCCAAATACACTGGGAGCTCCCCTGCTGTAGCACGGATTTGTGAAGCCACTTAGGGCATTCTTCCAAATCTAGAAAAACGGCAAACTTGGGCTCATTTGCCTGGTGATCAACTGAACTGCTGAGCTACCCCACAGGCAGTTTTGCCCTACCCAGGCAACGGCAGTGATCCTCGCGAGCTGGCGCATGATCGGCACCTCCCTTTTCACCAGTGCCTTGGTGCTCTCTGCTGCTGCTGCTGCTGGAGGAGGTAAATCCCTCTGCAAGCCGGGGCTCCATCAAGGTCCACTGGCAGCCCCAGAACAAGGATTTGAACGGCCAGCAAAGGCTAACGTACCCAGGAGCAACGAAGCCGCACCCCTCAGCCTGGAGCTTTGGGAACAAGTGAGGAAGAGCAATGCTGGCTCCTTGCTCTTCAAAAGCTCTCAGGGAGGAGAAAAGGGACCTTTCTGCAATTGCAATGCTACTTGCAAAGACAGCAAATACTGTCAGCCACAAGCCTTCACTCCTAAATTCTAGAGTAAAAGACCTCCCTTGAGCACACAAAGACGGGGCACAAAGGGCACGTGAAGAGGCAGCCCGAATCCCAAAGGCTGCAATAATCCTCTTTGGGAAATCTCCCCAGGTTGAAAAGTTTGTATATCCTGACGCGACTGCTGCAATGAAAACACAATCACACAAAACATCAGCCAGCCAAAGAAATGAAAAAGTTACCCCGCACACAACGAGAGGAGGGACGGAGCATCTCCCTGGCTCCCAGCAGAGTTCGGCTTGGCGCACACCTCACGTGGCTACTGAACTCCCCGAGGTAAATACGCAGCGTGGAATCACACAACAGCAGGCAGCGATCAACAGTTTCCACTAAGGCCACTGAGCCCCAAACACCGACGATCCCAAACCTGGAGCGGATGAGCTGACCTTCAGGTCCCTTCGGGTCAGTACTGCTCCGCACACCTGCACTCAGCCTTACCGTAGCCAGGGCTTCCCATGCAGTTATCTGTAACACATCCCTCCAGAGGTGACCGTCCGTCCAGGGATCCTAGAGAGATGCTGGGCGGTGAGGGCAACACTGCCTCTGTAAAACAGAAATCACGGCCCCGTCTCACCATTTCCGAACCCCAAGATAAGAGCTGGGCAGCTCTCTGCCCCCTCCATCCTCCCGACCACCGTGACAGGGATGCAAGCGGCAGCTCAGACCGCACTGACAGCTTCTCGTTCACAGCAAAGGTGGCGACGTACAGCTCACGAGCGCAAGAGAAGCAGCAGCACTCCTGTCGCAGCACATCACTTTCCTAAGCTGTGGGTAAAAACCCAGGTGCCAGCTCTGCGGGGGATCAGGGACCGCTCCTGCACCGGCTGCCCCGAGGCGACACACTGTGTCTCTCCGGCGCTGCATGGAGCAGAACAGATTGATCCGTGCAGGCAGCAGTTGGTCACTGCTGATTTCTGACCACCTCTGAGGAGGTGGAGACCACAGAGCCTTCAGGCAGCACTGCTGCCCCACTTAATCCACGGCTGCAAATGAACAGGAGGCAGAGCGGTTTAAACCCAAGTGGCCCTTCAAAAACCCTCCCAGGGCTTCAGGTCACCCTGCAGAGGCTCCGCTGCAAAGCTGATGAAAGAGGAAACAAGGAGAACCATGGGGTGATGGCAGGGAAGGATAGGAGCAGCCCCTGGGACCACTGAGAACGGCTCCCAAAGGATCTTCCCATCCCTTGGCACAGCCTCCTGTCCTTGCCTGCACACCCTGTGTCCGACAGTCTTGCAACCAGGAGAGGAGGAAAGTGCTGCCAACTCCACCCCACAGAAACTCCAACTGTTGCTGTGGTGGGAAGGGAAAACCGTCTGGCATGCGATTGCTGACAACATAACAAGTTAGTAGGACTGCTCTTAATTACTTGCAGCATTAGGCACACAGGCAAGAGCGCTCAGAAGTCATGCTTCAAATCAGCCTGCATATACAGAGTGTTTTGTGAGAAACTAAAGCTAAATGAAAACTGCATAAGCATGCATCCAGTGTCTTTTGATCAGTAAGCACGTGTGGAATTGCACGTTGTATTGAATGGAAGCAGATCGCTGCCTGTGTAACAGTAACCCCAGGTTCAACCTACGAGGATCAGAAAAGGCTCCAGGTAGCAGCCGGACAGCACCAGGAGCGGGCAGCTCAGATCAAACCAGAAAGCCATCACGGGGGGTGAAATGCAAAGTGAATTAAGCAAAGCCCATCACAACACACGCGCACACACAGTTGGATTCATGCATCACCGGTGCCAAGGCTACAGCACAAATGTCACTCCCCAGCACCATTTTGTTAAAGCACCTGGAAAAGTGCAGCGAGCTGCAGCCCTGCTCCTTTGACTCACAGAGCATCAGCGGGCCCAACAGGAAGCCTACTGCCAGGCTTTAATCTGTACTACATTTAACATTATTAAATACATGAAAGGATGCACCAGGAACAAGCAAATCACAAGAAATGCTGTGCATTTGTCTGAAAGGAAAGAGCACTGGGGGTTTTAATCAGCATAAGCCATAACAACCCTTCCACACTCAGCAGAAATGGGCATCACTAAAACCAAACCCTGACAGAGGGCAGTGAAGGAGCACCGCAAGCTCTGCAGCAAGTCCCAGCTCTGAAATCACCATAACCAACGTGAAGCGAGCGGCTCCCACACTTATCCTGCAGGCGCCACATTTCAGGGGTCTCGGGCTCTCCACACTTAGGGCTTCGGCAACACGGCGAATGCAGTTCTGTCCCCCACTGCCTGGGGGCAACACAGACGTGCCTAACTCCCATGTAATTCTCCCCTACACCCTGATTATTGTCAGACACCAACACACTCAGGGCTGGCAGCGCTCAGCCTTCGGCTCTTCCCTGCCTGGCGGAGCCAACGGCCCCAAAGGCTCAGTGATGAGAGCAGCCTGCCTGGAACGCAGGGAAACGCACCCCCCCACCCCGCTGAAGATGTCAGCTGAATAATCCCATCAGCTCTCCACCAGGAACTGCCTGCTATATACTAGATACAGCAGCCAGATACCTGTCGCAGCCAGTTCCCAGTGAGTCGGTGGAAAAAGGAGAAAGGATGCCTTGGGCACACTTGATATGAATGGTCCCTTTACAGTCTGTGACGTGGGCAGATGTGATAATTCATGTTGCACAAGACAAGTCTTGCAGCCCCAAAGCAGAAAGGCGTATCATCTGTTTCTGTCTCCCCCAGCAGCAGAAAGGCATTTTTCTCCTGCAGGTCTCCTGGCCCATCTGCCAGCCCTGGCACCCTGGGCACGGAAGTTGAGGCAGGACGAACGTCCCAACCATCTCTGGGGGCAGCCTTAATAGGGCACAACCCAAATTACTGAGCACCAGGTGTGCAGCTGCCAAAGTGTATGGTTTGCCCTCTTCTTCAGACAGCAAAGCAAGCAAACTCGCCTGGGATATTAAGCAACCACACATTGTTCTTCCTTTTTTATTTACTTATTCACTAGTCAGATGGGATACTGAAGCCCCAAAACTGTGTGCGGGGGCAGCAAGTCCCAGCTGCTCTCCCTAGCTGACACAGAGCCACCCTTCCACACCAGGGAGATGGCGCAGACCAGCACGGTCCAGCCGCCAGACACGTGCGGGAGCCTGGGACACTGCTGCGCTCAGAGCTCGGGGAGCTGCAGCACCCCGGCTGCGTGACAGCAGACAGGGCAGACCTGGGCTCTTTCAGGGCCTCCTTCAGCAGAGCAGTGGCTCCCCTCTCTCCTGGCTGCGGTGCAGCGCAAGGGGAGAAAAGGGCCGGCACCTCGGTTTAATCACTAGCACGCAGCCCCTGTTGAGCCGTGACCATGTCCCCCACTGAAACGCTTTGGGAGCTGCCTGCCTGGAGAGCGGCTCTCAGCAGGCTCTGTGCTGAGTCCCTTCCCATGGGGCAGGAAGGTCCCCCAACTCCCCACTGCAGTGCAGCAGCCCCAGGCAGAGGGTGCAGCTGCCGGTGCCCAGAGACCTGTGAGCCAGCAGAGGATTTTGGCTCCCTCTTCCCCCTGGGAGCAGGCAAGGCTCTGCAGTGGGGGACAGGGAGCCAGGGAGACATCGCAGCCCTCCGCAGGGCTGTGACGAGTTTTGCATCCATCGCCAAGGCAGGCCGTTCTTCTGGGGCCCTGAGGCTGAGTCCAGTGGGAGCAGTGCTCAGCTGCTGCAGAAAGCATCCCAAGTCTCCTCCCAGCAGGGCTGAACGACGCCACACGGGTGCCCTCGTCCTCCCTTGCAGAGGGGATTTCTTTCCCTGCAGCGTTTTGCCCTGCTCAGACACCAGCACTAATGCCCAGACTGGCCCCGCACAAAGTCTCTCCCAAGGCAGGGAGGGGAGCAGCAAAACCAGGGAAATGGCCCAGCCTGGGAACCAGCAGGTCGAGCTCCTGCACTGAGCCCCGAGCAACAGCACCGAGCCTGACCCAAGGCTGCAGCATCATTTCCTTGGTGCAAATGCAGCGAGTGGCACAAAGCCGCTCTGCCTGAGCTGCCCTGCTCCTGAGGGAGGGGTTTGGCTCCCAGGGACATAGCTAGGGAAGTGGCAAAGCATGACGTAGAGGAGCGTGGTAGAGATGCACACGGAGAATTCAGCATCGTCTGCCCTGCCTGGCTCCAACAGTTGTGGGCAATGAGGGAGCTCAGTCGTGAGCAGAGGTTTGCAGTCGTGCACTGCTGTTCATCGCTCACAGACCAAGGAGTCATCCAGCATCAGCCTCCCACCGCTGTCGAACAAGGTCCCGCGGCCACGTTTCAAGTGGTGAGCGAGAGCCTCTGGAGCAGAGCAAGAGGCCGCTTCTGGCACAACAGGCATCCTTGCTTCCACAGGTTTGGGTCCTCCTCTTTTGCTGGCATCCTCCCTCTGCTACAAGCCCAACTCCTTGAGAAAGGAGTCTACAGGAAGCTAATCGCATTGCATGCTTGATGCACGCGTTAAACTGAGAGTCTCATTTAAGTACAGCAGGTGGAAGTCATGTTCAGACAGCAGGTCCTATCTGTCTGTCCGTCTCTGAGGGGTGTCTTGTTTTTGTGATCGCTAACACGTGTAACTGCAGCGCAGAATTAGAAAGCTTTTTTTCTTTTGTTACAGAAGCCCCATGTTTGTCTTGTGAAGTTTCCTGAGGAGTCTGTCAGTGCAGAAATTCATCCTTACGTGCGTTATCAGAAGCTGTTCCAGCAGACTAGACCAGGGTTTTATGGCAGAGCCCAAAGAGCAGAGCTGCCTGGAGATTGCTCGGCTGGACTTGGCCTTCTGTACTGGAAGGTCTGTCAGCCAAGAAGCATCATCTTTCAAACTGCCCCTTCCATGTAAGCCAGCTCCCCGCCTCACCTCACCGGCCGGTTCTACCCCAGGAAAACTTCCCCTACAACTCCACGCATGCAAACACCGGTGTATGGAGTAATGCGGAAGAGCGTTGAGGAGCTAGGCGATGGGAACTAGCCAGACTGTCCCAGGAGGAAAGAGAAACAGTATAAACTGTCCTGCACATCTTATCTGTTACAACCCCTAGCTTGGCATGCTTTAGTGGCTATAATGTCACATGACCGTTTCATGAGCATAACGTAATTCTGCTTATTGCGCATGCGCTTGTTGCATAAAAACTTCTTAGTTCCCCCTCCCTGGGTTCCTCGCCATGGACCGACGCTCAGCGGTGCCGGGGACTCTCCCATCTTCTTATCGCCTTGATGAGGATAACACGGGGGAACCCCTGCAGGGACACAGACTGGCTGGAGCAGCCATTTCTCCAACAGCTGCTGTTTGATCTTCTAACGATCCTTGTGTGCCTTGTATTTGTGCATCTGTCCCTGCCTGGGGTCGGGGTGGCACCCCCACCTTGCGCCCACAACCGGGAAGCACCCTGAACAGCACACGACACCAAGGCAAACAAGGTCCTCCAAACAGTGATTTTGGACAGCAGGAAGTTTCTCCGGGTGTCCTGGGGGGGATGTAAGCAGCACTCGTAGTGATGCAGATGCACTGTACTGCTGCCACTCCAGGCACGAGCTGCCAGGCGAGGCCTGATGGCACTTCTTCACTGAATATGAAACAAGATGATCAAGCAGGACTCAAGCTACCCCCTTCTGTGACAGCAAGCTACAGCGTGATGCCTCAGCCCCATCAGCATAAACCGAAGCAGCCCTGTGGAGATCAGCTGGTAACACCGCTTTTCTCCCGCCACAAGTCTGTCCCAGTGCTCTGACCACAAGCCTACTCGGCCCCCTACAAACCCCTGGCAGCAGTTCTGCTGCTTTCCACAAGCAGCTGGGCCCCAGCTGATCAAACAGCAACTGTTGGAGAAATGGCTGCTCCAGCTCTGCTGAAAAAGGAGCAAATGGTTGGGAGGCAAACACAACGGGAAAGCACGGCCCGCTGGCACTTCTGCGCTGAACACGATCCTTTCTGGGCAACTGCAAAACATCAAACCCAAATGCTAACTCTGCAAAATTATCCCCACCATCTGCATCCACGCTCTCCTCCAGGCACGTACCAGTACCACGAGTGAAGGATCCCAGACCAAACCCAGCTACGACCCACGTCAGCAGCACATGGCAACAGATGAACAGCTCTCCCACCCCACACCCGTGCTGTTACGTTCCTGCCTTGGCAGGGCTGCGATGCGCAAGGGAGAACGACCTGCCGCACACTTTATTGGTGCCAGCAGCACACAGGCAGACTTTCCCAGCCCCTCTGCAGCACCGGGAGGCTTCATCGCCGCCAGGAATGGAAACAGACACACTCAGCCTGCCCCAGCTTCCCCCAAACCACCCACCAAGGACGCTCACCTCCAGCAATTCCCCGGTTCCCTCTCGGCACAGAAAAGCTCCCACGACCCGCAGTGGGGCTGGAAGGCCCAGCAATGAGCTGCCGTCACTCACAATCCGTCACACAGCAGTCACATATGCCCCGTCCATGGCTGGGCACGTCACTCCAGAGCACCAAGGGAAATAAAGCCCCCAGGCCCAGGTCCCCAGCAGGCACTGCAGGCTGCTTTCCCACCTGTGGCAACAAATCCCTGAGAAAACCTGCTGGGGGACAGGAGGCAGCAACAAAAGCGCTGCCAGAAAGCTAATTGCTCAGCCATTTCCTTTTGCCCCCCAGAGTCCCTCACAAGGCCAAGGAGTGTTACAGAGCAAAATACAGCTTGCATGGGCATCACCTAGCCAGTGAGAAGCAGTGGTTGTCTGCAATTCCAAGAAAATTACTCATGGGCTGCGTGCACTGGAGGGGAAACGGTGCGGGTGTCACAGCAAAACGTGTGGGTTTTAAAAACAGGAGAGCCTAGGCACATGACATTTTTCTACGCAGAGGAGAGACAAATATTAAACCATTTTGCCATTACTAGCTTGTTAATTCAGGGCAAAACTGCAGAGCAGACCCCGGTAGTACTGAGCTATTTCACAAAACACGCCCTACCCTGCCAAGGACTGTGCGCTCATGATTCACATGACTCGCAGGACCCTTAAAACCTGCCAGGCCTTCTTGCGCCCTGGGCAAGTAAGGAGACCCAGCTGGAAGCAGGCACAGAGCTCTACTGAAAGGGACAACGGTCGGGTCAACAAAGGCCCAGGGAGAATTTCTGGCCTCCCTGAAGGCCATCAGTATTTTGCCATTGTGTCCCTGAAGGCTCACAGCACCGTCACCTGCTCCAAGTCCAGCCAGCCCGGTCACAAAGGAGACAAACCAGGAGCCGGACTCTCCAGTTCAAGCTTGAAAGCTCAGCAGCACCTTCTCAGGCAAACGCTTCCAGTAAAGCTCAGGCTTTCTACACACACAAGGCCGAGAGTCTTGCACACTTTGGGCACTCACCCTTCCCAGTAATGACAGGGGCCTTGGCATGCATTAGGGGTACCAAGAAAGAAAAATGAAGAGATACAAACACTGAAGAGGCCGTGTTTTCAGGTAAGTGGTAATGCATGTTCCTAATTTATTGACATCCTCCAGCTTCCCTCTTCCTTCCCCTGCTTGCTTGAAGACCACAGACAGAGCAGGCATACCACTGGCAACAGCCCTGCAGCCACTGCCCTGGTTCCTGTCCCCAGGACACAACGCTGCCAAGAGCAGCCCAGCCCAGCATGGAGGGGCTGGAGAGTTTCCCCGCCACAGCGCTGGTGGCAAACTGACCCACACCTCTGCTGTCCCCCAAGCACGGAGCTCCGGGGATGGTTCTCTTTGGCTACTAGCGTCTTTTGCCTACTTCTCTAGGTTCCTGTGCAGCATCCCTCCTCACACTGAGACTCTTCTGCACACACTGTCAGCTACCTGAGAGCAACAACCTCCTGGCCTGGAGGGGAGTCAGAGACCTCCAGGAGAAACGTGCCATCTGCCACCAAACATCACCAAGCCAGTCCAACCCACAATGCACTGGCATAGAAAAAGAAAGATACTACACACTTTATGCCAGGGTACCTGAATATATACTTGCCTATAAGAAGGGCTCGTTTGACACCAGCCGAAGAAGAAGCCTGAGAACCACCTACCCAGGGCTCCCTCCTGCCCCCAGGAAGAAAGGATCCTCCAGCTTGCGCAGGAGCAGACTGCATGAACCTGGCAAGAGGAAACCTCACAGAGTTTGAACAGCACTGAGCAGTCATCCCTGGTCATTCGCTTGCCAGGGACAAAAAACAAAAGCAATTTTACTGCACCAAGGTGATGTGCGGGTAGCCTTCAGACTGCAGTGCCAGGAACTCTGGCTGCGGAGTCCACAAGCGCTTGCAGAGTGGCGTGAAGAAGGCAGAGACAAAGGGGAGGCCCCTCTGGGTGAGCAGGTGCCTCTGTAGGAGCTTACCAGGCCACGGACGAAGTGTCCCAGCACTCACTGCAAGAAGCTGCCCCATTTCTCTCTTGCACAGAGCTCAAGGACCCAGGCAGCAATCAGGAAAAGCAGCAGAAGACAAGGCAGTAGATCGAGGGCAGATGCTAAGCCCACAAGGACCAGCCAGACTGCACCACCACCGCCGCCGCCAATACTCGCACACCTTCTGAACAGGCCAAATACCATAATCCACCATCACCTCGTGCCCTCTTTAAGCTGCCTCGCAGGTGGGTGAAGACATTTTGTGGCACTTGTGCAAAGGGAACGTATCCTCCCCCTCCACTGCCACAAAGGCTGCCTGGGACAGGATGGGAGTTCTCCCCAGACACATTTACGAGGCAGCTCACAACTGAATTGCACCTTGACTCCCGGGCTGAGCTCCCTCTGAAGGAAACAGCAACCTCAGCTGCTCGCGGGCAAAATAGGACCCTTAAGAAGGCAAGGTCACAGAGCACTCCAGTGGCCTGCTGGAGAGCAGGCTCTTCTTTGTGCTCCTGAAAATCCTGCTGCCATTAACAGGAGAAACATCAATAAGCACTTAAAAATGCAACAGTCACTGCGAGAAGAGCTGGCATGACTTCCCGCTCCTAATTCACTGCATGGGCAACGGGTCATGTTTCGCCCACTGAGTGGCTCACCTCCGACATCCTAGTCCTGGTCCTCACCATTGACATTGTTGGCTGAGGGAAGGGTTCTCCAAGCAAGTGTAAGATGTTCAAACATGCTTTATGCATTTTCCTTCTCTAAATCCAATAAGAGGGTATAAAAATAAAATAAATAGTGACTAAGATGAACGGCAGTTCTGGAACTCATTTTCTGCGAGGCAGCCCTCTTCATACTGCTGTGCACATCTGTCTGCTAAAAATTTGATAAGAACATGAAAAGAAAGCAGCTCGAGAAAGGGAAAGATGAACAGAAAAGAGAACACAAGAGAAACTGTCTCGAGGTACAACCTGATGAACTCAGAGTATTGCTACATCACAAAGTAGCTTCTCCCATGTAAAGCAGATCAGACAAGATGGTACAAAGAAGGTTGGGGCTCTGAATCAAGAGCTTCTCCTTTGAGCCGCTCTTCAGTTCAGCTACAAGAGACTGCAGAAACACCATCAGGAATTATTTTCCTTTTCTGAGAAGATGAGCCACAAAAGCCAAGTTGGGTTTCCTTCAAACTCAGCAGGTATCTTCCCACTCCCATTGGTAGGAAACTAGTCAAGCCCTAGCCATCAGCTGCCCAGACTGAGCACAAGGGTTTATTCTCACTTTGACATGGCCCCTGTGCATAGCACCCCCCGATGAGTCTGAACCCCTTTGTGCTTGGGGAGGGAGCGTCACATCTCCACAGTGGTGCAAAGGGAGCTGAAGGCAATTGAGAGTCAGACTCTGAGCGATTCCCTCTTCATTTGCTTGCTTAGCTTTCTTGGTAAGTTGTGTCCAGAGTAAGGCAGGTAGTTTGCTGTGTCACTTTCTTATTTCAAGCATTTTCAAGTTGCTCCACTGTTTTTCATTACTTCTTCTCCCCCCATCCTGCTTTTGAGAAGGTAAGCGATGGTAGTTTCAGGGGCCACTACGCAATTGCAGCTCAACATTCAGTGCAAAACACTACAAGGTCATGTACTGATGCGAGTGAGGCACCTCAGAAGAGAGAACCCTTAACACCCGCTCACTAGAAAGGACAAACAGTTGAAACGTTTTACTCCTGAAAAGGGCTCGCTGCCCTGGCTTTTCTTCTCCCTTTAAAACCTATTGCTTTTGAAAAGCACCTTAAAAAGCCAAGTGGAAAGTAACAAAGAAGAATGGATTAACATTTCCTCCCTTTGCTTGAAGAGGCTGTTAGTTAAATCCAGGGCCCCTTTAAGCCGGGCGCTGTAACACCTTGGGAGAGAGAGAAGTCCTGTGCCAGGGAACTCCTCACCTCCACGGCCACGTCGCAGAGCAAGGACCAGGGCAGCCAGGCGAGAGCAGCGTCACGGACGGCCCAGGCAGCAGCAGGGATGAGACCGGCCTCCAATCTCTTCCTCAGCTCCACGACCTGCTCCCAGTGCTGTGCTCTGCAGGGGTGGGCTCAGCCTCTTCCTCAGCTCCACGACCTGCTCCCAGCACTGTGCTCTGCAGGGGTGGGCTCAGCCTCTTCCTCAGCTCCACGACCTGCTCCCAGCACTGTGCTCTGCAGGGATGGGCTCAGCCCATCCCCTGCGGAGCTGCAGAGCAAACAGAAAGTCTAGCTCTTCCTCTCTTGTTAAAGCAAAGGCACGTTTCATTCCCTTACAAATGATAGTGAGGAATACTAGACTATAACTGTCCCATATAGGACTTGGAAAATCCTCCTTGTCAAAGACACTTGAGTCTTCTTCCCCTGTCTTTCCTACTGTGAAAGGTCCCACACAAAGGCTTTGTCCCCCTGAGTCCCCATGGTCAGACAGTGCCTGTCATGCAGCATTGCTTTTCCTTCTGCTTCCCAGGCTTCGCATGTTTCAAAACACGTGTTTCCTAAAGCAGCACCTTCCCTTTCTCCTATTGAACAAGCTTGGGAAGAGTTCAGACTTACTGCCTTGTCTGATTTGCATCAGGCCTCCTGGACTGAGGTTGTGTGAACCAGCAAGCAGTTAGTTTTGTTGTGGTTCTTTTGCTTTTTTCTTTAAGGGAAGACTCGTATCTCACAAATGCCTGGGCTCAATCCATCTACTGGGCTCAATCCTGCCCCCCCAGGGCAGACAGCTTTGTAAAAGGGCAACTGGAGGCAGCCATGTGTTCCCCCAGAAAGGCCCCTTTGAGCAATGGGGCAGTTGCTCTGCTGTGCCGGATGACCCGCTGCAGTCCAGGGGTGCCTCGAGGCGAGCAGGGAGGATCTTCAGTCTTCTGGTAGCTCCCAGCATGGACATGGGTGGGATGGGGATGGGGGGGTGGCACGGGAGGGGTGGGACTGGACACAGCCCTGGAGTGTTTTGAATGGGGGATGTGGGCAGCAACACTGAGCCTGTGCTTCCAATTTTAGTTTGGTCAGGTATTGCTGGATTTCTCCCCTGAGACTGAGCTGCTCCAAAGCCATCAGCCATGGCTATTGGAAAGGCTTTGTTCTTTTTGTGGAAGCTGATGCAAAGCAGAATTACCAAACCCACCTCAGATCAATACAGCCAAAAGTAATCACTCCCCACCCCATGGTCTGTGTGCACAAACCTTCCTAGGTAAACTGCACTGACATACTGGCTGGCCTAATGCACTTTGGCTGGAGAACAGTTAGGTTAGCAGCTGCAGCAGCAGGGTTGGCACCAATCCTCCTGGGGTTGTTTTATTTCCTTTTTTACAAGCTTTTTTCTTTTTTTTCTTTTTTTTTTTACAAATGTACAATTTGTAAAAAATACATTTTACAGTTTACAAATTATGTGTAACTCAACTGAATTCCATATAGGTCACTAATTTGCTGCAGGGATAGTGATAATCTTTAAGCAAACACAGATGGGTGTGGATGGTAGTAAGGAAAATCAATTTAGTACAGCTGTGATTACCAAACATAATTTGGGGCCACATGAATCTAATTTGCAGTGGATGTCCAGCTTTTAAGGAGAAGGTTTCTTGACTGTTAGAACCAAGTATAAACACTTCTTGATCTATGCATAGAGTGAGTCATCTTCCTATACTGTGATTACATTAGGGGCTTATCAGCAAAAAGGTAGAAAAAGCTGAAAGGTTGACAAAATTGAAAGCACAGTGAAAAGGGTGAGGGCTCCTGTAGGTAACACCCAGGATCAGGTACTGGAATAAATGCAGCCTCTTTATGCAAGGAAAAAGGAATTTTCCCAAAAGCAGCATCCAGTTTAAGCTGTATGGAGGTTTTGGGCAACTCGCTTTAAATCCTGGTAAGGTGTGAGTAGGCCTGGTGTAAGTTTTGGGAGGGGAGGAAGCCGAGTGCAGTACTTGTGGAGGGGCTGCCCTAGGTATGCCGAGGCAATCTTGTCATGCCCAGAGCTCTTGCGTGTGGCCCTGGTTGGTGGGGGATCCATTGTAGCAGGATGGCACTCCTTGGACTAAGCTGTGAGTAGACCTGGTGTAAGTTTTGGGAGGGGAGGAAGCTGATCAGGGCACTAGTTGTGGTGCTGCCCTAGGCATGTGAAGACAAACTTGTCGTGCCAAGAGCTCCTGCCTGTGAGGCCTGGTTGGTGGGGGAGTCACTTCAGCAGGCTGTCCCTCCTAGCAGTAAGCTGTGAGTAGGCCTGGTGTAAGTTCTGGGAGGGGAGGAAGCTGAGCAGGACGCTTGTTGTGGGGCTGCCCTCGTCATGCCGAGGCAAACTTGAGGTGCCCAGAGCTCGTGCGTGTGAGCCCTGGTTGGTGTGGGAGACATTTTAACAGGATGGCACTCCTGGTAGTAAGCCATGAGTAGGCCTGGCATAAGATACAGGAGGCGAGGGAGCTGAGCAGGACACTTGTGGGACTGCCCTAGGCATGGAATAGTAATGTTTTCCTACCCAGAGCTTGTGCATGTGAGCCCTGGTTGGTTTGGGAGCTGTTTTACGAGGGTGGCCCTCTTAGTGGTAAGCTGTGAGTAGGCCTGGTGTTAAGTTTTGGGGATGGGCTTTTGCAGCAGCCTCACAGACGCCTCCGATCCACAGCAGTGCTGTTTGCAGGGTGCCGCGGACAAGGCTGGGGAAGGCTCCGTCCTACGGTATCATCCCTCCCTCCCGCCGGGATACTGCGTGCAGCGCGACCCCTTCTCCGGGCTGAGGGCCGGGACTGGCAGACTGCGGCATGACGAGCTCCCTGGGAAGGGCCCAGCTGTGCTGGGACAGCAGTGACAGGGCTCAACTCTCCTTGTCAGGTGTGCCAGGGCACTCAGAGGCTGCGTGCTCTGTTTTTGGGTCTGAGGAGGGTCCCGCAGGAGGGTATTGCTATCAACACCAGGCTGAGCGTGGCCAAGCTCCAGGACGACCTGTGCAGCCAGCTGAGGAGGAGCTGTGCACTGCAGGGGCCATGGGGCCCTTGCCAGCCCCAAAAGAGGGAGCGGGCGACACGCTGAGGGCGGCAGGGCACTGCTGCGGGGCTGGCGCTGGGCCTGGCCATGCCTCCCGGCCCCGCTTCATCTCCTCCATGCCCCACAGTCCGCGCGACCTGCTTGCCGCGGGGCGGCAGGGGGTGTTTTGCGGCGGCGAAGGACAGCGTGTCCCGCGTCCCCCAGGCCCAGGAGAGCCCCGAGCACCAGCAGACTCTGTACGTCGCTGCCAGGCGCTGCTTCCTGGGGAGCTGCGGGGACCTGCAGGCTGCGGCCCTCGACGTCACCGGTGAGCTGGAGCGGGCGATCTCTGCGGCTGCTTCCCCTGCACCGCTGCTGTCCCCGTCTGCCCGGGCCGGGGGGCTGCGGGGGCGCCCTGATGTCGGTGTGTCGCCCTGATGTCGGTGTGTCGCCCTGTGCACGCGGGCACCGAGTGGCTGACAGGGGAGGAAGCGATGCTGCTCTCGGCAGGTAGGTGACAGGGCCCCAGGCCCAGGGGTTTGGGGGAGTTTGGGCCCCGGCACTGCAGCGGTCGCTGAGATAGTGGCGGCCGTGGAGCGGCGTCGCCCTGCCGGGGAGGCTGGGCTGGTGCCGGGTGCGGCCCTGACGCCGTGGCCGGTGCCGTTGCAGCTCTGCGGGTGCTGCGGAAAGACAAGGACCCGCGGGTGCAGCAGGCGGCCGCTCGGCTCCTCCGGGACACCGGCCTCGAGCAGCCCCCGCGGCGGCGCTGAAATAAACCTCGCCGGGAACCTGCTGCAGCAGCGGGGGTGTTTCTGCGCCGGGGCCTGGGAGTCGTTTTGCCCCCCGCCGCCCCCGTTTGCTGCCGGGTCCTCGGGGCTCTGGCCAGGGCCGCTGTCCTGGGGCTGAAGGGGGCGGGGCCGGGGGCGGGGCCAGAGCTGCGGCTGGGGCGGGGCTGAAGGGCGGGGCTGGGCCGAGGCGGGGCCGGAACCAGGGGCGGGGCAATGCCGCGGGTGGGGCGGGGCAAGGGGCGGGGCCAGACCAGGGGCGGGGCAGAACCGCGAAGTGGGCGGAGCCAATGCCAGGGGCGGGGTGGAGCTAGGTGGGGTGGAGCCATGGGAGGGGCGGGGCCAGAGCAGGGGGCGGGGCCAGGGCCGGGGCGGAGCAGGGCGGCCACTTCCCGGCGGCTGCGCGGCCGCTCCGGCCCCTAGAGCCGCGGGCGGGCGACGGCGCTGGGTGTCCGGGGCCCCCGGGCCGCCCCCTCCCCGGCGCGGGGCTCCCGCTCGCCGCATCCCGGAGGTGGCGGGGCGGCGGCAGCAGCGAGCGCTGCCCCGGCCGGGCCGCCCGGCCCCAGGTAAGCGGTGCGGGCCCGGCCGGGGCGGGGTGCTGTGCCCGGCCGGGCGAGGCGGCTGCGGGGCGGGAGGCAGCTGCGGGCCCGGCCCGGTGCCCTCACTTCGGTGCCGCCGCCGGGTGCTGCCCGCTGCCAGCTCGGCCCGGGCCCCGCGGTGGGGGGGAGCAGCCGCGCTCGGCCGGGTTCGGGCTGCGGGGCCGGTGGGGGCCGGCGCGGTGCTGTAAAGGCCGAGGGGCCGGAGCCCAGCGCCTGCCTGGCCCGGGCTGCCCAGCGCCGCGGGGCTGGGCCCTGCCTGCAGGGAGCGGAGGGTCCCCCCGGCCCAGGGGCCCGGCACGGCCCGACCCGCGCGGGGCCGCGGGGCTCATTCCCCCCCCCCCCCCAACCCCCACTGGGGCCGGGAGGGGAGGGCTGGTGCCTGGGGGCTGCGAAAGGGGCTCAGGGCACTGCTGCGGGGCTGGAAACGGGGGTGGTGCAGGGTGGGGGGTTTGGGGGGCTCAGCCTCCACTTCAGAGCCCCCAAACGGGCCCCCGGGGCCTGTCTGGTAGCACCAGAAACGCAGTGCTTGGGGATGGAGGCTAAGTCCTGCGTGTCTGGTGCTCCCAGACAGGCTCCGGGGGCTCGTTTGGGGGCTCCGAAATGGAGGCTTATCCTGCGAGTCTGGGTCTCAACCCCAGGCTGCTGGGGCTGGTCTCAGGGGGTTTAGTCCTGGGCTTTGGTGCTGGAGAACAGGTTCAGGGGGCTGTTTTGGGGCTGGAGAGGCAGGATGGGGGTCAGGTGTGGGGCTTGGAAAGGGAAGCCAAGTCCTGTGGTTTTGGGGCTCAAGGATGGGTCCAGGGGGCTGCTGTTGGGGCTCAGAGTCCATTTCTGAGCCCCTAAACAGCCCCCAGACCTGTGTTTGAGCTGCAAGAGGGCAGGGTTTAGCTTCCCTTTCTCAGTCCTGCATTTTTGGGCCTCAGGAAGCAGGTGCTGGGGGCTTGGAGACAGAGGCCAGGTCTTGGGTCTTTCACCTCAAAAATGGAGACTAAGTCCTGCATTTTTGGGGCTTGAAAGTGGAGGCCTGGTCTTGGGTTTTTGAGCTCAAAAAGTGAGGCTAAGTCCTGTGTTTCTGGGACTTGCAAACTGCTCCAGGGGGCTGTTTCTGGGCCTGGAAACCAGAGACTAAGTCCTGCATTTTTGGGACTTGAAAACAAGAGACAGCCATCTGTTTTCAGCCCCAGAACCAGAGGCCAAGGGGGCCTGTTTGTGGGTGGTGGGAGGGTGAGAGGGGTGGGAGGGTGGTTGGGCTGGGGGGTGGGAGGGGGGTGGGCAGGGCCTGTGGACCCTCACCGGAGGTGGGGGTCCACATGCGGGTGCCCCGGCAGCAGGGAGGCTGGCATGCACCAGGCCGAACCTCGCGTCTGAGATAGTCTCTGGAGCGAAAGCGCTTTTTGGGGAGGAAACACGAGCAGACACCGTCTTCCAGTTCCCCTGTTTATTCCCCATTTGTACAATACTTGGACTCTTTATTCAATGTGTGTATGGCGTATGTACACTGTTAATAAACTAACTGTGCAATATGTATGAAATATTAAATTATGATATTAATATGCAAGCTGTGACAGTGATTGATTTACGACCTTGTCAGTCACCACCATTGCTGTAATGAGGCCAAGCCCTAAGGAGCCAGAGCTGAGCTGTGAGGAGCCCCTGCTGTGCTCCCAGCAGGTTCCCAAGGAGGCCCAGAGCCAGGCGGGCGCAGGCAGGTCGTCCCCAGCCAGGAGCAGGGCCCCGCGCAGGGCGGCGAGCGGAGGCATCGTCCTGCTGCGAGCAGGGAGCCGGGTGGCTTCTGTCCCGGAGGAAACAAACCTCACACTGCCTCTCTGCGCCGCGGTGCTCCCGGCTTCACTGCGGAGTGCAGAAAGGAGGCGCGAGGCCATTGCGTGGTGTCAGCAGCCCCTGGCCAGGACACAGAGACAGGCAGTGAGGCTGGAGCTGTTACTCACCAGTGACACAACCCCCCCAGGCTCCTTAGGGAGAAGGCACCAGGGGAAAATGCCCCCAGACTCACCAGGAAGCGCCTCCGAGGTCCCCGCGGGGGTGAGGGGGGCCGGGATGCAGCCCCTGCTGCCGGACACGCTGTCCCAGGCTCTGCGCGCAGGCAGCAGCGTCCGAGAGCCAGTGCTGGGGCGATGCAGGGGCGTTTGCACTGGCCATCCCAGACAGCCCTGCTTGGGCTCCTCTGTCCCTGGAAAAATAAAAAGAAATCAAGGGGGTTTCAGGAGAGACCCAGCACCATCACAAGCCACCCCAAGCCCCGTGATGGGGCCCTTTCCCAGCCCAGCCTTGGCCCAGCACAGCCCCAGCTCCAGCACCACCGCTGCCCGGGCACAGGTTGGGGCAGGTGCTGCAGCAGCTCCCAGGGCAGCGCTGGGCACTGGAGCTTTCCTGAACTCCCTTCGCAGGGACCCAGCCTGAGCCATGTGCGGCACAAACCTGCCCCACGAGGGCCTCAGTGTGTGACGCTGCGGCAGCTCTGCACAGTCCCAGCAGCCCGGCCCGGTGCTCCCTGGCCGTGCGGAGAGACCAGCTCTGACCCCCACAGCGGGCACAGGCCCTGCAGGGACACAGCACTGGTGCAGCGGCACCCAGCTCGGCCATGCCCACCCCGTGGCCCCCCCCACACCGCAGAGGGGCAGCTGCTCCTTGGGCAGACCTGCCAGGGGGGACGGGCACCACAGCCTCTAGTGACCCCCCCCAAACTGCTCCCTGCTACAGGACAAGGAGCACGAACTGATGCTACAAGGTGAAATGAGATTTTTTCTTTTTTTTTTTTTTTTTCCCTAAACAACAGCCCCCACCCACCTCCTGGGCTCCAGAGTCCTTGGAGACCCCCTCAGGCACTCTTGGGCCTACAGCCAGCAGCCAGAGCCCCACTGAGCCCCCCCCCAGCACAGGCCTCAACATCACAGCAAGGCTTCAATGTATTCGGTCACCACATCTGGGCACTCACCTGAGAGTTCCTGCAGCTCCTGCATGGTCTGACGCTCCTCACCTGGGGGTGGATGTTCATGCTCCTCACGGAGGCTCATGGCTGAGCATTTCTGACTCCTTGTTGCACCGCCACGGCATTGCCTGTGCTGACAAAAGCCCCCGGTGAGGGCCCGATAGCAGAACTGCAGCAAGGACACGGCCCTGCCAAGCAGGCGTTCCCAGCTCACGTGCCCAGCCCTGAAGCCCTGACCTCAACGTGCTGGTAGGGCAGCGCTCAGCCAGCCCGGCAGGCCCTGCTGGGGCCCGTGAGGCTGCCTGGGGCTGCCGGCACAGCCGGGGGGGCTGGGGCTCGTTCCCATCACCTGCTCAGAGATGCCGGCTGCGACACACCCGTGTGCGGGAAGTGCTGGCCCTCACTGCTGGGCTCAGACACCGAAAGGCTTGGTCAGTCCAGCCGCAGGTGCCCCAGCGCCTCGCTGCAGCCTCCTAGAGAAGAGAAGAGAAGAGAAGCAAAGCAAAGTGAAGTGAAGTGAAGCGAAGCACCTGCTGCGTTGCCCCTGCCCAAACCCGCTAACGGCCCCGACCCCCCCCCCCGGCCACAGTGCCCCCCGCACCCCAGCAGGCGGCCGAGCCCCGGGGGCCCGCGGAGCCCCTGGGCTGGGACCGGCCCCGGGGAAGCTCCCGGGCTTGAGGGGCGCCGGGGCCGCCCCTGGGGCCCCCGCTGCCCTCGGGGCAGGGCCCGCCCGGGGAGGGGGGGGGGGGGGGGCTCCGGGGACCGCCGCGGCCTGGGCACCGCGGAGCGCCGCGCCCGCACGGCCCGGCCTTGCCGCCGAGGGCGCCCTGGGCGGCGCCCCAGGCCTGGCCGGGCCCGACAAGGAGCCGCGGGGCCCCGCCGCTGCCGCCTACCTGGTGCTGCGGGCCGAGGGGCGGGGCGGAAGGCCCGTAACGGCAGCCGCGGCGAGGGGCGCCGGTGCCGGCCGCCGCGTGGGCGCCTGGGTAGCGGCGGCGCCGTCGGCGCCGGGTCCTCCCCGCCACCAGGCGACGTTAGAAGCGCGGCGGGCCGCGCCCGCTGAGGGCAGCGAGGGCCCGGGTTTGGTTGCCCCCCGCCGCGGCCGGCTGCCCCTGGCGCCGGGGCCTGGTGGCGCAGCGCGCTGCAAGGCCTCGCCGAGCCGCCAGGCAACCTGGTGTCACCGCCCCCCGGTCACTCGCTGCGACGCTGCAAGCGTCAACGGCGACGCCGGGGGGCAGCAGCCCCCCGGGCCACTGCGCAGCCGGGACCCGGCAGAGCGGCACCCGCAGCCGCGACGGGGTCTGATACGAGGCTGCTGCACTGCTGGGACGTGGGGAGCTGGGTTCGGCTTAAACTGCTCTTACCACAGCTGTTTTGCTGCTGAGGGGAATATCTGGCTCTCGGGAAAGGTTAGGGAAGAGGCTGCGCGTGAAGTAAAGCAGCGAGGAAAAGAGACGGCCTGGGAGATTCAGCATCTGTCCTGCACAACAAACAGTTGTGTTTAAACACGTTAAACACGACTTGCGTGTGAGCGGAGGTGTGAGAGCTCATGCTGCTGTTCCCCACTTGCGGCCAGAGACGGCCATTTCCCACACAGTTACGAAAGTACCGGCATAACTTTATGCAGCACGATGGCAGCATGCAAACTCCCTGTGGAAGCATTTAATTTGTGCTGATATGTTTTAAATAAGTAACACAGAAACATGAGACATGTAAGGAACACATTATTTAAAATTACGGGTTTTTTTCAGGCCCATATATTTTTCTGTTACTGATTTTCATTCAGTGTAGTTCAGCTTTCTGAAACTCTCAAATGGAAGGCATTTCCTAAGTGAAAAATGTTCCCGTTTTTTTATTAATAGCATACAGGTCATGTAAATAGAGAGGCTTATTTTCCACCGCCCTGCCCTTTTTTGCACACCTGCACAAAGCAAAAATAAAGTGTCTAAAAACCCTTACACAGTGTCATGCACTTGCTCTAAATGGGCTTAAATGACTCTACAACAGCACTGCAAAATCAGGGCATGCTACACCAAATTGCCTCAATTTTTCATCACTGTTCTTCACACCAAAGTTATTACATGTAGCTATATCTCTTTAACAAACAGAAACCATCATATATAGGAGTCTCAGTCAGCTCTCACATCTATAAGAAGACACATCCACCCTGTAACAGCAGGAAAGAACTATATCTGGCTTCCGCAAACACAGGTATTTAAATCAAGTGAGAAACTGCAGACAAAAAAAAATCAAGGTGGTGTGCTGCAGAGAAACCTCTCTCAGCAAGCCATCCTGCAGAGATTTAAGTTGCTCACTGTGGGATTTTATGATTTTGTTCCTTGAGGGAGCTGCTGATGTACCCTGGCAAAGTAATAATTTAAATGAAATTATTTATAAAACCCATTTTCACTATTCTTAAGCTTAGCAAGCAAAATCTTCCATTTAAATCGTTGATTCTGATCTCAGTTTTCACTGGGAACTTGCTGTCTTTCTCATGACTGCAAGCTTGGCCAGAGCCGGCCAGACCTGTCGCCAGCCCCGCAGCCCTGTTCCCTGCACTGTGGAGGACAAGTAGCACATAGCTGAGCTGTGCTCTAAACAGGGTTGGGCCAAAGGGATGGACACAGGTGCAGAAAGAGAGGCTAAAAGACGGTCCTGGGTGTGCTACTTAGAGCCTGTTCTCTGAGAACAAATCTTTCCCTTTCACATGCTGTTGCAAGCCCCGCAGTGATTTCATAGCTGCTGCAGCTCACAGTTCTTATTTCTGTGCCAAAGCAGCCACGAAAGATCCTGGTGACAAAAAATAGTTCCCGCGTCGTTCATCCATGCCAAAATCATTTCCCTACAAGAAAAGGGTTAAACCTCATCTGTAATTTACACTAACAACTACTAAGGAATAGGACGAATAACCATATGTCTGAATACATGCACTTACTGTAGAGCTAAGGCCTTCAGCTAGCGGCTGCGCAGTGGGAGTATGCCATTGTGTCCCATCTCCATAATGGACTCCCAGAAATAGGTGCATTGGCCACTTTGAAAGACAGCTCCCACCTGCAGCAGAAGCTGCTCCCGCCACTGCTGTGGCAGCAACACCACAAAGCCATTTTTTGGGAGGCACAGGGACAAAAATACCAGGAATCAACTCCTGCCATCTCTTCCCACGGCCTTGAGAACGCTACTCGACCTTTCAGGTTTTTTTCCCCCATAAAACGGGGATGCTGTTGACCTGTGGAAGCACTCCATGGCTGACCTGAAGCTTGTAAAGAGTTTGGTACTTACAAAATCCTGTAAGCTGTCAGTGTGTTATCAGCCCAAGTTAAACAAACACTTACTGTTTGCTAGTACCAGTAATACCAAGAGACTGTCCTTAGCAAAACATGTCTTAAAAGAAAAAAATAATAGATCGAAACTAACACCAGGATGGTCAAGACATAGGAAAAGAATCAGTGGAGAAGGAAATCTTTTTCTTTCTGCTAGCTCTGATTTAAGCATTCTAATTTTCTTCTTTTGAAAAAGAACGCTATGATGGAAGAACACTAAAAACATTAGAGTGATGTCTCCAAGTGGCTAAAATCACCTTTCTATGAGATTTTGCTGCTTCCAGAAGCTCCCACACCAAAGTCAATAATGCAATTAGACTTCTTTCCTGATTTCCCAGGGGGAATCACAGAACACCTTCTTGGGGCAAGACTTCACCTTCCACTATGCTGCACAGTGACAGGTGCTTCAGAAGGCAGCATATGAAATAATCCATGGCCTTAAAATGTATTTCCATATGCATGTCCTGAAGAGCCACTTGCTTCACAGCCCCAAAGAAAACTGGTTAAGCCATCTGCCCATCTATTTCACCTCATCTATCTCATGAGTAAGCTACTTCAAAAGAGGGGGGCACGTGCTAGAGGGATCAAGGAACAGCATTTGGAAACTAGGCCAGGGAGAGGCACGTGAAAGCAATGTCTGGAGGAGGTTTGGCCGGAATTTATACCTGTGCTCCTGAATTCTGAATTCTGCAGTGCCTTGGGGATCTTACTGGGGATCCACATCGCCACAAGGATCCATGCACAAAGTGGCCACAAGGCTCAAGGCACAGAGCAGATTGCTGGACTGCAGCTGATTTATCACAGAACGGGGGAACAAAGCATGAGGGGTCCAAAAAGAAACGTGGGCCAAACGATGTCCTGACAACTTCACTGCACAAGCAGTCCAGCAAGCCTACAAGTAGTCCCGATGATCTCAAAGGGGCCATTTCTGTTTCTAGCACCCAGTCCTCAGAAGATACAGTGTGCTTCAGCAACCCTGGAAGGTATTTCAACTGCACAGGTGTCTGCTGGGTGCCCAGCTGCCACCTAGGAATAACATGCTCCCTGCACATCTGTGCTTTAACTAACCTCCCTTTAGATTGGAAATGAAATTAAAGGTCACAGACAACAATCAAACGAGAAGCGTGACAACAGCTTACCAGAGCTGGCACGGTGCTTAGTTTCTCCTTTGAAACGGTGCCCATCCCTGAAGACAGCAGAAATCAGTGTTGGTTCACATAGCTCTCCACAGGCTTAGTAGCCCCAGAGTATACTCCTCTCATCAGCTTCTCTCTCTTTGTTCCTGTGTCTGCCAGCTCTTCAAAACTTCCACCATATCAACCACTCCAAACATTATTCCTCTTCATCTCCATGTCAGGACAGTGAGGACACCTTAATGACTCTGACCCGCCTCACCTGGGACCACCACACACCCTCTCTGCCCATTGGTCCAGGAGCCTTATTTAAGCTCAGGCCTGGGGCCATGTCTCTTACCTGTGCTACACTGAAGGTGTATCTCACTTCAGCCCTTGTCTCCTGAGACAGGCTTCAGACCTACATTACAGGCAGCGTGTCTCCAGCCCTGCTTCCTGGGATAGAGGTTGGACCTATGTTGTGGGAAGCTTGTGTCCAGGAGCAGCAAGAGTGGGGCTGCTGGCTAAGGGAAGGTAAGCAGGGAGCCAGGGGTATCCCTGGTGCAGGCTGGACCTCGCCAGCAGGATGCAGTTCAGGGTATCAAAGGCAGACAAGCAGAGCAGGGTGGTGATAGCAGCTAGTTCTGTCAACAGCCTAGTGATAACTGGGCAAAGTAACAAGCTTAGATTTCCTGGATTGACCTTGGACTGGAGAACTCCAGAACAGGGACAGGTATCACTATGATGTAGCTCAGGGAGGGACTATAGGCCCAGGGCTGGGCTTAAATAGAGCCCCTGGGCAGGGGGTGGGTGGAGGCCTTAGATGAGGCTACTCAGGGCAATTAAGGCCTATTGGTGCCTTCAAGGCCTTGAGACAGCTACTATCTCCTGGGATGGCCCTTAGACCTCCACTGTGGGTAGTGTCCCTCTCACCCTGTCTCCTGCTGCTCCTGGCTGGACTTCTTGGCTGCATCCTGGACTTGGTTCCTCCCTTTGCCTGGTCCTGACCCTGTCACTGGCAGCCAGCTCTGTCTGTCCTGCTCCACTCCTGCAGGACTGATTGCTGGTCTGTGGGGGCACTGCCTGTGCTGTGGTCATCTTCAGCTCCTAGAGTGTGTGCCCTGCTGGAGCAGCCCTGCCTCTTAGTGAAACCATCACTTAGAGGTCAGACTGAGGCAAGGTTACGGTGGAGAAGCTACCAAGCCCAAAGTTCTGGCACACTGCAGATGTTTCTAATCCTCTTTCCAAAGGATGTGGATTTGGTCCTTGTCCTAGCCCAAGCTCTGAGCCCATCCCTTGGTTTTGCATTCAATTCCAGAGGGTAATCAAGATGAAACCTGTTATGTTAGTGTATAGACATCTAAAATAACTCCAGTACTCTTGGAAAAAGTGAGAAAAATCAAGTTCTTGCAACAAACCTCACTTTGCTAAGTGAAGTGGTCATACTTAACATTCTGTAATCCTCCAAGAGATAGGAGTCTGCTCTGGCACCTACAAGCTTGAATTGTTCAAGCTGGGTGTGCTTAGTGTCAGTTGTATTAATTAATTAGCTGCATTAATTGCTTGCTCATATTTACTGTGGGTAGATGCTTTTGTAGAGCTAACAAAATAGTCCATTTACAGATATGATTTTCTAACAAAAACATAACTATACTGCATATAGTTACTTTTATTCTTCCTTTTTTTGCCTTCTACCATAGAGAGAGAGTGCCAATCAAGATTACTGGTAGTAAACTCTTCAGACTGCATATTTCTAAACCCCAAATTGCTCAGTCTCTCTCCCTGCATGTACACAGCTATAGGGAAAGCAGGAGGGGAAAGGTGAAGAGGGAAAATGTCTATTTGGAAAGGCATAGCCTTGTGGTGATAAAATAAGATGATCAGCCCTGGTAGCTGCCAGGCTGTTGATTTAAAACTGTCAGACTAGGAAGTCTATTTATTCCAGCTGCAGACTTTCCTGAATACCAGCACTGCTCCCTATGTGAAGAAGAGTATTAGAAACTGGCCCCTAAAAGCAACAATTTAAATCAGAATAGGACAGAATAGCCTCTAAACTATCCTGCACTAACCTTGCAAAGCAATTCAAGAAGCTGTGGGGTGAAGGGTGAGGAAGGAACCAAACCAAATCAGCAAATATGACATGTCAATAGCATGTGGCAATATAAATGAAACATCTCACTTGATTTCCCTTTAGCTCTGTAATGCTACTGCCATTCATAAGCTGAAATACATAGAGAATGACCTGCCATACAACTTGTTAGAGTCAATGGAGCAGAGACATTCTTCAATTTTTTTACAACACTGGTGGTCCACAGCATTATTAATGGAAACACATGCATACAACCTACTTCAGCTTCCTACCAAACCACCCACAAAAGACACTGACATCAATCAATGCCATTTCATCTCCTCCTTGGTGCAGAAAAACTTTGAGGACCCAGAGTCCAGACTGGAAGGTAAAAGGAACAAAATACTTTCAGTCACTTAAAAGTTCTGCAATGACTGCATATTTAAAGTATGCAGCAGCTAGCTTTGCTGAACTGCTTTGAGGGGAAATAAAGCAAACAATCCAGTTTCTCAGAAAGAAACAATAGTGTGCTGTTTGCCCTGCCATAACAAATAACTGAGAGCTTGCTCTAGCATAGTACGTAGGTACTCCAGAAAAAAACTTTGGCTGTTTTCTTTTACTCCAGAATTCTTAAGTCAGGTAGACAAGTGTTATAGGGCTAAATGCAGTTCTTATATGGTAATTACTCTGATAAATGCAGCTTGGCTCATGGCCTTAATCCATCGAAAAAATTCCTATTGGTACCAGAGTATCATCACCAAGTGCTATATAACCTGAAGCTTGTTATGGAAGTGCAACATAGTACTGCAGGAACTGTGCAGTGTCATATTTGTCCCTCTGGTGAGGACAGAAAAGAGGCATCTCCAGGGACAGGCACCAAGGAGTTGTGAAAATAAGAGCACAGTGAGCAGGAGACTGCAGCTTGAATTTAGTAAGATGAGGTGCGCAATAGGAGGGAGAGGCTTAAAGGACCTCAGGTTTGGGGAGGTGACTATGTGGCAATGGAGGACCCTGGTTTTGGGTGCTGGTATGGGGAAGTGTGTATTGGTGTGGGAAGCAAGTGGAGACAGAAAGGTTGAAGATGGGCAGGCTCTTGGAAGCAGAGCAGGACAGTGTGTTTTGTTCATACCTGCCCTCCATCATTTCTCCTCTCAATTATTAAGAGCTGGGACTGGCAGGAATCAGAGCAGAATGGAGGGACAGGTTAGCACAGGAGTTGCCTGTGCTGGGGATTAAGTATGGGGTTGTGGCATGAGGCTCAGAGGTAATCTGGCCACTGGGCTGCAGTGTAGGGTGGGACTAGATGAGCTCCTGCACCAAACCACCCTTTGGAGCCCCTGTTTTAGCCTGAAAGTGAAGCAACAAACTCCCAGCTAAGTACAAGTAAAGATAATTTGATATAATTTTTTTCCCATGAACTTAAATCCTTGTGCTGCAGTTTCACAGCTATGTAGAAAACTAACAAAGTGCTTACCCGCTACATCAGCAATCCTTCTTAAGTCTTCAAAGGAAGGCTTGTTTCATATGCATTATGGAAATGCAGCTATGCTGAGGCTGGAAGAGGACAACTCTCTTTTCAGGCTTGATATGGTATTCTGGCTTCATTGTGCATGTGAGGATGGCTTTGGGGCAGGGTCCAGAGAAACTTTTTAACCTACAAAAGAAAACAACCCTAGATAGATACTAGTGCTAGTTGATCCTATTAAAACAAAAAATGGCTGATAATTATCTATTCTTAACCTCTGAGTCAAATCTCAGTAAGATTGTGCAAAGCCAAATGCCCCATTTTTTTATGTTAGGAAATCTCTCAAATCTCAAGACTTAAAATTTAGCCAGCTATGGAGGAATTTATTTTGAAATCTGATTACTTTGGCACGTTTTATTCCTGGTGTTTTCTCTGCTGTGAGCCTGTTTGTGTGTAATCTGGTGAACAATCAACAGCAGGTGCAGTATCTCCCTTTCCCTCCAAATCTGTTACTAAACCAAGCATAATTTGAATCAGTCCAGGAAGCTTTTAAAGGGAATCCTTAGGCAACATGAGTCCAGAGCTGATGTGATACATAAGTGTTGAGCAATCAACCCCACTTAGTAGGTGGTTAAACTTTATTTGCCCAGGGAGGCTTTTTAATATTAAAATGGCTATGTGATTAACCATCAGCATGCCATTTGCCTCAATTTCCTATCACAGTATTTTGGGTCTCTTTCCAGAAAGCAGTGCTCTTCTCTACAGGGTATAATCACATTACAGACTTGTTAATTTGGTTTAATGAAGGGAATGTATCCTCAAATTAAAAACAGATCAAGGAATACAGACCAGGAGTGAGCTTCCTATTTAAGAGGCAGAAGGGCTAAGAGCACTGTGAATGCTGAAGGGCTTTATTGTTTTCTATAACTAAGTTGAAATTAAACTGTACCTACTGTTTGCCTAAGAAACAGGCACCCTCTTAAGTTATTGATAGATTACTCAGAGTAGACCCAAAAGACTGCACAATACAGGTTGGACTTGAACTGTTTGCCCCCCTGTACTGAACCTGGTAACTTCAATTTGATTTAAGTGTCTCTTCCAGAAAGACATTCAATACTGAAGTGACGGACAAAAGCTGTCTTGTCTGTGTGAGCTGTAAAAACAAAGGTAAAAAAGTGGGAATATCAGGAGTGCATAACAATGAACTGTCTTAACATACACAGATAACATACCCCTTCCTTCCCTGCATACCTGACAAAAATTTTTTAGTATTAAGATTTTTATTTGTATTAGCAGTACTTTGGTTTTGGTCCAGGAATCATGGATTCTGTGACACTTTAAACACCTGATTTTTGGAGAGTGCTAAAGTATACTAGTCTACTACCAAAGCCAGGATTTTTTTTTTGAAGCCTTTCAGCAGACATCTTTAGGTGCATTTTCTGAAGAACCATGGCAATAAAATATTGAAAAATGACCACCTAGTTGCATTAGCTTAAAAAAAAAAAAAAAAAAAAAAAAAAAAAAAAAGCAGCAGGTTGTTATAGTGGGAAATGAAAGGGTATGAGCTAGGTAACTTTACCTTTGTATTTTAATAATTTCTTCTCTAAAATGGAGCAGAACTACCTTGAAGTTATAGACTAATCCCTCTTGTGGTTTTGCAGTGGGTGATTATGCTGAGAAGAAATCCATAGTCTCCCCTCTGGAAACACTTGCAGTTTTTCCAGCAGCTCTGAAGAAGGAAATAAATAATGGACTTCTACAAAGTAAAACACTTGCATCAAAATATCCCAGAGAAGAACTTTGGTCTTAAGCAGCAAACAAGTAATCTTCTAAGAAAACCCAAAGCCAAACTGTTTTGGATGTGGAAGAAGGGTTCTTTAGGAGACCAACTCTGGCAGAGCTACAAAGCCAAATGACTCTAGGTAAGACACTTATCCAAGAAGTGGTCCAAGGACCTGTTAGACAACACTGGAGAAGCTCTGCTGTTGAAGGTCAGATGTTTCTGCCAGAACTGAAAGGCAGCAGGAGCTACTGCAGTGATGCAGCAGGTGAGTGCATACCACCACTTGTCCACAAGCTTGTGAAACTGATAAATGAGCCCAGTTTTAGTTGAAAAGCAAACTTCAATGTTGGTGAAGACCATGTATCTCCCACCTGTGCAGGAATCCCCTGGGAGTAGAAAGATATCTCAGTGCCTCAAATCCAAATCTCACACAGGGAGGAAATGGTGATCAGTCTCCAATTATCATAGCTCTAGATGGTCTCCTGTTACAACTCCCTTTTCAGCTTGGCTCTCAGGATTTTTTTCTACAAGTCTTAAGCCTACCTGGCTTTTTTTTTTTTTTTTGCCTCCATGTGATGGTATCACACTGGTCCCACAATAGGTAGTATGAAGTGGCCTGCCTACTGTACTTAGGTGTCCCAGTTATGGAAGTGTCTCTTATGGTCTCTAACAGTCATATTTCTAATACCCTGGGCAGGTAGGAAATTCTAATGATTCTCCTTCTACAGAAGGAGAACTGAAGCATGTTTTGCTGAAGTGGTGTTCAGAAACAGGATGTTCTGGGAACTCAAGTTCTGCTGGGAGAGTTGCATTAACTTAAAGTGCCAAACCCTTGTCTTGTGGGGGGAAAAAATTGTCCTAACTCAAAGAATTCTGTCCAGGTTCCTTATTCAGTGCTGCTGCTTCCCCGGGCCTGCTTTTCAGAAGGACTCTGCTATGTAGAGGCAGTTACATCTGGACCTTCTCCCCAAGGATCCTGCCTGTGGGAGCACTATTCATTTAGCTGGTCCTTGGGGTTACCCTAGGAGATCAAACCACAGCAAGGAATTTAAAAATGGCTTTTCCAAGTCTAACTGTGGCACCATGTAGCCAATCTCTGCTGCAGCTGCTGATGGTGAAAATCATACCCCTGGTGAGGCACATCACACCACAGCAAAAAACCTTAAAACCTGCAGAAAGTCGCAGCAGGACTTTGGTACTTACGCTTCGTGCTTTTCTTCCATGTGGAGTTTGCACTCACCCAGTATTTTCAATCAAACAAAAACTTTCTAATATGAATCGGTGTAATAGGAATTGTAATGCAACTTTAGTTGACATGCAGGCTGTGTTACATGACTGACTTCTGCACTAGAGTCCAAGGTCCATGTTTAATGTGCGCTTTGGGTTTTCACTGAGAATGAGTAAGGGAGATGGGCAGACAGATGTCTCAAACTACTGCTTTCAGAGCTAGTTCTGATGACTAGTAATAAAACAAAAGTATTCTTCTCGGTGAAGAATATACTTAAAATCTTCCACTTCCAATGGAATAGGCTAAGACTCTCATCTACAGACAGCTCCACAAATGTGGATAGGTTTTTGGGGAGAAGGCATGTTACTAATAAAGGAAAGGGCATCAGAAAAACTTTGCAGCCTATCTACTGTCTCACCCTGAGCTTCTGCTACTGCCCAGGGTCTATAGGAGCTGCAAATGCTCACAAGCCCTTTAGTTTGGGCTCAGGATGTTTTTGTTCTGTCATGGCACTCTTGCCTTCAAATGTTCTCAGACCAGCTTCAGCAACGATCAAGATCTTATTCTTAAATTACAATAATTGCTTATGAAATGCTGCTGTTTTGTGGTTGAAAACAAATATTTAAATTTGGTATGTGCCATAATCTGGGACAGGTCTAAATTGAGTTAGTAAGGTCTGACTCTCTTCACTGTGAACCCTGAGTTAACTTAGTAAAATAAACTCCTCCTCTGGTACAACTTGGGAATTTCTGTCTTCTGCTTTCATCAGCTACAGGGACCGAATAAATGGCAAACTGTAAGTGTTCGTATTGCTTCTGTTGGGCTTTTGAATTCAAGTTATTTGGCATGGCAGGGTGTTAAGTGCTCTATGATAACAGATAGGAGAGCACCTTCAGGGTTGTAATAGACAGTTTCCATGTACTACTCACATATTGCCCTATGCTGTGAAACCATTGCTTTCATTTCCCTTAGTGTTATATGCTGCTCTTCTCCTAGCCTCTGGAAGGAGGGCCCTTGTGGTACTGCAGGCAAGGGAGGAGGCTGCTGGAAGAGCTAAGGGGCATCAGGCTAGAGAGGTTCCTCAGAGCTCTTGCTCATGTGGCTGAAATAGCTCAAATTGTAGTCTGCTAAATCAGCTTTTGCTTACATCTCCAAACAAAGCGGCTTTAGAAATCATACTGAGCTATGAAAGCAAAGTACTCTTCTGTGACTTTTCACTTCTAAGGCAAAATAAAAGCTTGGATAAATAAGAACATAAATGTTTCTCTCCTATTACTTCAGAGGTGGTATTTAAAGACTTGTATTCCTGACCAAATCCTGTGAAGATTTATGTTCCTAACCAATAGGTTACTGTTGTTGTAACTATTTGTCATTCTTTTGTCTACGCTCCCTGACAGATGTCCAGATCCACAGCTGCCATAGAAGATTACCCACTCCACCCTAGCAATGACCTGCTCCAAGCAAACAAGAACATCTATATCATAAATTATCTCTATGGATTGATATTGTATTTTGCACTTGCACTGAATGGGAATTGCCCCAGGAACACTTAAAATACTGACATTTAAAACTCATCATCCATGAATGCCAGCCAAATTTTTGGAATACTTTTTCTAGCAGGAAACTCTGGAGATCCAGCAATTGACTCTTTCTAGGCCAAGTGAAATATCTTCTCAATTTTTCAGTTATAGGAGTCATTTTACTTTTTGTCTTCATTTTAAGGGAGGTGAGAGTAAAATATTCCAGCATCCAGTATTCAGTTCCAAAGCTTAATCAAAGATATTAAATGTTTAGCCTTTCATGCAAAGTGCACTAACTAGTTAATATACTAAACTATGATGAGCAAATGTTGCTTGGATACAGGTTCATCTATCCTTGTCTATATCCATGCACAAATATTTACCATTTAGCCAGACTCAAATCTGCTCAATCTTGATAAAAACATGCACCCAAAACTTACTCTAGGATTTCTGCTATCTCAGTAAATTATATTTGCCCATCATAGTATACAGTTATACTTTGGTTTTTTAATGATGCAAGTCACTATATTAATTTCTAGATAGCTGCATGTTCTTTCTAGGGGAAAAAAGCCATGTATACACAGCTAAATACATAGCCTTAGTCTTGCCTATCTGCCTCTGTGTGTGCACATACATATTTACACAGTGGGTGTTGGTGTATTTTATACCCCAACAGTGGACATCTGCAAAAGCAGTGTTTTCTTCAGCAGTTTCAAGCACCAGAGATCACATTAGTTCCAATTGTTGTGATCAGCTAAAATGTTGTATTTTATTTTGCAGGAGAAGAGTGGTGATAATGTAATTAGGGATGTAAATGAGGCATGTGAGATGGCTTGAGAGGGGAGCCAGCTAACTACATTTACCTGCAAAGAGGTAATCCTCCAGTTCTGGGGTTAATTTTCAAACTATGCTGCTAATGGTTTCTTTGCTCATTTCTAGGCAACATGTTCTCCTAGCTCTGGTTCAAGAGAGAAACGGTGGTATTAAATCCTTTGTAGTCATTCATGTGTACTTCCCCAAACTCGGAGGGAATCAGAAGAAAGGAACAATGACAGTCTCAAGGTGAAATGCTGCAACAGTTTTGCTTTGGGAATGTTTGGTTGCATAAATTCTGAGTGAGGAAATGACCTTTCTCTTTGAAATGTCAGAGAGGGGAGTGCAGTTACTCAACTTAAAATTTGGCCAAGGTTAAAACTACTTGTTACATCCTGCATGCCTGGAGTATTTGCCATCAGTCCCAGCATGGGTGCCTGGGGAACTGCAGCATCTCCTCAGCTGCCCTGAGGCTGCAACATGCATAAAGGATCCTCCACTCTAACCCTGTGGTTTTAGCTAAGACCTAAAGCAACGTACTGGTAAACATGCACTCTAGCATTTAATTTACTGTTCACATTGTGATTTAGAATTTCAATTTAAGACAGAAGCAGAGAATGGATATTGCAGGGAGAAAGGAAATGGGTGGGGAGACGGGGGGAGGAAAGGAAAAGATTTTATTTAATTTGGAGCATATTGGCTGATTCAATTCTACACTAGTGATCTTAGTGGTGGCAATGTGAAAATCCCCCTTGATTTTATTGTTATGAGACTACACCCCAATAAAAGAGTTCTGGGGAAAAAACAGTGTGAAGGTCACTATCTCCTCACTGAAGTGCACAAAGTGGACTCAAACTCTAAACATAAGCACCATGCATTACATTACTTGTTGCCTTGTTTTTGCTTATTTCAATATGTAGAAAAGCCATCGTTGGAGAAGAGCCACCTCATGGTGGTATAGAAAAGCATCTTAAATGCATGCTGGGGGCAACCTGAAATCCCACATGAGAAAGGACACAGTCATGTATAGATGCAGTTGCACAAAATGATTCACCTGGAAGACAGAGACAGAACTAGCCAAACAGTTAGTTCAGCAATATCTACAGGGCAGGAAAACTAAGGGATTTGGAACCAAGACTTGTGAGAATGAATATTTCTATTTATGCAGGTTTTCCCAACCAGTTGGTAGCCTCTATGGTTTTGGTCTTCACCTGGGTTTATATCTGGGATAGGATTGCCCAGACTTAGAATATGATAGGCCAGAGACTGGACAGAGATCTGCTTACCTCCTTGAAATTAGTAATCCCTTAGTTAGATGCAAAAAACCCCCAGATAAACTCCATCAACTTCTGTCAAAGCAGAGCAAAAAAATGAGCCATTCTTCATTTTTTTCTTCTACACTTATTCCATATGTGGAACTCCTTTCAAGGAGTTTCCTATCAGGCACTTTGTCTTGACAAAGTTTCAAATAATGTTCCTAAATATCATCCTAAATATTTAATACAGCTCAAGAATATTGATATCAGTAGAGTAAGTGCAGTGAGATTTAACAGCATAACCATGGCACCTTCAGTTCTTGAACAAAGCTGAATGCAAGTGATCATCTCTCTCTCTCCTCTCTCTGTTCCATGAAATCTAAACAGACCTTTTGCTTCAAAGCCTGATAATATCATTAGTTTCCTTGAGCTAAAGAGATTAGGTGAAAATGCAGAAACAAGATTAACTTACCACTGAGATAAGGGGATTCAGTTCTCCTGATTTCAACACAGCTGTGCTCTCTTGCATCAGGGGAGAATTTGGACCTGAAGCTTAGGGGCTGTTTTAAAGATGAAATGGATCTTTCTGAAAATGGTAAAGTGTTTCCACAGAAAAGCAGCTAATTTTATGGGGCTTAATGACTTTGCCCAGCCATTAGCAAACACTTGTAGCTTCAAAATATTTTCCTGAATTTACTGGCCCATGAACAGATATTATTGTTATTTATTACCTCAATTACCGTAACACCTAGGAGACCTAGCAAACCACTGTGTTAGGCACAGCACAGAGGGCCGCTCCAAATAAATCACAGTCTAGTGCCTGCTTGCTGTCATCTGTCAGGGTGAGTGCAGTTCATTTTTGTCAGTATCTTCTACATGATGCTATCTTTTTCTAGCAGGAAAGTGTTGTCTGTCCCAGCCTTCTCCAGTTATGGTCAGACACATTTGTGCCAGTGGGCACTGGGGGAGCGCCAACACAAATGCTGCAGTCTGTCAGAGCAGACAACCCAAATGGAGGGCAGTGGCAAATGTTTGACATGGCACTACTTTAAACCTTCCCAGTTCTTGGAGAAAATCAAGACGAGTAAAGCTTACTGTAAAGAAAAAGGGGGAAAAAATGCCATGCCATTATGGTACTTTTTTCAAGGACTTTCTATGTCAACCACATGACTTTCAGTAAATGCCAACCCTCTGTTCTTTTATGTTACCAAGCAAAATAGAACAGAAACATAATCAGATAACAATGCTCTAAAAATTCAGCACTTGGCTTTAGGATTAAACACAACCCTAAATTTCTGTGCAGGAAAATAATGGAAGATGTCAATAGCAAATAGTCTGCAAGTGCAAAGTCATAGCACCTACTATGCACCTCACATTCCCATTAACTTCAACAAGCCCACACAGAAGGAAAATGGTAAAGCAGGCAGAGATTGCATAGGTTGAATGCAGAGATAAATGAGGTTACACATGTTTTTCCACACATTCTTTCTATGCAGTGCTCTCATGCTGAAAACACTCTCTGACAAGTAAAAAAAATAAGAACTGCTGAAGCTTTTGTTCAGTGCTAAACATTATTTTTACTACATCCATCTCTTCTGTGGGCCCAGCGCAACCCATGCTGAGTCAACACGAGGATTTTCAGAAAGTTCAGCACACTTTGAGTCAGACCCTATACCCTATTAGTAAGGCCTGTTAGGTTCACTTACATATACAAGATTCAATATAATAATCTACATTATAACATCATGCTACAATATTTCCTTTTGCATTTGGGACCTGGGCTTTTTGTATTGCACAAACATATTTTTAACTTCAAGGCTTACTAAAGAGGCATAGATTTATAACACTGAAAATCTATTACTCTGTTCTTCCTATTTGTTCTTGGGTTGAAGTCATAATACTTTCCACAACAGCAAACAGTGGTTGTAATTGTAAGGACCTTGCATCCTTGTATCCAAGCAAGGATGAGAATAGCATCAACTGGAAATAAAAATTGCTATTAAGTACAATAATGCAGCAGGCTGGGTAACCTGTAAACTGATTTCTACATAAGCCTACCTTCAAAAGCAGGAATACAGAGACAAGCAACAGAACCACTGCCAAAAAGCTGGATTTGTATAGTCTCCCAGTCTTTTTCCATGCAAGTCCTAGAAAAGCCTCTCTCTTAAGACTTAGAGGAGGAAAAGCATGGCCAGGCAAGAAGCTATCCCTGCTGATACATAGAGCAATATAGTTAGGCATGCCTAGAGAAATAAAGTATCGGAATGCTCTTGCTCCTTAAAGATTCCCACCAGAGATTAACTCACTTTACCACTTTATTTTCCAAGTCACCTAAAAAGAGATCACTGCAACCTGGCTCTGAAGGTCAACAAATAAGGGCTATTTTAGACCAACACTGCAGTGACTCGCAGTGACAAGGGCGCTCACATTCCTTCTTTTTCCCTCTTGAATACCTGCTCCAATTTTAGCTCTGGCACAGAAGCCAGAGGAGTGGCCTCTCTCGCAAAGCAACACGATGATTAAATCATTAAGGGATTCTCTTGGTGAGATTTGGCATCTCCCACAGCACACCAAAACCCAGGCCTCCTCGGAGCCAGAGCAGGGCAGAAGAACACACCGTGCTGAGCGTGGCACCCTCCCAGAGCAGGGCAGGCAGTTTTCACGTGCTACGCTAGTGTTGCCTCTGAACAGCTTTAGAGAAAAGCCCCAAGTAGAGCTCTTCACAGCAAGCAAATCCTAAGGTAACAAGGTCACAAAGGCAGGGGGAAATTACTCCTACTGTTTGTAAGTAAGAAGTAAGAAAAAAAAAGTAAGTAAGAAGTAAGAAAAAGCTCTTACCTTCTAGCTAGAAATAGAGAGAAGCCTGCCCCAAAAGCTCCCAGCAATAACCAGGCATCCATTCAGGCTCTCAAACTGACAACAAATGCCAGGTGAATGCCCTCAGTTAGGATAACATTTCTCACCTGAGTAACATTTGTTTTCTTTAAGACGCTAAGGTCAGCTCTGTGCTACAGCTGACTTTAACCTCAGGCATCCACGGCAGATGGGGAAGGCAATCCAAGTCAGAACAAACAAATAAATAAATAAATGTAAAGCTTTGAAGGAGGGGAGAAAGGTGCTTCTGCATACTGATGGCACTTCAACAGACTTCATCATTAACCCTGCTAATGGCTTAATATTTCTTTTGATTATAAGCATTCGATGTGGGATTGAAGTACGGATTCTCTGATGCCCCAGATACTGGGGATAGATGACAAGAAAAGAATATGAGCTGTGCTCGGTGTAGAGCTGTGCATGATACCTCTCTGAAAAAGAAGTGCAAGCCATGACCGTTTTCTTCCAGGGGGGGTACATGAATGAGAAAGAAATTCCCCCCTCTCCATTCCTGGCAGCTGCTGGATGAGACAGCAGCCAATAGTGAGTGCAGCCAGCTCCTCCACCCATGGGGCCGCCTATGCTAGCTCAGGAGCAGGAGGTGTGGCGCTGCCTGCTTGGAAAGAAATCAGAGACGCTTCCCTCCCTGCTCTGGAGCTGCTGGACAGCGAGGAGCTGTGCACCACTGCCAAGTGTTTGAAGCAAGTGTCTTTCGATATTGCAAAGCTTGTCCAAACGCAGCATGATGTGTACTAGCATGCACCAAGCTCCAGCTATGAGCAGTTGCTAAGGAAACCACTTAAAAGCCTGTTTTATAATATTTGCCATGTAATCAAAAGGCAGAATAATTTCCTGCTGTCAAATCAAAACAGCTCTTTAAAGGTCTTTAAAAATATTCTTTAATCGTTAAATTATAGCTATGTTTGTAGTTCCTCACGGCAGGCAAAGGACTGAATTCTTATCTGGGGTATTATCTTTGTAGATTTGAAATAATGTCACTGAAATTAATCCAGTTGTTCCATTGCACAGCCACTGCAGAGATGAGATTTTTTTTCAAATGCATATTCAAAATACGAAGTTATAATTACTGATACCCTAATGTCTCTGTTAAGCAACAGTTCTAACTTACAACGCTTCACAACGGATCAATTTCAAGGACAAACTCAACTTGCACAGCTAAAATGCTACAAATGGAGAATGCCAAAGGCACAATGTGAAGGGTTGGGAATATTCTGCTCTAACTTGCTTTTTTCTTCTGTTTAAAAGAACAGATCGTTCACTAGGTGCACAAGCAGCCCAGGAAAAATCTCTTCCAGGCGAATTGCCTGAGTATTCCACAGCCATATACATTTTCAGGATAAGCAAAGCGACCAACAGCTGGGCCGTAGCAGAGCTGGCCATGAGCACAGGCAGCCTAAGCCGTGGGGCAGGGGGAGAGTCAGCAGAGCCTCTTGGTGCACTCAAGGCCTCGACAGCAGCCCTGCATGCCTCCCCCATGTCGTCTCTCCTAGTTTGGAAGGGCTGCTTTTGAAAACAGCCAAGAAAAGCAAGAGCTGTTGCCAGTTGTTTGAAGGTCAGTGTTAAGAGTTTGGCCACTTCTGTTCACCCAAGCCATGGTCTCTGCTGATCTGCTAGTAAACCTGGAGAGTACAGAGAGAAAATAGCTAGGAATGTACCATGGGGAACAGTTCTCCACTTACGAGGATAGAAGGCATGGTAAAAAAGCGGTAATTACTCCCAGCTCTAATGTCAGCCATTGCAGAGCACATCATGCTGATGAAAATAGAACTGCATTCAGAATCAGTTTGCTCTCTCCGCATTTCCAGCTTGATCAGAAATTGAATACATGGAGCTTTAAATGGAGATTGCTTTTCTACCCAAGAATCAAAGCAGGCCGTGTGTTCAGTTACAACTCTGGGCACAACAGCATGTTAACACACCAGCGACCAATCCCTCCTCAGTAGCTTCTCTCATTTTCCAATCAAACGAGGCAGTTATTTAAGTTTTTAGACTCCAAAGATGGAAGCACACAGGAAAGAAGGATGAGTGAAAAAAGGGAGAGGAGGGGAAGCAGGAGAGACACAATCACAGAAAACGAGGTGTAAACTGTGAAGGAAAAGGAGGAAAAAATAAAGCAGAATGGGGGAAAAAATGGTCAGGAATGTGATGGAGAAACAAAACTAGATACAGCACACCAGAAATGAGTGAGAAAGATCAGCTTGCAGGAGCAGAAATTCCTGGTTAAGAGAAATGGAATCTAGAAGAATTAACTGATTTTTTTTTCTAGGAAGAAAATGGAAGGGGAAGGTCCAAAATAGCTGTTTGCTGCTGAAAACAAATGTAGCATAATGCAAGTCTCTACCCTTTGGTTTCTGAGTTTTTTTCCTCCTATTCTCCTGAGTTCTGCCAGAGCCCCCTCACAGTACTGAGTACTGTATCGTATGCTCGCTCCCCATGTATTTCACTGCTAAGCCTTGCTGTTGTGCCCTGGCCTTGTCCTCAAGACTGCTGCCTTCTCACAACGCTCTTCCTACAGCTGCTGCCTCGTTTTTCCCACCACCTCAAATTCCTGCTGTTGCCCCTCGAGCTGCCTCACACTTGCCTTCCAAAACCCAAATATTGCTTACCTATAAGAGTAGTTCCACTGAACCTAATGGCTCAGCATGAAACATTTATAATTTCGGTGCTGGCTTTCACTGCAAACTATCAAGGGCAGGAACTGTCTCTCAGCATTTGTGCCTAACCCCATAGGTCTCTAACCTCTCTTGGGGCCTCCCACTGCTACCACTGTATAAATAGCAATACATGTTTTACAGGTTGACATCCCGTTTTCAGCCTTGATGAATCACTGCGCTAGTTTGGATACATTTCTGCATGGACCTCTCCTTCCCAGGAAAGCTGCCAGGTCTTTTCATGATGCCACAAGAACTGGTTTCCATGGCACGTTGTTTTGTCTCACTGAAGACTGGAGGGAAAACTGGAACAATCTGTAAGAACAGCAGATAGTACTGCTATCCCCAACAGACTCACAGGGTCAAATTCAATTCTAAATGCTGAGTTGGACACCATACATCTGGAAAGCAGAGTGTTCTTGGTGCTACGACGCTGACCTAAGCCCTTCTTTTACAAGACGACCAATACAGTGAGAGATTTCAGAGGTTTTCCTGTTGCTTTTCTGTTGCCGGGAAGCCAGAAAGCAATTGATTTTTCAGGCAAGACACAGTGGGCGTCCTCCTGAATACAGAAACGAGACAAAACCGACATCAGGCTTTGTTCAGAACCCACTGAAGCTGACATTACAGAGCGGGTGATAAACATTAAGGGCAGCTTTGAAAGATCAAGACAGACAATCATCTAATAATACTGCTGTGTGCACATAAATAGGGCCAAGTTTTTAAAACTGTGTGGTCAGACCTAAAAAGAACCTGCTTTTCTGAAATATTGATGCCTTTGGGACAAACCTTCTGAATGCCTTCTGAAAACCTACAGGTCTGGAATAACATCTTAAAGGGCTTTTTAGACTGACGGACTTTGATAATGTCAAAGTCAAGCACAAGGAAAAGATTTGGGGGGGGGGGTTAGTATTTATGCATGCCTGGTGATCTTGAAATTAAAAAAGAATGGTTCTCTGTATCATGAACATCTGGGATAAACTTGATAGCGCCCTTTTAAAGCAGCTACAGAAATGAGCATGGATCATGTCCCCCCCCCGCCAGGTTTCCATTTCCAGGGTCTCTTGTCTCCGAGCGCACAGCGGGAGGTCAACGGGAGGGCACACGTCAAGCGCTTCTGTAATGAGAGTAATCAGATTTTGTTCCAGGTCAAAAAGCGTGTGTGTGTGTGTGTGTGTGTGGCACAGTGCCACCTGAATGATCTCTTTAAACTGCAATTTGGACGTGTATCAATGGAGAACGAGTCAGTTGTTTTTTTTTTTTTTTTTTCATAGAAACAGCTGCCCCGGAAAAACACCTACTAGCAGATACTCACTGCAGATATATAAACCCAACATCTAAGAATGCAGTTGCAGGGGCTTCCCCTCCCCCCCCCCCCCCCCGTGAAAAAATGTTCTATCTCTGGAGGTTTCTATTTTAATCTATCGCCGTGTTTTTCCTTACGCTGTCTGGACACCTCCCAGGGCCTCCCGCCACGTCCCTCGGCCTCCCGCCCCCCCCGCAGCGGGAGACGAGCAACGCTGTGGCGGAGGGGGGGGAAAGGAGGGAAAAAAATAAATAAAATGTCGCCGTCGCTGGAGCGGCGGGGTGTAAAGGCCGCCTCGCTGCCCCCCGGTGCACACAGCGCCGGCCCGGCTGCGGGCGCCGCTCCCCGCCGCGCGCGAGGCAGCGTCGGGCCGTTACGGCCGTTGGCGCGGCGCCCCCAACGGCTCCAGCGGGCGCGCGCGCGAGCGCGCGGCGGGAGGGGCGGGGCGGGGCGGGGGCGGGGGGGGAGGCTCGCCCGCCTCTGCCGCCGCTATTGGGACCGACGGGGGGGGCCGGGCAGCGGGCGGCCCGGCCCCCGCCGCCGCCGCATTGGCTTGGCGGCCTCCGGCGCGGCGGCGGCGGGGGCGAGGTGGGCGGGGGCCGGGGGAAGGGGAGGAAAAAATAAAGAGAGAGGGGGTAGGAGGGGAGGGGAAAGGGAAGAAAGAAAAAGGGGAGCCTTTTTCGGGGATTGCTCTCGGGAGGCGCCTCACACGGTCCGCTCGGGCACAGCTGCCCGGCTGCGTGCGAGAGGCGACGGCGAGCGCGGCACGGCGGCGCGGAGGGAGGTGAGCGCCGGCGGCAGCGCCGCGCCCGCGCCGCCATTTGGTGCCGGCGGTGCCGGGCCCGGGGGGGGGGGCTCGTCGGGGCCGCGGGGAGGGAGGCGAGCGGCGTCGCCGTGCCGCGCCCTTGGCAAGCGATCCCGCGAGCGGGGCGGAAAGCTTTGCCGCCTTATTAATTTATGCCGGGCAGGCTGGGAGGGGCAGGGAGCGGCTCTGCCCGGAGCCCCCCGGCAGGGCTCGCCCCCGCTGCCCCTCGTCACGGAGGTGCTGCGAAGCAGACCACGCCGTTCCCCCGGAGGAGGCTGGGCTGAAGGCTTGCACTGGTTTATTAAACTCATCCTTCCCTGCAGCGCCCGTCAGGGCTAGAGGTGACCGTCAGGAAGTTTGAGTTGCGGGGCCGCCAGCCAAGGTCCGAGCCCCGCCGGCTCCTGTCGCCGTGCTGCCGGGCACACGCCTGGGCGCATCTGCTGGGGCGATGCACTGTGCGCCTGCGGTGAAGGGACTGAAATTCTGGAAAATGGCCTACTTGGCATTGCAGCGAGTTGCCTCTGAGAGAACTGTTTGCTCACCTAACCTATTTATAGGCCCAGCAGTAGAAGTGGCTGGTTGAGTCCAGTCTAAGCGTCAGCAGGGCTCTGTCCGTGATCTTCTACCCTCCTAATTAATAGAGTTGTGAGGAGCATTTAGCTCCCCGGGAGGTAAATGCTTTTCCTGATCTAAGTTCTTATTCTAGATTTTTCTTTCTCCGCTACCTTAGGCAACTGTGTGAGGTTTCTGCTTTTCTTTCACTGCTTAGAAACAGCATCCGGGCTTTGGTCCCAGGCCACTGCTTTAGCCAGCGGGCCACACTCCTTCATGCCCCAAAGACCTCAGTGGAGAAGTGAGGACTATCCTATGACCTGCCTGCACTTCTCTTTGCTAACCAATTCAGATGACCCTCCCCAGAACCTGGGAGGAAAAGGCTGCAGCAAAGACGTCTCTCCCATCATGGAGGTGCTTGCATTAGAAAAGATGCTTGTCCTGGGTAAATGCCACCTAAACACCACCTAAGATAACTGCACATCTTTTGTATGCATAGAATAGATCATCTGCATTTCAGATGATCATGTACTAATTTGCAAGTACTAAGTAACAGCAGAAACCTCTTTAAGCAAACTCACGCTGCCTGTGCAGTTTATTATTCAGGTGAGGGGTAAAATTATGTTGTTGTAGATTAAAAAGAAAAAGCTGATTAAAACAAGGGCTTAATCTACAGAAACATCATATAGTACTGACCTCATCTGTGGGGTTTGGAAAGCAAGCAAGGCAAGCACGCTTATCTTATTTAGCTATATATGTGTTCAAAATTTTAAATGGCTGTTTAAGCCCCTGGGGCAGCAGGCATGCATCTCTTTCTTTTCTTTCTTTTTTTGGCTAGCAGTCTGGAAAATTTCCATCTGCTGTGAAGCAGCCTCCTGTAAAAAGGGCACTGTACAACTTGAACTATTGTTTAATCATTCACTTTATACACTATATATTTCTGTGTCTGTCTATGAGTTTTTTTTAAGTTAAATGTGTACAGATTAGCAGATCAGATGGAGCACCTCAGAAAAGATTTCCATCTATAGCTGTCTCTCAAGGACTTTGGCTTTAATTTCAGTACCATCCTTTATGATATCTTTGTTTTATTTTTCCCGTATACCTTTGCTCTGTGTTTGAGTACGTATCAGTTGTGAAGGCACAGACTGTTTGCTGTATGCCCAGCTGGGTTCCCATTCCTGGCTCGCAGAGATACTTAAAAAGCCAAACCATTGTGGGTATTTATACTTGCCTGGAAGCAATGGGCTTTTGAGAGATGAATATGATACGAAACAAATACTAATTAGCTCTGGATTTTAGATTAATATTCTGATTCAGGCTGTGGATAAAGGGAAAACTAAGTATAGCTAACGTTTAATGTTCTCCTTTCAAGCTGGCAGAAGTGAAATCAAATGTGGGATTTGTAAATTGGCAACTTTTGTCGTGCTGTATTTCACAGACGGAAGTTAACATGCTGTTGTTATGAGTCCGGGGTAACAAAAGAGAGCAAGTCAAGAAAGTAAGTCAGTCTTTAATACCTATAAGTATACTGAAATAAGGGCAAAGGGGGAATAGACACAATGATAGCATGTTGCAGACATCCAACAATAAAATGGAAAATTGCTCATTTAAAATATAAATCAGTCAGGTAAGTGACCTGGTGAGTTAGACCACATTAAGCTGGTGCAACAACATTCACTCCCAGCATGTTTGACTTTCATCAGGTTGACTGTTACTCCACTAATGCTAAATAAACAAATCTTTCTTCATCTAAGAATTGCATTAAAGGTAAACAGGAACATCCCAAACAGTGTGTTTTGAGCTGTGAATGACAAGTTTAATATGGGCCTCTTTTCCAGGCTGTTCTCTAATAAAAATAACTACTCATTAAGTTGCCTTTGACTGAATGTTTTTGCAAGCACTGGGTTTTTGGCTAGGAATTTAAAAAATTAATTTTAATGATTATTTCAAAACTACAGATGAAAATGGAATTGGGATCTAGAAATTACCGCTATGAGGCACTTCAGCCAAGTATTACAGCATTTCTGGGGTACATTTGTTGCTCTTTGCTTCTGGATGATGTGAGAGCACTCTGCTATCTTATTTATTGGCCTTCACCTTGAGCCTGCATATTTTAATCCCTTTATTATGGCATCTATTTTAAGTACACTTTCTTATAAGTGATTGAGGCATACGGTAACTGTCAGCTTTAGCTCATAATTTTGCTGTCAGTAAATATCTAGCACCAGTAAACATCTGGCAATGAAATGAGAAATCACTCATTTAATATCTGAATCAGTCAGTTACAGGGACCTGATGGTCCAGTTCAAACTAATCTGATACTACAGCATTAACTTATTACAAATTACCTCCCCGCATGTTTGACTTTCATCAGGTTGACTGTTACTCTACAAATGGTAAAATAAACAAATCTTTCTGCGTCTTTCAGCATGCTAGATGAATCAGCATTAACGCATTTTTATCTATGCAGAGCCAACTGGTGTTTTCCATCTATTTGGGCTAGAGAAGGGATCTGAGAAACTGGCAGAGAATCTTGCTTGCTGGTGCTAGCCAAGGACGTACATTTTGGGGTTGTGTAGTAGAGAACTGCAGGCCAGACAAAATAGATGAGAGTTGTATTTTGGGAAGTTTGTGTGTGTGTGCTCATGTGCATCCGTGGATACAGTCTTAATGGGCATTCTTAGCCTCACAAAATTACAATTCACTTTACAGGTCTGTTTTGAAAAGTATTGCTGAAGTCCTAAAGAAGCGTGACACAATTGAATAGCAAGTTTCTTGTGTGGATTGAAAAATCAACTCTTTAAAATCTAGGCAATACATTATTAAATAGTTTTCACATTTCAGCTGGCATGGAGCAAAGTCATTGCTGCTAATGTTTGCTCCATTACCACCTCTGAAAATTCAGGGTATCATTATGCAGGTGGTCAGCAGAAATGCCTTACCTTGATTTATCTGCAGTACTCCCCATCAGAGCTGTAACTGTGGGCTGGTCTGTGTAGGACTGTTTCTTGGTGAGTCATGCAGATTGCTCTGTAGCTTCGAGGCAGTGCTGTGCTATGCAGGATTAGCGGGCTCTGACCGTGAAAATGTTTCCCGAATGATGTAACTGAAAATTCCCCTTCCTGTGCTTCTTGTTTCCTGATCAGTTTTCTCATTGTTCTTGAAGACATTCCAGCAGCTGCATATCTTTTATTCCTGATCTTTTATTCCTACAAATCTCTGTGAAGACAAGTTATGTCAACAGCTGCTTTAATTAATTTGGTTAGAAATGGAGGGTATCAAGTAAGAAGGAGAGCCCTGCTGACATCCCGCCTCTTGCAAGACGAGAAGCGTCCGGCAGCCGCGGGCTACAGCTCCACCTCCGAACACCGGGCCTCCCGCTTCGAAGCAGACGGGAGTGGGCGACCCGCCACATGGGACACCTTTGGCATCTGGGACAATCGCATTGATGAACCCATCCTCCTCCCACCGAGCATAAAGTATGGGAAGCCAATCCCAAAAGTCAGCCTGACCAATGTGGGCTGCGCTAGCCATATTGGGAAACGGAAGGAAAACGAAGACCGGTTTGATTACGCTCAGCTGACAGAGGACATCCTATACTTTGCAGTATATGACGGACACGGTGGGGCGGCAGCAGCTGACTTCTGTGATAAGTATATGGAAAAATACATTAAGTAAGTGTGCAGCAGGCAAATGCATGGCATTTGAATTACAGCAGAGCCTCCTTCCTCAGAACTGAAAAGGAACCTGTGGGTCACAGATTGTCCCTAGTTATCTTAGGTTATATTGTCATCTAGTCCAACGGGACAGTAGGAACATGGGACTGGAATAGTCCCTGTTGTGCTGGACATGGTATGAACCTGTTATCCTGTATGGTTCTTGCACCATGGAGCAAGCCCATAAGGGCAAGAAAGTAAAATGTAATTGTCCCCCCCTTTCGGGAAAGGGGTGGGAACACAGAGGGAGTGTGACTTGCCTGTTGTCAGATGAGGTCACTTTGATCGTGACCTGCATAGCTTGCTGACGCTTCCCTGTGGGGCCATGTCGCATGGCTGGGTGTTTGCAGAGGAATTGCTGCTGCTGGGACAGAACAAGGCTTGGACCCTACTGTGATAAGTGGTTCATTTCTTACAGGTTTGGGCTCAAGGCTTTTGTTGGGGGAGGGGGTGGTTTGTTTTTTTTAAGGTGTTTTTCCCTCATTCCAGAATATAGGAAAGTGCACCTAGTTAGTCAGGACTAGGTAGTATTGCTGTCCGTAAGAAACAGAGTCTTCTTTGCTAAGGGAGCTAGCTCCTTTTTGTAACCCAGCACATGCAAATCTGTTGCCTTGTCTGGGGAACTGCTCAGCTGTGGACCTAGACAGGACAAGTAGAAATTACACTATGAGAGTGTTCTTTTATCTTTACAGATCAGATGCAAGAAGATAAACTATTATATCTATTTGCAAAATTGTAAGGTTTGCTTCCAGTGCAAATCATTAGTGACATCATATTGCTCTAACATAATCAAGTGTGATTCAGTGCATGCAGGGAGGAAATAATTCTATTGAAGAGATTCAGTAAGATGAATATTTCCAGGAAAGAAATTAAATTTTTTAAAATTTTATTTCCAGAGAATTTCTTACTCAGGATGAAAACTTGGAAAATGTTTTGAACAAAGCTTTTCTAGAAATAAACAAAGCATATGAAAGCCACGCTCATCTGTCTGCTGATGGTAAGTAAAAAATATTCTGCTCTTGGGGTGGGAAAATGTTTTTTTCTTATTTGCTCAGTTGTTTTGTATTAAGACTTCCTGAAAAACACTTAAAAGCAGTCTTACTTAACACAGATTTTTGCTCTGATCACTTATTGCAGATGAAACAATCATGTTTAACCTTTTTAAAATGAGAGAGCTATGAAAGGTGTAAATGAAATTTATTGGGGAGTTATTAATCTAAAATCTTAGCATAACCTTCAATTTATCTTAAATTCTGTCAAGCAGAGTGTTTGTCAAGTTAGCAAGGAATGGTTTCAATTGGCACAGAACATACATAACTTTACATATTGTGTGAGAAATAAACCCAGTCATTTTTTTTTTAAAGCTGTTATTTTTGTGTGTTCTAAGGAACAGTGTCTAAAGTTCCCCTTGCTGACTCAGCTGCTGCGACTGAGGAGGAACATAGGCCAAAATTAATACAATAGATGTTGCTTCTGCGCAGAGTTACAAGAGCAGCTCTGAGTGTGAAGGCAGGCAACTGGAGAACGAGGTTGGCTGTGATAAGGCTGGCATCAGCCCTTTTAGCCTCCTTAGTCTTGGCTGTGAATCGGGTTCTTGTATACATGTCTAGAGACTAAGCACAGCTGAAGTGTGCCAGTTACAGCAGCCAGGACTTAGAGGGAGTATTTTGGGAAAGGAGGAGGTGATAGAGGTTACAGCCTTGGTTCTCTGTGACAGGCATTTCCTCAGCAATAAGATACTATTTTCGGAGTCAGCTGCGCCAGTCTTAAACTGTCCCAGTGTTGGTGCAGATGCTTGCAACACAACTGAGGTTGTTTTAGAAGAGCAGAATTTTTAAAAGTTTTCCCTCCAAGAAAGAAGTTAAACACAACAAGCCCTCTTGGGACTGAAATTATACTGTATTCTTGGGTTACTTTCCTTAAGCAATGAATGAAAACCATAAATTACGAGAACTGTTTCCTGTGCTTAACAAACAGCCCAATGAACCTGGTTAGACTCCTAGGAAATGTTTCCTGGCAGGACAGGTAGTCTGGACGCTGCAGCATGGTGAGCGATGTACACACATATATATATACCTTTTCTCTTACCTGGTGCAAGCTGAGGTACCAGAAAAAAAAAAGTCGTAAATCCTGAAGTGCATCCCTTAAAAAAGCAGAATTAAATCTTTAAAAGTCTCTCCCCCACCCACCATTTTATCTTTCACTATTGAAATCCACCTGTGTTCTTTTAAAAAACAATGACATGGTAAAAAATCCAGAGTCACTTTTGAACTATGGAGTCGGTTCTGACTGAGTAGTCTGAGATACATCAGTAGAGCAGATATGCTCTGTATCCAAGAGTGCCCTTGTAAATGTCATCTTGAGAGCTCGGATTCAAGAAAACGTCTGAATTCAGGCTTATGTGCTTCCTTGGATCAAGACCTTTCATTTCTACTAACATGAAGATTGTTACATTTGGCCTCCCCTTTGTTAACAAGACAGGTCTTGCTTTTGCTCATCTAAATGACCTTTGTTAAGTTTCAGAGCAGCTCCTTAAGCAGAATTGGAAATCGTACTTGGTGTATTATTTGATTATTCTGAAAATGGTTTCTCATACAGCATTTTGTACACGAGTCTTACTGACCTGGATAACAAGAATATTTGACAGACAAGTTCAGCGGCAAGCTGAGTATTTGGAACTGCTTTTAGGGTATTATCATACTGTTTAACTGGATAACTAGGCTGCTTACTTAATGAAAATGCCAACAAATTTACATAACAGCTAAACAGCACAGTTACAAGATCGTGGACAAACTCTCTTCATTAAAAAACCTTGAGGTCAAACAAAATATTGGGCAAAGACACTGTTTAACAACCACAAGGGCCGCATTTTGCAAAGTACTCAGTGCTTCTTTAGGTAGGTTTCAGGCAAGCTCCCAGAGGAACCTGTAGGATGGGAATGTGCCCAATGCTCTTGACTGATTGCCCAGCTGAAAATCAAGCTATAGGGGGAAGAGTGGAGTAATAGGATGTAAAGACAAACACAGATTTATGAACAAAGTGAACTTCTCACATATCTGCTGTTGAAAATTTTCAATGCTTTGTTGACTGTTTGGTGTGGGTATTTTTGTTGTTGTTGCTGTTTTGAAAGTTACATAAAAGTCAGTTGCTTTGCATGTATCCTGGTTAGAAGCCTAAGATTCAGTTTGGCAGCAAAATTTCTGATTAATTGTGGCTATTCTAGATGTGACTGTCAAGAGTGTTGCTCAAGCTTCTTGAAAACGGTGGTGGAGGAACTCTGGGTGTCCAGGACACACTGGATGGGTCCCAGGACTGACTCCCTTTCCAAACCCTTCTATAGCTGACGGTGGAAAATGATAGCTTAGTCTTGTTCTGGTAGATCGCTCTGCCAGCATCCACTCTTTTAACCGTGTCTGGAAAAGATACAGTGAGTGTCCAGGATGACTCCAGATCTTCACTTTTCTAACATGTGCCCAACTTTGAAAGTGTGTGCCTGCGTGTTTGAAGGAGCATGACTCCCGGGACAAATCCCGGTAGCCAAAGTTACAGGTACTTTGGGCAACATTATGCTTATAACACTGTTTAGGGAAAAAAAATCATAATATGGCACAAATATAACAGGCTGAAGGCGTGCATTCTCAGAGCATCTGGCTGTGTCCTTGAGGACAATGCTTTTTGAAGGTCGCTTCCCTGTGACAGAATATTTGAAACTATACTTGAAAAATACATAAAGTAATACTTTCTTTGAGCTTTCAGTAAAAATTAAAGATGTATGTTCCGATATTGCTCCTTGTGTCTTGTGTGCAGGATGACTAGTGCTGCTGGACTGCTGTACTGGCCTGTGGTCCATTCCAGTATCCCCTCTGATAGTGGTCTGTACAAGATGTTTCACACACAAGCATAAGAAACATGCTGTAAGCAGATCTGGGATAATGTGTCCTCCACATAAATCCTTTCTAGTTGTTAACAGGTCAGAGATCTGCCTGAGGCTTGAAGCATGATGTTTGCTATCTCTTCAAAAATGCATTTTCATTCACTTTCACACATTTAAATACATTCAGTCACTTTTAAATCACTGCTAAACTTAAGTATGTGATACACTAAAGGATGCTCATGTCAGGCAAACACATCGTTATCCATGAGGCAACCATTAATACAGATGGACAGAATTTTCTGGTATTTCTGAATAGCAGTAAAAATGTATATGTAAAGGCTGAATAAGGACAGAAATAAGCAAGTGAATAACGCGCTTGCGGAAATTAGAGCATCACTCAGGAGAAATAGAAGACATTCTCACAGCAACGGCAGCTACTGTTGACTCGGAAGGTGACAGGTTTGTGGCACAACCCAGGTCCACTGTGCAGTATTTTTCAGACAGTGACAGTGTATTTATCTGGAGTGCTTTACTGTATGGGAGCCAAAAGGCTTTGTGGCCTTCAAGATGAGAGAGCACTGGCAGAGTGGATAGCAGTGCATGTGTGCTGCTGTGGTTCAGTGCAAGGGAATAAAAGTAGAGACAAGAAGTCTGTGTTTTCAGGCTATACGTGTGGAAACCATTTTTGTGGCCACTACACGCTTGTAAAAGTACATGGCTTGCAACACTATGTGTCAATGTACTCTTAGCCATAGGAGCACATTTGCCTTGGAGAAAAAGTCCAGTGTCTTACTGCATTCCCACACAAAAGGAAAAGCCTTAATTGTTGCCTTTTAACACTACTTCTGCCCATTATACTAGGCTAGTTTTGTAAGTACAGCATTTGTTGACAGAAGCATAGCTGTCCTGCCCTAATGTGTCCTACAAGGTACTGCTACTGCTTCTGTTCATTGTAGGCACGATCCAGTACTCAGAGAAAACAACAGAGCGTCTTTCCATCAACCTCCACGTTCAGTGCATCTGATAATTGCACTGGCCACTCACTTCTGGAATAGCCACCTTATTAAAACACAGCCAAGTGTTAACTGTTGTGCTTCTATGTATGCAGGAAAGGCATTCCTGGAATCTTATTGTGCTGAGCAAATAGCAAAAGTCTTTTAAAAATAATTAAATGAAAAAGTTTTAAAGTTACCATTCAAAAACATGATTATTCTTTCTTTGAATATGTTAACCTGCAACACTGTGGAAAAGAGAGAGCTGCAGAAATTATACTTAAATATTACATTAAGCCATCAACATTAAGAAGACAGCCTTTTATCCATGGGCCCTGGATATTATCTAATCAAGTTAGAAGATACTGATTACAGTATTATGGGAGTGTTCATTTTGCATGTTTTCCCATGGGTCAGATGAAGTCATATGTTTCTATTCAGTGCATTTAAAATGGCCTCATTTTAGTTGGCATTTGTCTGACACCCCACCCCACCCCCATTTTTGTTTTATGTATAAATCACCTTGAGAAACAGATCAGGCCATATTCTGTACTGAAAATGCTCTTCAGTGTGCCCATTTTGCCAGATATGAGATGGCTGGCCTTCTGGCATTTATATATTTCTTTTGTTGGTTGGCTACCTCCCCAAAAATATTTTGTAGCCTTTATTTTGGCTGAAGTCACACTGGTTTTGTCACACAGTTGTAAAGGCAAAAAGGGTGGCAATTCCTGAAAAATACCAGGGCTGATCTGTCTGTGGACAAAGAGGTTTGTGAGCCTCAAGTGTGGCCAAACTGGACACTACACAGCTTACCAGGACTTCCTATATCACCTGCAGAAGACAGTGCAGGCAAACCCAAAGTGAATACTTCCCCTGTTTTGCAGCCCTTGTTCTTTCGTCTCCAGTGTTGCAGGTTTATTTTGTTTGAACAAAGTCCCTGGGTGAATTTCCTATTTGCCTCTGTGTACGTGTTATTTGTGGCAGACACTGTACCTGGTCAGCAGCTCTAGAACTGGAGGCCCTGGACACTATATGCTGGGCTTCAGTGGAAAGAGAGATCTGCTTAATTTTGTCCCAGGTGAAGGAGTCCAGCGGTTCCTAGCCTGGACTACTGGAAGGTTCCCACATCCTCTTTGTCACATTAGTTGAGATGACTTGCAGTAAAAATTGTCCAGTGAGTGTTAAGAACCTATTGAAAGATCTTAGTTTTATAGTGATATTGTTAGGAAGAGAAAATAAACTCTTCAATTGTTAAAACAATGTATATGCAACTTATTTTATATTATTAATTAATCTAGAAGCAGTAGCAGTAAAGCATTAGATATTTTATCCCATCATCATTCCTATGTTTTGGAACTGTGCTAAAATTCAGATAATTCCTTTAGTCTAGCTAGATCCATATTGCTCCTCTACCCAGATCATGAACTAGATCCAGGGAAGAGAACAGGAGTGGCATTCATTTTTCTAAGCGTTTAACTAATAAACATTTGTAAAGCACAAGTTACCATAACCATTACCATTGTCGGCACAATATCTGTGACTGGTTCTTTGGTAACCTTCCTTGACATGGTGATAGCAGCTCTTTTGGCTTTTTGAATTTGCTCTTTAAAGATGTAGATTCACCTAAATGACCAAATGTTTAAGGTCATTCATGAATTAAACGCTACAAAAAAGAACTAGAACATTTGTCAGTGTTGTTCCAAAAACGAGGAATGAAATGGGACACTAGTGGCAGTGCCTTATTCATTTTAATTTCTAAATAAAATGTATTTTCTGTGAGATAAAAAAGTAGTTTTATATAGGTTTTTCATTTCACTTGTTTTAATTACATGGCTAAAACAGGTATTTTACTGGTGCTACTAAAATTTCTAATCACACTGTTACTTGTTAGTGTCTTATTTTTATAACATCCCTCAAAGTGACCCTGCACCAGACTAGTCCTTGCTTCAGATGAGAAATAGGATGTCAGTGCTTACCTAAATACTCAGAAGCTACCGGCATCTACGTGGTTTTGTATATTGTAGTCTGCACTGCAGCCGTAACATAGTCCAAGATTTGATGTGGAGATGGCTGATGTTCACAATCGACATTTTGGTTAAGTGTATAGCTAAACCAAGTCTTCATAGCAGTAATAATACCTGTTTTAAATAATAACACAAGTTTAGTTTAGACTGTTTCGTGAGGTTTTTTTTTTGATTCATCAACTCACTGCTTTCACTTTACAACAAGGCTCAATGCATCTTTCAGGGCTTTGTGCACCTTGAATTTCCTACCAGCCCAGTTTTCCAGGGGTGCTGAGCACTCACAGGATTGGGGGAGCAGTCACCAAGGTCCCAGAACGCTCACATTTTTGCTTGTGTAAATGCATAGGGGGACATGCTGCATGTAGGCAGTTTGCCGGCAGTGTGGAGCTGCCTGGCGTTCCTCAGGATGGTCCTGGCTGAGATCTGTCCCCCTCCCTGGGTCAGGGCTGCAGGGCCAGAGGTAGGAGTGCACGTAGTTGTAGCTGAGCTCTAGAGAAGTGGTGGAGGGAAGATCTTTAACTGTTACTCATGTGAAAATAGGAACATAACAGGGGATTCTCAGCCATAGCTTAACCAAAAACCTCTCTCTGCAATTGGCTTGCTTTTAAAACCAATTACTGGAAAACCCTAGAATGCAGCAAGATCCACAGAGGGCCTTTTGGAGGAATTTGCCCTGGCTGTGAATTCCAGGCAATAGCTCTTCCTGGCCAAGGTTTTTACTGTAATAGCTCAGATCAGCAGGTGTTGCTACTTTACAGGCAGCTCTCACTGGCTTAGCGTCGCATACTTTGCCAGAAGAGAAGGTACTGGCGACTTCCTTTAGAAAAAAGAAAGCTGGCAATTCTTTTGGCATTTCCATCATTGCAGATAAAACTGCAGATCTCTTATGGAATAGGCTAACTCATACTTCCCATTTTCAAGTCTTTTTTCTTTTTTTTCCCCAGCGTGATGATGAAATTGAAACCAGAAGGCCTTAGATTTATTAGCACTAGTTAATCCAGCCAGGACCCTAAACACAGTTAGCCAGCTCAGATCACTTTTCTGCCTTGCAAGAGAAGAGGACAGCAGCTGGGAGTCTCTCTTGCCCTTTAGGCAGTGAATTGATATCCCTTTCAAGTGATCCTACCAGTACCCAGGGCAGATTGCCCAGAGGACCATTGCCAGCTGACTGGCTCAGTTTGCAGGTGCAAGGCTAGGCAGGATCCAGCTTCACCTCCAGACTGTGACCTCCGACAGATTGACAGGGTTTGAAGAGAGCAGAGTCCCCTTCTGAAAAAAGCCAGTGTCTGCTGGCTGAACCCTTCGTCCCTTGGCAAGGCTGGGGGAAACGAAGGGAGACTGTAATAGCTCAGAGAGCAACTGGAGCACCCCAGAGACTGGGGAAGGAGAGTTTCTCTTCTAGAGAAACTACATGCAACTACAGTTAGCGTTACTGAATTGCTTACTTCACCTCCAGACAGAAGGGAAGATGTCAGCTTTGTGGTGGGCTACACCTGCAGTCACTGTGCCCAGGCATAAGAATGATATCCCAGTATCTTCAGATGCACTATTGGAACAGAAAATATGTTAGCTACAACCTGAAAAGAAACTATCTTACCTGATAGTACTTTTATTCCACTTGCCCTTTTTGCATGGAGCCATGTTGTTGCACAGAAATACTTACCCTTTCCACTCCCTCTCTCCTCCCTAGCCCTACATGCATGTTTGTTTGCTGTACTTTTTAAATATAGCTTTAGTTTAAACTTTAAAGCATTTATTTACTGGTAATGTAGAGCACAGGTTGTCTTTGTTTTATCAGTTGAAACTGTTGTTCTGTTATACATGGTGCTATGCTTCTGGGCAGTGTTAAAACCTCTCTCTCTGGTATGATGTTTGTAGCAACTGTGATGAATGCTGGGACCACTGCAACAGTGGCCCTGCTCCGGGATGGTATTGAGCTGGTTGTGGCAAGTGTGGGAGACAGTCGTGCACTGCTGTGTCGAAAGGGAAAAGCCATGAAACTCACCATTGACCATACTCCAGAAAGGAAGGAGGAGAAGGAAAGGTACCTGTCAGCTGGTTTTGTGGCTTCCCTGGGACTGGCCATGGTCAGGCTGTGTTTTTGTTCTCCTGCAGCTGGGTTGGGCCTGGAAAAAAGCAGAGTTGAACATAATGTCTGGAATTGGCATCTGAGCTAGCAAAAGGTGGCACAGCTCCAATTAGCTCATTTACGTCAGTTTAGAGCACTAAGGATCTGGAAAGAAAACACATGAGCATAAACTGTCATGGCAGTAAGATCTGTGTAGTTAGGACTGGGTTCAAGGACTTGTCCAAAACTGCCAAGTTCGAGCCAAGATTTGAAGTCATGTACTATGGTTGCCAGGTTGGGGCTTAGCCTGCAAAACGACATCCCTTCTGTGGAGCGTGTCAGACAGCAAAAGCCAACTCTCAGTCTCTCAGTTTAGGTCCTCCCTACCCCATTCCACCTCCACAGATAGTGGCAGGTATGTAGCTAGAGATGATGCTCGGAGTCACTAATTCATATTTGCTTTCTCTCTTTCCTCTGGACAGGATTAGGAAGTGCGGTGGCTTCGTTGCCTGGAACAGTTTGGGACAACCACATGTGAATGGTAGACTTGCAATGACACGGAGCATAGGAGATTTGGATCTTAAAAACAGTGGTGTGATAGCCCAGCCAGAAACAAAACGGGTTCAGGTAAAAGAAGGCCTGGTTAACAGGAACAGCAACATTCGGATTAAGGGGCAACACGGGTATCTGATGCAGGTGGTATCCACACAGTTTGTGCCCAGCTGGAACCTGATGGTCAAGCTTTGATTTTTAATTGTGGTAAAGTAACCAGAGACTAATTCTAAAGTCCTTTCAGATTGACACTAATAGGACAGAAGGGAATCTGGCCCTGATAATAAATTCAGCCAAGTTAACTTTTAAATCCAATTTATCATAGTATCATATATGAGGGAAGGAAGGTAATACATGATAGCAGTTAATGAAATACAAAGTCTGTTTGGGGCTTGTGGTCAAAGAAAGAAATTTGAAGTTTATGCTGATGTAAAATCATTGCTAAAAACTAGGTGTGATATGGTTGGCCTAAATCACTGAAAAAAGTAGTATTTGCAGAGATTAGCACACGTGGGAGGACAGGAGGAGGAAAGGGCAGCTGCATGCATCTTACCATGACTCCACAGTTGTTCAGAAAACAAAGTAATCACCCAGAATGCATTCAGCACAGTTGCCTTCATGCTTGCTCCTACCCTTATGAAAAACAAAGCTCCCTTCTCGGTTCATATTCTACTCAGTATTTTTCCCCATACCAAATGCATTCCAGTGCCAAGGGAACTTACATTTGGTTGGTACTAACCAAACACAAAACACTGCTAGGCCAGAGGAGTTTAGCGAGATGGTAACATGTCTTGAAATCCTCATTTTAAGGAAGCATTTCATTTACTTGGTAACGCATGGGTGATGTATGGCTTTTGGTCTCAGAATATTCAGAGGGTTATTTTCTAGAACTGAAAGCCCTTTAAGATGTTTTTCTCCAGTATGTGTAACGCAGTCTGTGTCTGATGCACGTACTGGAGAATTCAAAGGGCAAATCCCCCCCTAGGCTACTAGGGGTTTGGAGGTCCCCATTAGTCCTTGTGCAGAAAGCAGGGAAACATGCAGCAACCCCAGAAAAAGTGCTTTGCAACAGAGGGAAAAAACATTCTACCTTGCAGTGCTCTGTAGTGCAGTGTTAATTGTTACCCACGCTGCATGCCTTTGTTGCAGTTGCACCATGCAGACGACAGCTTCTTGGTCCTCACCACAGACGGTATTAACTTCATGGTGAACAGCCAGGAGATCTGCGACTTCATTAACCAATGCCATGATCCGGCTGAAGCGGCCAATGTTGTTACTGAGCAGGTAATGCCACGGCTTCTCATGGCACCAAAGCGCTGCTCCTGCGAGGGTAGTTGAGCTGAATGGTAGCTTAGACTGTCCATCTGTTGAATGTGCTCTCATAGGTCCATTTCAGCATGTGGTACGTAAGCTAGGCCATTCGGAAGTAGTGGTTTATTGTCAGTACGTTTGTTGTTGGGTTTTGATGGTTTTGAACAACAACTTGTATAATGACAGGCTCAACAGTGGATTTAACTGTATTGGCTGAGATGGTCAGCAGTCCAACTGTCTGTCCTTTTCTTGCCACATCCTTGCAAAGGGACATCATTTCAATTTACCTACTTAGTTCATGATCCACTGAACTCTGTAGGGACTGTAACTGCAGTTTATTCCAGTGCTGAATATGTCATCAGCATAGATGGAAGTGATCAGTTTCTCACAGTGGGATATCGTATAGAAAGCTCTAGGGCATATGGGAACCTGCAATGCCAGAGCTGAAAGGAGGCAAGGAAGTGTAGAGCCTTGTGGCATGCTGTCCCCTGTGGAGCCCGGTACTTGTTTCCCTTACGGGGAAACCGCAGGGTTATGATGCTGATGATTTGTTTCTCCTCTCAGGCAATACAATATGGCACTGAGGACAACAGCACCATTGTCATAGTGCCATTTGGAGCATGGGGTAAATATAAAAATGGCGAGATCAACTTCTCCTTCAGCCGCAGCTTCGCCTCCAGTGGGAGATGGGCATGATGACCTGCCACAACTATCTTTTCCTGCAATAATCTGGATGCAGAGTGCTACAGGAGAACACATCTGTCTGTTCATAGGTTGACTCACTGTCTTGTCCATCTCTTCTCAGTGTTACAGAAGATGCCACTGCTCCCTTGGTGGGCAATGCCCCATTGTTGCTTATGGCTGATCACGTTTTACCACTTATTTATTCGAATCAGCATTGAGGCAGCTATGTCTTCATGTTTCTGGTCCCAGCAGCTCTTCACACGACTTTGTTCATGTAGACAGGCTTCTGGGCTTTCACCCTAGGCTGGAGGTGTTGCACATTAGTTTCATACCAACTCTTATTACCTAGGACCCTTAGTTATTTAGCAGCTGTCAAAGTCTGAGACTCTGAGCCATCCACCAGCTTCTTTGAACAGTACACAGGGGAACAAACGCAAAGCTTTCATAGGGAGACAGAAGGTGGGTTTGGTGTCTTCCTCTGGTATACAGCCACGCAAAACTCCTCTGTGCTTCAGGAGAAGCAGGTGAAAAGTAAAGGGGAAGTTTCGGGAAGTAATTAGCCTGTGCTTCAGTCCTGATGCCAGTGGCACTGGCTGTAGCCGACATTTTTAAGACAGTGCTGCTTTGCAGGGCTTTATGCTCTCACCGCTGTGATTTGTGATCCTCTGGCTCCAAGGGCACGGAGCGGGCTGGAGCCGTGCACTGTGGGAAGGGAATATCTCCATTTCATCTGAAGCCCGTGCAGTCTCTGTGGACCATGTAGCAGCCCCCTTTCACCGTTGTTTTTGGTGTGCCAGTGCGTGACAGGAGCACGTAGGAGGGAAATAGCTGCACATTTTTGAAATCCAGAGACTCTGTCAACTTGATTTTTTTTTTAAACTAATTTCAAAGAATTTTCTAATCAAGATTCTTTGGATGTATAAGACAGGAAAGTTTATTTCTTCATAAATACCTGAGGATTTTCCTGCCCTCCACTGAAAGTTTTCAGTTGGTCGTGATCTCCTGTGTATCCTCACAGTATACAGGGAGCTGTAAAATGCACAAAGCAAGCAAGCTAGGGAAAGGAGAGAGCATTTTATTAACATAATTTTTGTAAGCTTTGGGTGGTGCTCATAGTAGATGCCAGATACTCAGCCAGTGAGAGTGTAATTTTGTACTTAAAGGGAGAACATCCGTTTCCTCTTCCCTTTTTGGTGGGAGCCTGTGTCCAGTGAGGCACGAGGGTCCAGACTCTTGAGCCAGCTCAGACTGCTGCTGTGAGAGGGACCGCAGGTGACACACTGGCACGTTAGCAGCAGCTGAATATCTGAGCCAGCGTGCCTCTTTCGGACCTTGTTCTTCCTCCACTCCAAATCAGGTGTGCAGCTCCCTTGGCCTCTGAGTTACCCTGTTGTAAGGAGACATGGGTAGAGAAAAATAGGGCTCTTCTCTGGTTTGCAACAGTATTTTTCATTCTGTGGATGTTTCCACCATGACAGTTGTAAAAACAAACCAAAAAATAAATGAAATTGCCTGTACAAAGCCACCTTACAATCAGGAAAAATATTTCTGAGATGCCTGGTCCGATTTTCATTTTCCAGCATGAAGTATGTATCTTTCTTTCTTTAGCCCTTTCCAGGCCCAGGGTTACACCTTATGCAGTCATTCCACGTGTTTTCTTTGCCTCTGTTTGAAGGCCTGGGAGCACCCCACAGAGCACAGTGTTGTACTGACAGCAGTAAGTACTTTGTGTATAGAGAGTGTGCTGGTTTTGTCCCATCACTTGGTGTATTATATGGTGTATATAATGTGTATATTGGGTTTATAAAGTATGAAGAGTTTGTGAAACAGTATTTGTAAATCTCTCTTGTACCTGATACTATTATCCAGGCCTCTGTAATGAGTGTATCACTGGTTTACGGTTGTAATCCCTTCTCTCTCCCCAGTTTTTCTGGGTTTGGGTTCAGTCTTCACCTGAAGCCAAAATGCTTGTCATGATCCTCAGTTTGGCCTTGCTCTGATGAGGCAAAAGGGCACTTTCAGTTGTTAACAGCCAGAGCAGGTTCTCAGCCTGCGGCAAAAGTTTGAAGATTCCCACAACCCATTTGTAGCAGAAGTGGCAAAACACAGCTTCTCCTGAGCACTTGAGGAGAGGTAGCATTTAACAGAGGTTCAGAGAGCTGGTCTGGGAATGTGGTTATGGCCAGTTTGTGCTGCAGTGTGAACAGCTGATAGCCTTTCTCCTAAAGAAAAAGCAACTTGCTAAAACATGAAAGCCACTAGTCCCTAGGAAAGGGTTAACCACAGCAGGCACCAGTCTTGCTCTGGGCACAATGAGGAATTGCAGTCAAGCTCTGGAGAGGGAGTTGCTGTGGAGGTGGCTTTGCTATCAAATGTCAGACAGGCATGAGCAGTGTCAGGATCTGGACAAGCTCCATGGATGCTGTTTCCTTCCAAACGCTGCTCATTTCTGTTCAGCCAGCAAGCCATCTATCAAGACAGAAGATACCATGGGTGCTGGGGGCATTTCTGACTGATAAACACATACTGCTTTTTAAGCATGTGTATTTGAGCAGTACTGGATACCTGCCAAGCTGAACACAGGCTATTAAATGCAGGTGGGTAATGAGTAACACTGCAAATGAGGAGCAGGTGCTCTGAGGAATGTCTTGGAATTAGAGTAGCTTCAAGGCATTGACCTGTATCTGAAATGAAATGAGAGTTTCTATTCGAATTGTTTTTTGGGGGCATTTTTATTTTATCCCTATTGGATAGCCTGATTTTACAGAGCATGAAAGCTGTTGGTGTTCTTTTTATTTCTTCTCAGGTCCTACTGCCTAGTTATCCTCTCAAAGAAAGGATTCATCAGGAACTTCTTTTTATTTTGAAAGGAAGGGATAAGACAGAGCTTTGCAAAATAGATGATGGTTAGGTAAGGTATCTTTGCGGTTCCTATTAATGCCTTTATAGAATCACAGAAAAACTTAGGTTGGAAAGGACTTCTGGGTATCATCTAGTCTAATCTCTGGCTCAAAGCCAGGCCAGCTTCAGAATTATATGCTGTAATAAAGAGACATCTAATGACATTGAAATACAGTGACTGAAAATGGATGGGAGGAAGTAATTTGTCATACAGAACAGTTTGCCTGAGTAACTCCTTGCCACCAGACTGCACTGAAGCCAGAAGCTTACCAGTATTTGAAAAAGAGCAGGCACTTTGTACAGCAGCAGATAAACTTCACAAATAAATTAGGCAGTACATATGTGTATGTAACAGATGCAAGCCTTTTTGCAGTAGAGCAAAAGCTAACCAATAACTGATGGGGGATTATGAAGATGCATTTCTTAAGTGCAGCTTATTCCCTGTCTGTCCACTGTAGTCATTTGCATTTCATTCTGAAGTAAATAACTACTGATGATGAAATGCTTTGCTAAGTTGCACAATAATCTGCCTGATCCTTTTACCTGTAAAAACAGGGGTCCCTGCACACTGGTTTTTGCAGATACTTCACTCAATGCTGCACATTGCAACATCCTGCGTGCCTGCTTGGAAAACATCCATTTCCATCCATTCAGTCCGTCACTAGGGCTGTTCTCCTCCTCCTGAACTACAGTCCTGCTTTTTTCAGCAAAGACCAGAGTGAACTCCCCTAGGATTTAATGGCAACTGCACCAAACCTCATTTTTCTTCAAGGAGTCAGGAAAAACCTTCATTTTCTTTGGTGATGGAGCTATTAGAACAAATTACTTTCTTTGCATTTCCATTTTGGGGCTGTTTTGACACTGATTCAGTGTTGACAGAGTGGGCTTTGCTGACAAGTTTATGCATTGAGTGGGATGTGGGTTTATAGCACTGAACTTCGAGTGCACTGAATATGAAGATAGAGGGTTAAAGCCATGTCAGGGGGCACAGACATGGTTTGTTGTAATGGTACCAGGGAATCAAGTAAGCAGTGCCTTGTTAGTGTCCAGCCAGCAAACCACTTTGGTGTGGGGTTCCCCGCCAGAGCTAGGTACTGCTGTGATGAAGCTGTGTTGTAGCTTTTTCAATCTAGTCCGTAAGCCTCCTGCTTCCTATAGCAGCTCCTCAGGCAACCAGCTTTAAGCCCCAGGGACCAGCAAAAATTCTCTTGCCTAGTAGAGAGATCCTTTTAAACTGAGGAACAAAAGCCAATTGTCTTTATAATGACAGTTGCCTACTAGAGGGGTTTTATTTTTGCAAGACCACTATATAGGTCTTCAATTTTGAATCAAATTAAATAGAATTTTAGTTCACTCTCTAGCTCCCTGTCTTTCATGTGCATCTGTTGTATCAATGAAAAGAATTTTTTTTATTACAGATCAACCTGAACATTAAGGGTGACCTGCTGAGCAAACAGTAATAAGTGTTTACTTTTTCCTACCTTTTTAGGGCTAGATTCTGAACTCCATCAGATCTGGTGAGAAGTATTTTCTTTCCTGAACACTCCCCCTGGAGCAGTGGCATCTCTCATTACAGGCACTGCAGAAGGGTGGCCTGGGGGCCCAGAAAGGCAAAAAATGTTGTCCAGCTAGTTATTCACTTTCATTATGAGGATTTGGAAAGCATGGATGGCCTCATATTTCTGGAGGATTTACTAGGAGAGGTGCTGAGATTGTAAACGGAGTTCCAGCTTGCCTTCTCCTCCATTGGGAAAGTTGGGTTTCAGGCATTGTAGAGGAAACGTGGTAGAAACTTTGCAGCCCTGAGTTAGGAGAGGTGGTGTCTCAGGATGGTGTACAACCACAGTGCAAAATACCGAAAGGGGGGTGAGGGGTAGTTTGTTTTATACAGCACTTATAACCAGTCCCTTTTGGTCTGAAAAAGCCTCTGTGAATAATCGCGGAGCACAGTCTGTGGCTGAGAACAGGTGTGGAGGAAAAGCAGCAATATTACTGCTTGTTACATACGTGGGGAAATGAAAATTGGTAGGAGCTTAGACTCACCGCAGGACTTCCACTGACTGTTACAGGATCAGGCTATCAGGTCACCCTTTCTGTCTCAGCAGGCAGATGTGCTGTGGTCCAAAGCCTTGGGGTTTCTAGCCGAGGGAGAAGCAGGAAACAACAGACACCAGTGAAACTGATTTAATATTAATTCTTGTTATATAAAATCATTTGGGGACTGTTAGGTCCACTGGTCACTTACCACACAAGCCAGATGTATCGTATTGCAAATGTCTTGGTTCTGAAGCTGCTGTTCTCAATGCAGAGATTCCCAGTGGGGTTTCCTCTTTACTCAGGATATCGAGTACTTGGGCAGCTCTGCATGTCATAACTTTATACAGACTAAAGTGCAATTGTGTGCATTCATTACATAGTTTGCCTTAGGACTATGTGGAATTTCTGTGGTTTGAGGTTTATGTTTGGTATAATCAGTGTTCATAATTCACCTACTACTTAATTTTACAAAAGTATCCATTTTGCTTTCTTTTTTTTTAATGTTTATTTGACTTGGTGATCTTAAACCTACAGTGGAGCAGATAAGGCTGTGCTGGAACGCTTAAAAGTTCTTTTAATAAAGATTTGGCTTCCAGACTTGTGTCACTGCAGATCTGTTTTTCTTCTCCTACCTCATCTCAAATCACCAGAACAGTTTGTTTCCCAAGACCTGTCCCAAGTGTCCTGTTGGCCCCAGGCCATAGACTCTGCCATAAAAAGCTTTTGATAACCAAGGCTTAACTTACAAAGGCATTCACCCAGTCATAGCCAGTGCAAAGTACCTATCTCTGTGCTCAGTCAGCACACGTGGGCTTTGGCATCAGGGCCACATGTTCTGCCTGACCTGGTATTTTTGTCTTCTTTTATATTTTGATTTATTACAATATCAAGAAATGAGAACTCCCTGTCTCTAAGAAAAATCCATCTTAAATTCTTTTGTGAAGCAGAAAAGCACCCTAGGTAGTTGTCACAAACAGCTGATGTCCTGTGAGACAGTGGAAAGAAAGAAATTTGGTCTCCCTGATAGATAGGAGGATTTATTTTGGCTCCTACCTAGCTTCAAGACTTTCCAGTGATCTTATAAGAAATGATAAGAAAATAACAGCTGAGGATTGTAACTCATTCACAGAAGTAACCCTGTGGTCACTATTATTTTTAGTTAAAACAGCTTTGAACTCAAACCTTCCTTTATTCTCCTTTTGAGGGAGAAGCCTTGACTTCAATGAAGTTACAGCAGTTTCCTGCAGCTGAGCCTCAGCTCTTCATTTTAGGACTAAAGTGAGTCTTTTCCGTTATCACTTGAGGCCGTTCCACTTCTCGTCTCAGTTAGAAGCTGATCACCTCTTAAATGTATGTGTATGTAGCACAGGGTGATAAGGTTGCAGTAGGCAGCGCTCAGGTAGGTGCATTTTTTGAGCCCAGCGTGCAGAGAAACCCACTGGACAGCTTTGCCCTTTCCCTGTGCCTGCCCTTTCACAGCTGTCGGGAAATGGCTCCCTGGTTACTCTGTAATTGAAGCATTTGTCCTTTAATGAGTGTCCCTATGACCTACTGGTTAATTTATGCTCACAGGAGGAGGAGGAGGGTGGCAGCGTCCCAACGGTGCCCTGGTGTTTCCCTGCCCGACTTCATCAGCATGGTCTTGGGAGAGGAACCGGGCTTAAAGAAGAGCCGCTGCTGTGGGCTGCTTTTGGGAGCCATGTGGGGCATCCTGGCCTCTCCCAGGAGCTGAGGGCAGCCTGCTCCAGCTCAAAGCACCCCCTTTGCGTCAACATGCCTCAGCGACTAGCTGGGCAGGGACGTCGGGGCTGATTAAACAGGGCTTTCCTCACTGCGGCTGGGCAAGAGCCTAGCTCTGCGTGTGCATGCGCACACACACACAAACCGTACCTCGATATTTAGATTTGTAACACACGCTTGCTGGTAGGTCGGGTTTCCTCTCGCTCAGTGTGCAGCTCATTTCTGCAGCTGCACCCAGCACAGCCCCGAGGGGGGAGAAGGGCCATTGTTGCCCCAGGGAACCACAGCACCTTGAAGGGTGCTGGTGGGCTCCCTCAGCCGAAGCCCCAGCGCTGGGGATTAGCTGGATTTTAACCGCCACTGTCTCTTGGCCAGCCTGATTTTCCCCTTTCCCTTCTTTTTTAACCACTCTCCATGTGGTAATGACTTCACAGCTTTTCATATGGATCCGCACTTGGAAAAATGCCATGGCATTTGCTGCTGGCTGGCTTCCCCTTCAGCATGAAGGGCCTCAGCAGGGGCAGCGCGCCTGGGGCTGTGGCAAGCCCCAAGCACGCGTGATTGCGCTTGTGCTCATCAGGGGCCACATCAAAGGTTTGGTCTCACTTCTCCCAAATTCCATGTACCAGACTTGTGCTCGGCGCAGCGTCACGAAATTCCCTGAGGGAGTGAGGGCAGGGTTTGGCTCTGAACATCTCGGTCCTGTTTCCATGTTCATTTCCATCCTCTTCCTCTCTACAGCACTGAGACCAGCAGTGAATCAACACTGTGACATGAGTCAGGCGTCTGCTCAGCTGCTACAGACTCTTTCAAAATACACATTTTTTACAATGGTGTAGAGCACAAAACACTTTGAGCCTAGAAAGCACCTCCAAACCCCATCTTTCTGATGCTGAAGTCATCACAACTGCAATCACAGAAAATTCAGTCAGAGCAAACTGGCCACAAACTTGGTAACCCCATGCTGGGCTCTGGGCCTTTCACAGAATGAAAGGCTGCATTTTCTCAGTCCATAAAACCTCCTCCCCAGCACATCTAACAGCGTTTGAAGGCCAGGCCATTTACTTTGGCTGCTAAGTGTAAGCTGAGCTCCACTGATACCTGACCCTGAGAGGTATTTCGGGGCCGCAGTGATGCTTGAGTTAAACGCTCGTGTGCTTGTGGCGCGCTGCCAGGTCACGTACTGCATCACTGCACTCCGGAGCTGGCCGTGGGCCAGCGCGATGCTTGTTGGGATCTTACATTGTTGATGTTGCCATCTGAGCTGCCCTGAATTTTGCAGTGCAATCTTCTTCCTTCTCCCGGGCCCACATTTACCTGCTGGGAGCTCACAAAGCCTGTGGCTCCAGCTGCGGCACTCAGCCTCCGGCTCTACAGCAGCTTTGGAAAAATCACAGGGTGGGGTTTTTTTTCCCCCCGTTTCATTAAGGGACGCTTTTCAAAGCCCTCTGGAAGAGGAGTTTTGGGACTGGCCGCAGGCAGGCAGAGGCCAGAGAGGGGCACACACACGTCGTGGTGCTGAGGGTAGAAGGGACCCCAAAAACACCAGGCCACCCTGTGAGGCCAGCTCACCTTCCTCACTCTGAGAGACAACCTCAGCAAGGCTCAAAAAGCTGAGGAGAGGCGGCGTTGCAGTGTGGGACGTGATGAGGCCACTCCAGCGCTTGCTGCCAGGCATCCTGAGGGTGGGTGTCATGCACAGCAGCCCCAGAGCAAAACAGATTTTGGTGACCCTTTTCAAGTCTTTTTTCCACATGGCAGGAGCTAAAGACTGAGTTGTGAAAGAATATCCTGACTCAGAGACAACCCGGTGCAACTATTCCTATCCCAAGGGGCATCTTTCTCACCCCTTTTTGCCAGCACAGCTAATTACGGTCTCTCCTTGCTCTCTGGTCACAACTGTTTTTAATACACTCACGCAAAAATTACTACTGCAAAAATTTTATGAACACAGCAACACCCTTTTCTTTCTGCAGCCTAAGAGCAGTATTTAGTTATAATGAAACCTACCCGACGCAAAGAGAAACCTAACTGATGCTGTTGTCACTGTTGCCTAATGGAAACTTCTATTACTGCATCAAAGAATAAACTCACGAGAAGTGAGTTTAAAACTCGCAGGTATCGGAACACCTTCAGCATTTTCAGCCGTTCTCTGCTCATCTCTGGACTACTCTAGTTACTCTCACAAGGTGAAGAACAATGATTAACAGCTTTTCTAATGCAAACAGCAGCTATAAGAAACCAAACTGAAACAAACCTAGCAGCAGCGAAGGACTCTCTACACAACAGCATTCTCCCTTAAATGAATCACAGGTTTTTTTAAACATCATGCCTCCCACCCTGAAAATATTTGCGGCGTTTTCCTAGAAGGCTTCTTTTACTTCTCCCTACCTATCTGGATTAAATAGCTGGGAGATTTATGGATATTAATTTTGGGGCAGGAACTGAAACAACTGATTACTTTAGACCTAAAGAGATGGTGCGTGCCACAGGCCGGGCGCTGCTGCGATGCCTTTCTCTGTCTAGTGTGCAGCCCCCTCTCGTGGTATTAATACAACAAGGCTTGGGCCAGTCGCTCAGAGGCTGTCACTGCTCGCGCTTACCTCTGCCTTGTGGTGGTGACGGGCGAGTCCTCGGGATCCTCATCCCGCGGGCGTGGAAAGCGCCAAAGTCCCCACAGAAGAGAATAGGAAGATGGAGGTGAAGCTTGCGGCATCCCCCCGCTCTCCATCGCTCGACCTGGAGCAAGACAGCGGCTGCCCCGTGGCCTGGCTTCGGACGGGAGCTGACAGCAGTAAGCACAGCGCCCGGTTGCCGGCTGGGGACCAAGCGTGATGCTGCCACGCGTGAGGAGCTCGCTGGCTGGGAAGGGCGGCGGCGGCGGCGGAGCCGCACGCCCTCGAGCAACCATACACTCCAGAAGTTATCTGTGAATATATTAAAAAGCTCCCTGTGATTTAGCACCAATGCAAATTTCCGCCAACAGATTTCCTCTGCAAATCTTACTCCCTGTGCAGCATCAGTTTTCCTGCTCCTGATTCTTCCCCAAATCTGACCTTTTTTCAGTTTATTTCAAAAACACAGTATTAGCTACTACAGAAAATGTAGGCCTGTGTCACTTACAAGTGTAAGTGAATTCCAGTCAGGAAAGATGAAATACAACTGCTCCTTGAATATTAGGAATAAATAAATACCTGTTACTACAACTGCATAATACAAAGATTCTGCATAAAGCCCTTGCTGTTTTGTTCTTGACGAAATAAATGTTCTTAGAAACTCAAATTCCTGTAATCTATCAACAAGCAAGGTATAAACTTCATTAAAAGCTGCAGTGTAAAGGCCTAGCAGCAGATGAATTTCTAACATGCTTTGTTCTGGGGATAAGTGAGGAGGGGTTGAAGGGACTGGCCGTGAGTACAGGGAAGAGAAAAGTGTATTTAGATGCATGCAACTCAAAAACAGTGCTGTGGGGGTTCCCAATTTTAATTTAAGTTTACTCAAGTAGGAGGAAAAAAGTTCAATGCAGAAAATTTTACAGGAGTTTTAAAAATTTCATGAACACTGAAAAATTATAGAAAGAGGATGATTACACCTCCTATACCCACAGCATTAGCTATTGGCTAATAATAAGAAAAATAATCTACTAAGAAAGCATTTCCTCCTACGGGAGAAAGGCATAACAAATGCTGTTAAAAATGTAGCTATCCCTGTTGATTTCTTGCGGCAAAAGAGAAGCCAATTATTGACCTAATCAAAGTCTGAAGCAGTTTGCAAGGGAAAGATACCATTAGCTGAGTGAATCACATGGAAGATTAATCAACTAATAAATGAATGCACCTTCCCACCTGCTCCCAGGGTATATCATAAAAGGGAGAGCAGCCTAAGATCAAATAAATCACATAGATTATACGGCTGGAAAGAGCCGGCCAATAACCTGGCCAAGGTGCCTCTGAATGCACAGAGAAGCGTCTGACTGCAAAAACCAGCCTCACCGCGGTGACCCCTTACTAGGGGACTTCCCAGCAGCGTCGCTGGGACATGCGGGTCCCGACCGAAGGGTCTGCCCCTCCTTAGCAGCGTGCAAGTGGAGAACTGAGCCCTGGCAATACCTCCTGGACAAGCCCACCCTCCTGAGAGCCAAAACACAGCACGAACCCTCTCTTCACTGCCAGCTTCACTGATTTCTGAGAACCCCGGCAGGGAAAACCCACTCTCTGCCCTGCCCTGAGGGAGGATGGACCTTGGCCAGGGGATGACGGGCCGAGGAGGCTGCGTTGCCTCCATTATTAGGGCTCTGAAGGGCACTAAATAGTCCTCAAATGCTACAGTTAAAGTCTGACAACTTCATTGCAGCAGAATGTATTAGTGTTTTTGGTGCACTAGCCAAGATGTGCAATTCCTTACTCCCAATACTCCCAATAAACACTGCAGTACAAAACTGCTCACAAGTTAGAGTGGAAAATATTGATCCTCGCACACAGCACCGCCCTATCAACGTGTAAAAAACGCACCTCTTCCTACATACACTCTGGCACAAAGCTTTACCCTCTGTCGTCATCTTCTCTAATTCTGACTTCCACTTTTAGTTCTGACTGTGGTGGATGCATCTGGGCTAGAGTTTTGTTCTCTATTTTAACTGATTGCCAGCTAAATTACCTGACTGTAAATGCCCTTTAGTAGACTCCTCGGAGGGTTTTTCCAGGAAACAAGTGTGCACGGTGCATTTTTGCAGCCTTGCAGCGTATTCAGGGTCTGCACTGACATTAGGCAATTGGGGAATCACCTTACTGCGTCCTGGGCCTGAAATGAGATACATCGTGAGCTGACGGAAATTGGGGTGAGCAGAGCCAGCATTTGGGAACATTCGCTCTCCCAGAAGCCTTGTCCTCTCCCTCTGCAGCCTGCCATGGTTTAGAGTTCGTCTCTTGCAAAAGCAGAGCTTCAAGGAGACAAAAATGCAGCTGTTGCATCGCTTGGGGAGGGTGATTGGAAAACTCGAAAGCCAGCTAAAACAGGGCAGTCGCAGGCAACCTCTTAAAAATAAGGTTTTTTTCACTTTGGCACACTAACCGTGGTGGCCCAGTGCACCAGACATCTAACAGCAAGAGCCAAGGGCCACAACAGCAAAACGTCAGCTCAGCATTACAGCTTTGCTCAAAACTTCAACCTTTTCTTCTCCCCCTCACCGATATCCACCAAATACAGATTCCTCCTCTCTAAAATCAATTTTAAATGAGTCAAAGTCAAATTAGCTGGTGAAACCACATCTTGGAAGCAGAGGAGAAAATATCTAATGCTTCCAACACACTTCCAGCTTCTCCACACCAATCATTTACAAGGCACAAACATACTCTCCATGCTGGGCAGCAGGAGACTTATCTGCTCTGCGATCATAACTGTGAAGATAACAATTAGATGATAAAATACCTTTTTCTCACACTTACTTTTACTTCAATGATAGTCTTTATGCCAAAGGAGGTGCCCAGCAATGTCTGCACAGAGGTGCCTCCCGACCTGGTGTCTCCCCCAAGGCTCAGGGCGAAACCAAATCTCCCTGGGGCAGGAAAATCCCCTCAGTCACCTCCCCAGTGCCGATGGGTCATGCTTTGCTAGCGAACTTGTCACTTGTTTAACACAGCTACTGATTTGTGAAAAACTGACTGAGAGCAAAAATCTGATGTGGTACTTACGCTGCATATAGGGAGGTGCCATCAACGAAGAAATACGAGAAAAAAGCTGGTAAAATAACCTAAAATCAACTGGAGAAAAGGGAAAGGGCAACTTAGAACAGTCAGTTGGACCTACCTCCATCTTGGTAAGATATCCCTCTTCCTGCAAAGTTCAAATTATGGCCAAATAATCATCAGAAGAGCACAAAAGCAGAAGAGAAAAGGGCCAAGAGAAACTGTGAGCGTGCTAGGAGAAATATTTTGAAGTTGGTGGGTTTTTGTGTGGTTCTTTTATTTGTTTTTAATAAATTACTAGTTTATGTTATTTATTATGACTAGAGTTGAAGTGTTTGTTTGAAGTCTTGTTTGTTTTAAAGTGCTTTTAATGGTACTATAAACGGAATTATTGCATTAATTAGAAGCCAAGAAACAGACTCCACTCATGCTTGCTTAGTGAAAAAGACACAATCCGAAGCTTCACACTTCCTAGTTCTTTCCCCAAATATCCTGATTTTCAAAATATGCCGCCTTTCAGTAGCAATGGAAATCACGCTACCTTAGAAATACTTTAAAATGAACAAACAGTGGACAAGGCAGGACTGTGCTCCTTTCAGATTTCCCAGTGGAATCAAGAAAGTCCTCAGCTTTTACTGAGTTAGACATACAGTTATATACAACAGCTTGATTTGAGATCTAATGACCTTGGGCCAGTTGAGACACAATCCTCTGTATAACAGGAGTAAGTCTTTCTGGGTCCTTCATACCATAAGCTTCAACTCAATAAATTTTTGGTAAGCAGGAAATGAGCTAAGAGCACGGCATCACGACTGTACTTCTGTGCCTCCGCCATCAATAGTAGTGATCGGGCCAGGCTGGAGAAACCAGAGACAACAAAGCAAAATGCCTCTTATTAGCAAATTTACATCCCAAGGTAAATAGCAGCATTTAATTTCACTTGGCAATGGAAGGGCCCTGTGGAAAGGCCAGGGACAGTTACGTGATGGGAAATCAATTACTACTGCGTCTGCGGCACAGTCATGTCTTTCCCAAACATAAAAGGTCATTCGAAAAGGTTGTCTTTGCCTCCAGATTGTCACCTCTCAGAACAACACATGGGCAAAGCAAGAAACAAGAGCACCTGGCTGGAGCAATTCCAGCATCGACGGCAAAAGCAGCAGGGAAGGATTATGTAGAAGTCACAGCTAGGATACGGGATAAAATGGTTTTTATGCCTATACTGCTCGGCGGATGATAGGGGAAATCACAAGTTCGTTGCCTTATGAAGCGGGTGACAACCCATAAAGATGCCAGAAAAGGTGATCCATTTAGATAGGAGTGTCACCGTAACAGTACCCTACGTCTCCAGCTGTGATAGCAGAGTAGAGCAGACAGGCGGAGGGGCCGTAAGACATCCACATTTACTGGTGCACAGGGTATCCGGACAGACAGCCCCAACACGTGAGCTCCTGGGAGAGAAACGCAGCCTGCCTTTGGGTCTAAAGTGATTGCTCGTTCTGCTGAGATTTCCTGCTGCCACGAGTTTCTGTGAGAAAGCGGCTGTTGGATTTACAAACTTATCTTCACACCTTTTTGTTGTGCCAGTCTCATTATTTTCTATTCTAGGCACAGGAATTTTGCTCAGATAAAACGCAGTTATGCTACAGACTCAAAACTGTTTTTCTACCTTGTTCCTTTTACAAACCCAACAAACTAACACGATTGTGCACTGAAGTCTGAAACGCTGTCCCTGCCCGGGTGAGAAAACAACTAGTTAAATAGCACAAGCAATAGCAGTTTACAGCCTAGGACAGGAAAAATGAGCAAAGCCAATTAAAACGTGGGAGAGGGAAGGGGAACAAGCATGGAGGAAACATTTACGATAGGGCACAAAGGTTAATGCCTCGCTCTGACATAGGACATTTGATGGACCACGTGTCATCAAGAAGCCTGGCTGGCACGTTGTCCAGAAGCTACCACCTGGGGCCAGCACAAGTCCCTTTGCCCACTCCCGGCGCATTGCCACAGCTAAAAGGAACAACTCTCAGGAAATTTCAGTGCACTTCAGATAAAAGAACGAAACACTGAAAGTTTACAGAATCTGGAGACCAAGCTCCAGATGGGCTTCATGTTCCAGGAGCCGTCCTGGCCAAATCCTACTCACCCGCTGAGTCGTCTGTGGTGTTGTACACAACTTGGAGCCAGCTGGAGACGGAAGGAGATACTGTGACCCTGGCAACACGAGGCTGGCCTAAAAATGGAGAAGACAGTGGATATTGGCCATTGCAAACCTCAATTCCCTTTGATTTACACATTCTTCTTCCTTGAAGAAAGTTAATGAGTCTGTTACGCAGAGTTTACATACTTTCTTTCCTCTAGAGAAACCATCAGCCCCCATCAAACTATGCTGAGCACCAGTGAGCCTCTCCGAAGCTCTCCTGCTGAGGACTGCTGGGGGGTGCCAGCCTTCGCTGTCGCCTCTAAGTTGAGGCATGGGACTTCAGTGGCAATGCTGGCACATATATGCAGCCTGCCTTCCTCCCTTAACTCTTGCTGAACACTGCTGCCCTAATATTTGGGTTTACTTGTTAGACAGAGCCTTGCAGCATATCCTTATGGGCAACTTAAGAGCACACAGGCTTACCTCATTAGCACCTAAAGACAGGCCCAGGACTATACTGCCTCTAGTACAAATGCCTAGTATATTCCTTGGGTAAAACAACTAACCAGCCACATAGCCTTTGTCATTTTGAAGGAAAAAAACCCCCAAAAAACAACTTGTAATTAAGATACAAATGTATTTTGCATGTTTTGTGAAAGGTGCAATACTTACAGGAAATAATCTCATGCTATAACCACCTAAACTCAACTTTATGGCTTGAAAAAAGACATCAAGATACGGTACTTACACTCACCTTTGGATTAATGTCCTGTGTGAGCCAGGATGGCTAAAAAGGAATCTGCTTCTGATGGATTGCTGGATTAATAGCACTTTCTGCGGGGATTTACGGGCTGCTCAGGCTCTCCCAAAAGTACTCCGAGTCACTAACCTGCACGATGTCTTTATCCTAGCAATAAAGCCAATCTGCATCCCACTGGAAAAATACAGTCTAGTTAAAACCCCTAAAAGCTGGCCATTCATCATACAGTACTGGAGCAAAAAGAAAGAAAAAAGAAAAAAGAAAAAAGAAAAGGAAAAAGTGTGTGATTAAAAGGAAGCAACTTGGAGACACATGTTCAGCTCACTTTTGAAGAGTAACAGGGGAGTGTCAGACGACAGCAGCCAGAGTGGAAGGTCTGCTCCATTCCCTTATACTAACGAGGATCTTACTGAACAGGCATTAGCCCACCTCTGTTTGTGTCCCTCAGCCCAACTGCTGAAGTTTCAGCTATCACAAACACCCTTTTCTTAGGCAAGAAATTGCAGAATTAGCTATTCGGTTCTGATGGCAATTGGCTTCTTCACCAACTTTTCAAAAAGGTTGATGCATCTTACCAGCTTAAATAAAAAAAGTTTACAGAAGATTTCATACAATGCTTCTTTCACACATCTAGAACAATATACATGAAATAGCCATTATAATAGGTTGAATGCCTTACAAAGCTTTTCTGTCCCCCCCCCTTTTTTTAAATGTGCTTTGACATCAGATTCTTTACCTAAATAAAGTTCAAATGGAAATATTTATGCATAGCAGACTACAAATTAGATGGCTTCGTGGCTGTGCTTGGATGTTACCTCCGACATCAACTAGTGTTAACTCTGCTGCATCACTGAGAGAAGCAGGTGGAAAAAGACAGCAAGCTGGGTCACAGCTCAACACCTTCAGCACAAGAAAACTTCATCCACAAGCAGGGTTTGACCAAATTATCAAACAGTAATCAGCAGACGCTCAAAAGAATGAATCATAAAAAAAGCCCCCAAAACAAAACAGAAGTGCCCCCCAAAACACCCCATGATAGACTTGCTATAAAAATTGAGATCGTAGGAACACGTTCCTTGGAGGACAGGAGAAAAGCAACTAAAATTACTCGTGCCACTCTACTTACAAGTTGCGTGTGTCATTCAAAATGCTATGCTGAGTTAAGCATAAGGCTGCTAACTTAATATGGCACAGATCAGTGAAAAAGGGTAATGGGGAAAACGAGGCTGAAATTCCGCTAACTGAATGACTGTGCTGCCCAGACAAGCTCAGAGTTACTCTTAGCAGGCCAACCCTACCCGCGAGGAGAGGACAACGATGCCAGCCCCTACCCCTGGCTGCCCGCACGGTTTACTGGCTCAAACTGCGTTGAACAAGTTGGCTTGTGGTCCACTCCATGGCACCGAAACAGCATGCCAGGCAGCAGCTGCCAAGTACTCTGACGAGTACAGGATTTCTCCTATAACTGTTAAAGAGAAAACATTTGATCAGTGTAGGAAAAGGTTTAAAGCAAGGAAATCTCACAATAAGAAACCTGTGAAGAGTGGTACTACTGGATACTATAGACAGACTAAAATGCTATATAACCAAGAAAACCGTGTTCAGAACGACTGCCTGAGAGCATACTTAAGTCTACTCTAAAAAACCCAACTAGTTCGTGAAAGCATTTATTTTAAATGCAGTATGCAGAGATAATTAAGTTCATCAGTAGAAGTTATTTTTTCTTTTACAGCTAAAGAAATCACTTACTGACAAATACCGTGAACGTCAATTCTGATGTTAATCAGCCAAGGAACACAGTAGCTCCAAATTCATCAAAGCCTAGTTTTTAATTAGAGAGAAACTGTCAGGAGCCATCGGTGTTGGCAAATAAGTAACTGCCAAAATGAAAACCACATCTCTAGCATTAGCAGCTTAAAAATGAGCATAAAAATGGCTGAAAGAATGAATAAAATGTTTCAGCATTTCTGGATCTTAAGCTACGTCTCACCAGATAAGGTCAAGTTCTGCTTTACAAGTCGTTCTCTCCTTGGAGAAGATGATTTAAATTAGATTTTGGTACTTCCTCCTCCTCAACTTTCCTTACGGAGCACGACTTAAATCATTCTTTACCGTCTGTTTTCTGTATATTGGTGGAGCCTATTCTTCTAAACAGTGTCAAATTCTGTTGGCTTCAAGCGCTACAATGACACACGTAAAGCAAAACAAATAAAGATACGAGGTTTCGTGTTGCAGCATTGCAGAGGACTGTGCTCATGTTCAGAACGCAAAATTGTAACGAGTGATAAAAATTTAGCCCTTGCCATGATATAGAAACAAGCTACTCATTAGTTACCATTCCTATTTTAAAAATGTTTATTCAACCGCAAATATTGCTTCTTATTCAAATTCTTTCAACAAATGCAAAACAGCTTTTTGGTGGTAAATAGCAGGTATTTATTTGAAATGAAAAAAATACTTAAGTACCTGAACTATTGCATTTAATCATGTATTGTAATTGTGTTACTCTACCTTTTTGCATTGGAGACAAATATACAATGAACATTCAGATATCACAGATTGCACACTAGATAGTAAATCTTCAGGCCTTTTACATAACCACCAAAAAACAGATATTGGATTCTGCAATATAGTACAAAATTCCACACTCCAGTCTTAGCCAGTTATCTTCAATTTACTCCTGATGCTGTACAAATAGATGGCCATTTAACTAGGGCTTACAAGTTAATAACAGGACAAAAAAAATATACATTGCACTGACACAAAAAGTCAGCTGTGTTAATAGTCATGCAACAAGTAACCAAACTTGCTGAAATTAAAAATACTTTCTAAAAACAGTTTTAACTGCATAAATATTTTATACACAGTTCATTTACCGAAACAAAAGGAGTCTTTAAATGATACAAAGCAAATATAAGTTTCTACCAATTTTATACATAAGAAAGTGCAAAATAACTTATCTAAAGTGTTTTGCTATTGAACTGATGACCGTGGGCTGGAGGCAGCCAACCCCCTCTCATAAGCATGACGTTACAGTTGCACACTACATACGAATGTCAGAGTACGTGAGTAAGTATACTACAAAGAACAAGGCAGGAGAAGACATGTGAGGTACTTGCAGAGAACACAGTCTACTAATGTTAGTGTACATGAGTATAGTTTTGCCCAACAAATTTTTTTTACATGGAAAACAAAGCAAGTATTTGCATTAGAAGCTTAAACAAACCAAAACCAAAACAAAACCCCACTCCCAAGTGAACAAAACAGTTGCCCACAGCACCAGCTGCCAGAGGAAATATAAGCAGGTGGGTTTTTTTTCCCTCCACCTCCTAAAAGCGAGAACGTGGTTTTTGGAACAGTGCAGCGGAGAAATTAAGTCAGAGGGCTGTGATTATTGGTTTGCAAAATGCAAATTTGTATTAATTAATAATTCACCTCTACACTACAGAATTTGTACAGATTAATGACCATGGATTTTTAGTACGCTGCCAAATGTAAAAAGCGTAGAATAACACTGGTACAACGTGCCTGTGTAGTTAAACATGGCTAACTACATCTTTGCCTACGGCCCACGATCTTAACGACCCCGCATTAGTACTAAATGCCAACTTTTTGTTTTAGTGTTTAGGTTATATTAGCGTTACTGTCAGAAGCCCTGTTTTCATTAGGGTTTAATCATGCAGCTCTAAAAGTCAATTAAGTTTCAGTCCATAGAAGACAATTTTTGATTTTTTTATTTAAACATGGTTTTGATTTGAAAAGTGGAGGCAAGGGGAGAAAACTCTGTGGACTCAAGGGCATTTAACAGGTGTTAAAATAGCCTTTTCTTCAAGCTGAAAAGGTTCAGGCCACTAGCCTGTGTTCAGAACTAGGCTGTTTTCGCATCATTTTGGGAAGGGTCAAGGCAACATTGCAGAGGACAGCTGAACACAGGAATTCAAGTGCTCCGCATACTCCCTTTGAGGATGTTTTGTTTGTTTTTAAGGACAAATCTATCAAGGTAGCCATGCAGAGGGGCTACTTGATCATCACAGCTTGGATTCAAAGGGGATCTATTTGGGTCAGCTAATCTAAATAAACCTGCATTTACTCAACAGTGTGCAAGGGCTCTAAAGAAGCCTTTCTGTTCATTTGGGGACCTAGTATACATACCAAAACAGGAATTTATCTAATTTTACAGACCAGCACATACATAATAAACAAACATGTATCAAAATACATATTTAACCTTCAGTGCATAAACATGTGATATCAGGGTAAATAGTAAGTGGTCAGGATTAACAAATTATTCACGGCTAGAAGCTCAAATCAAGAGAAGACAGAAGGGCTCAGGCAGCGCCGAGGACCCGCTGGAAGAAGCTCACACCGTCACAGGGGGTCTACGGTTTTTGACGGTGCAATTTGAAGGACAGGGTGGGTTTTAGCTACTCACTGCCCCAGGGCCAGACTCTGCTCAGATCATACCAGCGAAGGATAATCTCATTGCTCGGAGTGAAAAAACTCAAAGAAACGCCAGTGGAGCAAAAGCTGAGCCACGACTTGTCTTCTGTTGGTTTGAGTCACATCCTTACCATTATTTAAAAGAATCCATTGTGAATATACCTAAATCTATATCAGTTTGTCACCCATTTACAAAATATATACACGCACATTTTAAAAAAAACCACTGTCAAGACCTCGTTCAGAAAAAAAGTCCATGGGCCTGATGCATGTGTTCCAATCTCAGTGGATGTCAGTGTCTCTATTTCATCCCACATGTAGTGCAAAATAAACGACTGAGTAGTTAAAAAAAAAAAAATACCGCTATTAAATTTGTATTAAAACTTAAAGATGGTAAAGGAAATCAACTGCTGTCCTCAAGTTGATGCCATGTACCAAAACGTGAAGACGGGCTTTAGAAGCCTTTCTGACATTATTAATACCACCCAGTTATAGAGCAATGACTATATTGTTCTATACGTTTTTTGAAAACAAGCTACAGGACAACAGTTGTTAAACTTTACGCACAGGCAATTAATTCTGTAGCTATTTGCAAGCCAATTGCTACTGACTAAAGAAGGTAAAAGCTGGTTCTTGCACTGCATGAATCAGCTGCTAACGAACATTAAGTAATTAACAAAACTGCAGCTCTGACATATGTATAAAAGAGGCCTCATTAAATATGAACAACACTGAGGTGGTAAATAGTTTGGTATAAAATGCAACAAAAGTGTACAATTTAGTTCCTGGTTATCTTACAGTTAGAATAAAATACTCCAAGTCCTATTCTCAAAAAAAGTTCTCTTTTGAAAAAATCCATGTAATTCTATGAATAGCCTATTTAAATTAAGATACTGTGGGCAACTGAAAGAACAAACATGCACAGACTGGATTTTTAACAGAAATACACATAATGCCTTTGAGGTTTTTTTTTTCTTTTTTAAACATTCATATTTAAGTTGATAGATGAGATAAAGATGACACACAAAGTATAGTGGTTAATCTGAAGTCCCATGTAACAGGCAGTTAAATTCATAATTAGATAAAAAGGCCATTATACCTATTTACAATATACACAGTTGCTTGCGAAGAAGGCAGATTTACAACTATCTTCTAAAAAGCCTTCCCCTTCCCCCCTCCCCCCAATAAAGATGACTAGCTCTACAAAAACAAGACAAGAACTGGTGGTTAGGATAAGTGAGGATTTTCTTGATAGCCACGTCAACAGAGAGATTTAGAGGTTGACAGTTTTATTGTATTTGCAGTCATCACTCATGTCTTCCTGGGCCTTGTTCTTCATTTAAATATTCTGTTAGCCTCATATACCTTCAATCAACACAAATCAATTCAATGATCCCTTTTACTTTCAGTGCTTAAAACGCAGTATAAACTTAAGTGTAAACAGGCAATATTCCGATCCCTTCTGGTCACTGCACGATCCGGTGATTCGTTCTTGGAGCAACGGCGGGGCTGGCCGGGGTCCCCTGGGGCTCCGCTCTCCGTTTGCCGTTACCCTGTCAATTCCTGGGCCCTTCCTCCAAACCCCGCTCATGCTGCAGGTTGTAGTAACAGTTCTGACAGACCCTGACTGGTGATGAAATCTTCAGGCGCTTGATTTCAGACTGAAACCGACTGCACCTGTAGAGGAAAACAACACTGTGAGCATAGGTCCTCTGCCAACCTGGCCGTTTTTTATCCTGGCGTGGAAATGTGTGTCGAAACTATCGTAATGACTTAAACACCAGAAATCTGTTCAAATACATCTTGATGGACAAATATAGCGCCATGTGGCTCAAGTAGATTTTAACATGTGTGTTCACCATAGAATCAATCACATGGCTCTGTGTGGGTGGTAACTTAAAAACAGCAGTCACCAGTTTAGACTCAGAAATTACAGCCACAGAGCTGAAGTTATAAATACCATCTCCAACCCAACAGACCAGAGATGAGTCTCCCACTTCAGCTCCTAAGGCGAGCTCGTGTTCATCCTCTGTGTCATACATTTTCGTATCTGAGGTTGCATGCTCCTGGCTCCTGAATCAGCACCATTAGCATTGTACACAGTTTAGATTGTGACTGTGTTGCTTGCGGAGTGACAAGAACAACAATTTGCTGAAAAACAAGTAATTTCTTTTTTCTTCACAAGGTTAAGTTGTCTAGAATTATCTAGAGACTCTGCTCTCTCAAATGAGCAAGAGGAAGGTTTCAAAACTGCAAGCAGATTTAATACTCTGTTGACAGCTGCTGTGTTACCTGTTTTTATAAAGGGTCTGGTCTGTCCTTCTAGTTTTCCCCTGGAAGTTTTGACAGTGCTGATGTTTTCTTTACCAGTTTTGCTTTGGTAAAGAGGTGGAAAACCTCAGCCTGTTAGCAGAGTTCAGTGACATGTGACAGCTTTACCTAGCCAAAACTTCTGTATGGAAAAGAGCCCAAAGGAAACTGTTGGCTGACTTACTTCTGGCAGAAGAGCTGTCCACAGTTCCTGCAATGGTGACGCCTCTCAGTGAGGGAAAAACGGACTGTGCAGCCCGAACAGCTGTCTCCCCCCTCGTCCTTCACCCAGTGATCAGCTGCAGATCGGCCAGGCTGATCGCTTACAGACCAGCTGAACACCCTGCCCCGGCCATCTCCAACGAGAATTCTGCTGTGATCTCTGCAAGAAAAAAGCAAAAGCATTGCCACAACAATTCTGGCACAGCGACGCACGTAGGCCAGCAACAGATTTTACCTGTCAGAATATTTAATAATGCTAAACTACAGCAGTAGTAACTAACATTTAAGTTAACCTGGTAGGACAGAGAAACAGAACTATGATAACACTATAACATATGGTAGCTGAAATAAATCTAACTTTTATTATCTCTGTCCTTGAACAAAGCTCTTCTGAAGAGAAGCACCACAAAACAGTGTTACGTAAAGGATAACGGCTGGTTCATACTGCATCCACTATCAATGCGGAAAGAACGTTTCAGGCAACCAACTGTGAGCTACTCACTTAGAGATGCCTAGCGCGGTGATTTCTGCCGGATGTGCGTTGTCTTTGCGATCAAATGCTGTGTGCATAGTTAGTTTGCTCCTAAACACCAACTGACGCTCCCATCTGTATCCTAAAAATGAAGCAGGAGGGGAAAAAACAAGCTTACTTGGTCTTGTTATTTCACATACACATGGGTGCATAATTTTATAAAAAGGAAGAATCAACATCTGCCCAGAGGCAGACAGCTCTCTACAACTCAAGCTTTCCTTACTGATAATACATTTTTAACTGCTCCCCAATGCACGTAAAGAGGACAAAATACAAGGCAAAGAGCCTTCTAGCTGATGAAAGTCTAGCTGAGAGTTGCAGAGGATGGTAACATACATGGGTGAACCTTGTACCAAAGCACAACAGGACTAAGGATTGCTTCATTTCTTAGAAGTCAGACTCTGATTTCAAACTGTGGGGAAATAGAGCTTCTGAGGAAAAGCTTGAACAATGTGCAACCTTTGCATACAAATTTTTCTCTTCACTGTTTTGGGATTTATCAGGCACACACGAAGCGCAGCTGACTGGGGAAAAAACACCATTTAAAGACATCTGTTTCCTAGGCTGTTACACTGTAAAGTAATACAACACTGCTCCATGCAGCAGGGACAGAGGGGGAAACCTTAGGGGTCAGTGCTGACAGTACATTTATCTGACAGAGGCAGTGCTCCCAATTTTGTTTACCTGGTTTAAGCTTGCTGTAGTGCCGTGCTTCAGGATAGCTGGGGTGTGGGTGGTTAACCTGAGCATGGGGATGCACTTTTGCTTGTCCCTCAGAGTAATTCACAAAAATAAAGCCATCTTTCTCATCCAGGCTGAGCTGGTCTGACCAGCGCCTTGAGTCATCAGAGCCGCTATCTGCTGACCATGCTGCTGCTGCTGCTCTGTTCGATGACGACCTCGGCCGGTGGCTGGTGCTGCTTGGTTGGCTCTGACTCTCCTGTGGTTTCGTGTCCTGGCTGATGCATGGATCATCTGCCTCTGAGTCACTGCTCTCCTCTTCCTGGGCTTCCTGCCCTGGATGGTGCAACAGGAGAGCAGATGATGTTAGCAAGACTGTTTACTGCCGGAGCCTTTTTCCTTTTCAGCAGTTGTGCTGTCTGCAACCTGACAGGTGCCACCGCAGCACTACCTGCATGCCAGGCTCTCAACGCCTTTGCAGACATTCAGCTGCGTGGCTCTTGCCATTGCAAATACCAGCAGGTATCACGCTGCTCATCTTTTTGCACCAGTCTGTCACAAAACAGCACACCTTGGCTGTAGATATTTCCTACAAGTACCACTTCCTCTTAGTCCTTCTGGGATAGGCTATGGTAGACACAATGAATAAATGTTTCAAAAAACGCCCAAGTTAGCAAGAAAAAAAGAAATCCTGCCGCCATTCTGCAAAGTTAAATGCACTAAACAACGGTGAGAACCAGGCTGACTGAGAAACCTGATTCAGATTTGTTAATAAAAGGTTTTATTAATATAAAAAAATGCAGCTGCCAAATATGTTTACATTCCTACTGAAAAAAGGAGATGTATTCATATATCAGGTCCAAGTCCAGATCATATCTACAACATGAAAATGGAAAGATAAATCGGGTAAACAAATGCCTATTAAGGATGGACCAAATTCTTCCTAAAAGGGAAAATGATACAGCCAGTATTGCTTGCCTAATAACACACCGTTCCCTCACTAGGTTTTAGCTCTACTATCATGCTATAATTTTATTTAAAGAAATATTTAGCTTTTTGACAATGGTAGCATTCACTGGTAACAGAAGTAGCCACACAAAGAAAAGCTGATTCTAAACACAAAAAAGATAGGATGGGAATGATTTCTTCCTATTCATAGCAGTATAAAACTAGCATAAGGAAGGTAGTGAATGAAAACACAGATTTTTTTTTTTTTTTTAATGCACATATGATGTCTATTCTATGTCGAGACAAAAATCTGTAACATCCATTCTGCACCGTATAACCACAGGATTTTACCTAGGTATAGAGAAGGTCAGATAAAAGGTAAATACAAAACCCTTGCCAGGAGACATACCTATTTGTGCTTCCTGACAATCCTCTTGCATTTCTAGCATCTCCACAGGCTCTGGAGCTGGCGTTTCTGGTACTTGCAAAAACTCCATCCGCCAGAACTGGAGGGACAGGGGAAAAGCACATACTGAACTCTTAGCTTTCTTCCTAGCTCTTTCTAGAGTGAATATGGCTTATTAGAACTGTGAATCTGCACTGACAGCATGAGACACAGGTCACATCTCCATTCCGAGTCCTATTTTTAGTCAGTAAATACTATAAGCGGGAATCTATGTTCATGCCTGAATCACAAGTGAACAAGGCTTGGGCTATTAGTTAAGATCTTAGCTGTTCAAATCAAAAATCCACTCCATGCTGCAATTTGACCAGTAGACTCTGGTTAAGGCAGACCTAGGACTGCACATAAAGTGTTGAAAATCAGGTTGGATGCTGCTAAGTTCCTGATTTCTTCCTAGGCAATGAATGAATTCTCCAAAGGTGTGCAGAATAAAACTGGAGAATGAAAGCCACCGTCTGCAGGCAGAAAAGCTGATGACCAAAAAAAGTGACTGGACGGGAGGGCGGGAAGGAAAATGTATGCTTCTGACTCTTGCCAGTTACCCGATCACAGTGGATGCCTTGAAAAGGAGAAGAAAAACTGGAAGACTCTCAGCTCACTGAAAGAATTTTCCATGAATCTTCAGTGTCTATTTAACCTGTGGACACAGTACACACTGCCCTGTGCAGAAATGGCACAGTTTGGTTCCAGCACCAAAAGCAGCCTGCACTGTCCACCTAACCTGGAACTCCCTCCTTCCCGCAGGGCTCATGTGTTTGGGTGGAGCACACCAGTATAGCAGGACTGCTTTTGGTACTGGCCAGGGCACTGTGCTGCACAGACATGACCTCTCTGCCTACTACTAAGGAGTACCTTTATTTCTCCAGGCAGCACTTGCCGGTACTTACCCGGACAACTCCATCCGAGTGTCCCGTCACAATGACATTCTGGGTATCCCACTCATTCATCTCTGACACAAAGCAACACATGATTTGCTGGCTTCGGCCAGTGAACGTGTTCACGCTTGCAGTAGGGTTGCCGTTAATACTCCACACATGGATGTAAGTGCCAGCACACGACACAATGTCCCCCTGAAAAGACAAGTAACATCTCCATATTTCAATGTCAGTCTTTTTTTTGCCACAAAAACATAGGCTAAATTTATCTGTATAGTGCAGTGTCCAAACAGGAACTTTTCAGCAGTTCTACACAAGCTGAGTTTAAGTACCTATATAAAGCTTTAGAATGATACGCATTTTTAAAATTGTTCATAGAAAAACCAAACTTAGTAACAACTTATCTGCTGTATCTACAGCATATAGAGAGTGGACTGACTCCTCCACCTTTCACAGAGGGACAAATCAACAGAGTATTTTCAGTACTTTTCCCCCACAGTTTTAAAATAATCCAGCTCACGTTGCCTCCACTCTTTTTCACAAGCATCTATTGCCTTAAGTTTCATCTGTTTCCTTATTTGGAAAAAAACAAGGGATGGTTGGTACTTCAATTAGCATAGAGGGGAAGAACTGCACTATAAAACACTGACACTACAGCAACTGGATTGGCAGCTAATAAACCGTGCCTCTTGCTACTCTCTCATTGCGCTACAGCCCCACTTTATCCTGAGTTCAACCACTAGCATCACTTGAGCTGCAAACTATAGCCCTGACAGACCAAGCTAAATAAAATCTCAATTCAGGTAAATGCTTTGATGTGCATGGGAGCTGGATGAATTGCAACTTGTAATTTATAGCCCCGCCAGGGAAATAAGCTCTTAGGATATGCCTGCTTCCACTACTGTTGTACCTGCAGCTTTATCTAACATACCTGCTGCTTGAAATTAAGCATAAGAACAGAAGTCAACCAAGCTTATGTATCAAAATCTTTTCTTAGCTGGTGTGGCAGGTTTGACAACTCACTCTGAATGCTGCACTAATTATACTGCTGCTGTCCCTGTTAATAGGCCCTGCTGGGCTCAAGCTGCTCTGCATGGAACAGGCTCATGTGCACCTCTGGACAAAATACACAGTTTATTCCTTAATATAGTTTTAAGAGGAGTTATGCAAGTTTCCCCAAACCTACAGGAGAGCCTAGTTGTTTTTTCTTTGGTTTAGCAATCTCAGGCTCTTTGTGAATGGCATTTGGTTCTTACCGTTAATTCATTTATACAGAGAGCTGAAACTGGAGCCCTGTGACCTCGAAGCTGTGTTAGAAATGAAAGTTTATTCAAATCCCAGATGATGCAGGTGCGATCACGGGACCCACTCACAATTATGTGATAAGCTAGTGATGCTGTTAAACAGGTGACAGTGTCAGTATGCCCGAGTAACGCCTGCAAAACAAAAATCAGGAACAATACATGGCAATCAGGAAAGAGCACAAAAATTATTACGTTAAACCCATTTACCTAAAGAGATGCAGATAATGTAAACATGAATGATCCCATCAAAAGACTTAAATGGACGGATAATGAAAGTATTTAAATAACAAGAATTACCATAATCAAAGTTTTGATAGGAGTCATTCTTTCTTCCATTTAAAAAGTAATCTTAAAAGTCCAGATTTCAGAGGTCAAATGATATACAGCCTTCTGCCAAGCACCCACGCCTCCCCCCCTCCCACAACCCTTCCCTCAAGTATACAAGAAAAAAAGGATGTGTTATAATAGATGAGTGGGGTTTTATAAACCCAAATAGAAAATCTGATCCCTCCTGCTTCCTCCAGTGACATTACTAGCTCATCTATAGGAGCAATATACACTCAGGCTCCACCTGAAATTAGATTCCAATAATATAAATTCATTGCAAATATAAAATAGCTCCTATTTAAACTTCTGTTGATGTTTAAGATAGACAAAAAGAAGAGAAAATTGCAAGCGAGAGGGCAAAGTTAGTTTGGGGGAGAAGAAAATTAGAATCATCTACTTTGAGTAGTTTCTGCTTTCGCATATTAGGCTTAACCTAACAACTGGAACAGGAGTCTGGAAGACAGATCAATTATTTCAGCTTAACGAGTTACAGCTCATCAGCTGAGCTCCAGTAAACGACTGTGCAGATACTCTGACCTCGCTTTTGCAAGTAGATAAAAGCAGAGCAACTTAAATACACTGCCCTGAAAATCAAGCTATCGTGTCCTGCACCATTCATAAGTACCATGCTTTGGAAACAAGGCTTTGGACAGTCGCTTTTGGAAACCGTGAAAAAGAAGTTATTTAATAAATCCAAATTTCTTCTCATAAGTTTGGCTTGAAGTCTTCCTCTGGAAAATGGCCTGTTATTACGATGCTAGCAGGGAAAATAATACTTGTAACCTAGCTACCTAGAACAACGACACAAAACTAATACGGCATTTCAAGCCTTTTTCATAGATGCACAAGACAAGACTTCCTCTGAACTTAGCTTCAACTGACTTAAAAGCACAGGTGCTTGTTTGTTATATTAAAAGTTGATGTGTTGAAGTAACAAAGCAAGAACAAACTAAGATGATCCTGAACCAAGCATACTCTGCTTCACAAACATTACTGTCAGTAGGAATAGAGTTTTATTCAGTAACATCATTAAAACATGCAAACTTCCAAAAGAAGGGACAAAAATACTACCAAGAAAGCTATTTGGACTTGAGCACTTAAGACAGTCTCACTTCCCTGTCCTCCCCGATACAGAGTTTACAGGTGTATTTTATGTGCAACACCACAATAAAGCAGATTATTTCACACAGAACAGGACTGTATACTTTCGTTAACAGTGCCACCCAATTCCCTCCCCATCTCCCCAAGCAATTCCTGGTGATCAGCTATCCTTAAAAAGGATGCAACTTTACAGACACGCTTTGCTAGTTTCAATGCAGGTCAGTACCTTGACTGATTATTTCTCCAACAGTCTCCTGGACTCACGCTTCCTGGCTTACTATGTAAGCAACACCCCTTCCATATGTCCTTTCACATCTGAACATAATTCACATATAAAATGCATCTTTATTCTATTTTACCTGTTTCAGTGTCAGGGCTTTAGCCTTTTCTTTGGAGATGCCCATCTCCCATACACACACCACTGTGCTCGTTCCTCCAGTGATAACCAGTTTGGGGTTCGGGCAAATGGCACACAGTATCTGACCCCATTCTGACAAACATTCATAAACAATCACTGCCTAAAAATAAAGAAAATGAAGACAGATGACTTGCAAAATTAGTGCTTTGTCCTTTCAAAATGGCAGGGTTAGGGCTGGTTTTTTTGAAAGCTACTTTGCACAGTCACTGTTGATTAACCAATCTATTTTTTGATTTGCAATAGCTCAGAAGAGATGACAAAGGCTTCACTCGAACACTTGTCTACTTCAAAACGGCTAAGAAATGGTATTAATCCATACGGAATGTTTATCAAACAATCACACTGTAAAAGATAGCAGAGCACAGAGGAACTTTCCTCTGTGCACAGAGCACAATGAGGACATTTCACATTTGCTTTCCACTTGCTCTGGCAATTGTGGTTACTATCATTGCTCTTCTGCTTTCAAACTAGACCCTGATGTTTTGCTGGGGCCAAATCCTCTACTAGTACCTGCAAGAAGTTTGGACACTCATGTGTTAGGTGCTTTCTAACATATAGGACACTGAGCCCATGCTCCCGAATAGAGTCATGTGCTATAAACAAATGAACCAAGCATGCAGAAAAAGACAATGAATGGAAAAAAACATGACTGTCTATTTTAGGGAATTAAAAAAAAAAAAAAAGAAAAAGTCAGCTGATCTTGCCAGCTCCCTGATTACAGTCAAGCCAGTTTTCTATCCGTAACACAGCTGTTAAAGTGATTGATAATTTGTCTGGGCAGGATAAAAATACAAGCCTGAGTGCCATCCTACATGCTGGCCCATTACATAATTAAGACATTGTGGCTACCCCAGATACAGGTTTTACTCAAACAGAACCAATTCCAATCTCTGCCACAAGATGGTTCCTGAGAGAACACCAGATAGGAGCTTTTAGTACGTGGATTTAATTCATTCACGTTTTGTAAATTTTTAGAAAATACTGTTATTCACTGATTAATGTCATTCTTCTGGTGTTCTGATGGAGACCACTCGATAGGGAGCAATAAAACAAACTTGTTACATTCAGCACTGACACAGGTTTCAGATCACAAACCTTGTCCGACTCGTAGGTACCCAGTCTACAGCTGAGATCTGCGTAGCCCCAAGCGAAAGTTTTGTTCCATGCAGGTGGGATGAGAACCTTGTTTTGCTCTACTGCCAGAATGCCTTTATCAGTACACACAATCTGTCCCACAGGCTCCTTCAGCTCTAAAGGAGAAGAAATAGTTACCTTTGACTGCAAACACAGACAAGCCTCAGCATACCGCGTGGATTTGCAGCGGTCCCTTCCGATCCCATTTAAATGCCCCAAAGCTCAACAGAAACAAGATCTGTGTTGTTTATATTACACAATTATACTACATACATTATATCACACAAATCTGAGTTACAGCTGCAATGATGGCACCTTATGTGGTGGTATTCCTAACGCGCACACAGCTAAGCACCACCACTAATGGAGACGACACCCTGAGAATCTCTGGTAGCTCTGTTCCCACCTGAGTCATTGCATGGGCTGTCCTTCAGGACTAAGATAACCCAGAAGTGATCTTTCTGATGCTTGTGGCCATTAAATTTGATGATTGTATCATTTCTGATACAGTTAAAAACACATATTTTTTGGTACTGGTTCCAACATCTTGGCCAAACGTTTCAACCAGCTACATTTCTGACTACAGCTTGTGGTTTCCTACCTATTTTTCTCAAGCTCTGCAAATACTGATTAATGCTTCCTCATTTCCTGTCTAAGACAGCAGGAGTCCGGTTGTATTCTAACAGTACACCACCTTTTTTTGATTTTTTTCTTTACACTAAGAAGAAAGGACTATATATGACCTACCTACCTCACAGAGAATTAACTTTTATTCAGTCCAGTGTCATATATGAATTGAAAAACTACTTTTTTAGTCTCAGTGCAACTGCCAGTGCAACCTTCCTGCCAGTAGTCCAAGGACTTCTTGGTGCTGCTGAGAAAGAATCCTTCTGCTAGAGCAAAGCACAAAACCTGAGCCCATCCAAGGCCCAGAAGCAAAGTACCCTGAATACTGTCTAGACACCACGGGAATTAGCTTCAGACACAATCTGTTCAAATCAAAACTTTAAAGAGGTGCTTGGGCCCAATTTTATCCCTGTCTTTAAAGAAGTGATATTGAATAGGTACAGATTTTGTGCATCCTAAGCACACTTTAAGATGAGTAAGAACACAATGTTATAGCACTGGGGTATTTTAAGTGTCTTTGTCACAAAAGTATAAACATTAAGAACATCAGGAAAGAAAACAAAGCAAAATATGAAAAGTGACTTCATCCTGCTGGAACTACAAATGCTCTGGGAAAGAAACAAGAGTAAATACGCTGCTTTTAAGTTTTACCTTTCACGGGTGCAAGGGATGGCCGCAGGTTGTCTAAATGATGGAAAAAAATCTTGTCACTTGTAGAACCAGGGGGCACAGAGGTTCCCACAGCCTCTCCATTCACTCGGCTTCTAACACGCTTTGGTGGGTGTGGTTTTTTAAAGAGCTGAAATTCATCAAGAAATTACTTATTTAAAAAATATCACAGCTTTCCAAGACCATAAGCTTAAAAAGCGTCAACGGTATCTGATTTAGCTCCTAAAGATACACAGATCAGCAAAAGCTACTTAAATGTTTTCAGCATTCATGGCTTTGCTATTCAGCATTCACTATTTATGACACTCAACCATTTTAATAACGCTTCCATGAGTGATGCAAAATCCAACTAGGATATAATCAGCAGAACATTTTTAAAACTACATCCAGTTGCAAAAACGGTTGAAGTAAAGCAAGCAAAAATCCCCAAAGTGTTACACAACACGGTGTAAAATTCTAACCTATGCAAAACAAAAGCTCATTTTTGGCTTTGAAACAAACTGTGTCCCACAAACAGCAGCCCACACGCTCGGAGGCAGTGAGTCTACCAAAGAACAGAACAACTGCACGTGTGGGCAAGGCATTGGACCACATATAACAATTATGGACAAGAAACACATCTTAACCCGTAGCTGTTTTCTGCTTATCTTGTGATAGTGAGTCAGTGAATTTCCATTTTACTGCTTCAGTGCCAATTCCTGACATCTTCAGCAATGTCAAACAAGCAGATCATTGATGATCATGGCTTATCGGAAGCAATGACGCACACTAAACTTTATCAAATTATAAATTTGTTATAAACATTTTGATGGTAGATGCTATGTAGTATACTATGCAAATAACAGACATAACATTCAGCGATAGTTTGTAGATCTCAACTATCCTTCCACAAAAACGCTAATATGGCACTGAAAGAAGTGAAATTCGAAGGCTGAGAGAAAGGAACGCTATTTCCTTTGAAGTCCTTCGAGATGTGTCATCTATTTGCTTATCCAGGGTGGTGGGAACATGCATAAGCCTCAGGTAGTTGAGCTGTGAGTCTCTTTAGCCTGAGCACCTACTTGGCATGCACACACCTTTTACTGCTGGTTACCCTTCATACCCCGCGTGTATGTGTGACAGGCCTATAGGCCTCAGCTCTCCCTGAACTACAGCATCCCATCTGGCTGGCCTAAGAGAAGGGGAGAGAGGGCACAGTGCATCACGTTCACACGGACAACTGATCTCAAAGTACTCCACTTCCAGCAATAAAAATAACTCCTTTATCCTCTGAGTTACCATTCCTCTTGGTTACTCCCCTCTGCCTCACCAGACTGTTTAGAAAGCAAGATCTCAGGATGCTGGCAGAGCCTGTGAGACCACTCTTCCAAATACAGCACCAGCTCTCGAAGGTTTTGCATCCTGGACTTAAAACAGGCAACTGAACTACCATGAGCATTACTGGTGGGAAGACGTATGAGAAGGGGGATGCAGTCCTCTTGAAATGCTTCCATGCGGCAAGGAGGGAAAAAGTGCCTAGCAGCCAAGTCACTGAGCTATCTTCCTCTAGATTCCCCATGGAAAAATCACAGAGGGCAATAACAAAACTCTAAGGTCACATGAAAACGTGCTTCAACAGCCCTCGCCACCAAAAAATGACCGAAGGAGAGGGGGCATTTCTCAAGACGCTCAGGCTCCTGGTAATCCCATCAGTGATGCTGCTTCTATCGGTGCCGAGCACCTACTCAGCATTGCTAGTGCTCTGGTGCCTCAGATCTCAAGGGCATTTTGTCCTTACCCCCGGCGAATCCTTACTCTCTTCCGTAGCATTCCAACTGGGTGCCAAATTTCCCTCTAGTTATTGGGGTCACCCACTGGGACATGGATAGAAGTCAGCCCCTAGAGAAATCGGTGATCTGCGGTGGCACTGGAGGTAACACCACCTTTGTGTGACACCTTGCTTGGTTGTCAGCACCACGACACCTGCCTGTCATTGTGGATTTAGGAAGCAAAGCTCTTGCAGACCGACAGTCCTTTGCTAGGATATGACGTTTTGACGGAGCAGAAACAGTAGCTGGGATGATCTCCTCCCAAGATCTGAATCAAGGACATTCAGGACACCATTCTTCAACCCAAAAACATATCATATGATATATATTTTTTCACACTCTCAGATTTCTAAGGGATAACAGTCCAAAATAGCTCCAGTGACAACAAAACCCTGAAGGGCCCTGCGTTTACTGCAGTCTGCTAGTTCCTCTAGCAAAGCATCATGCGCTCTCTGGCAAGTCTCGTCATGTTTGTCCTTAACAGACATCTTAAGATTCAGGCACTCGCTTGGACTCTGCTGTAATGCCCTTTTATTGCCCTGCTCTCAGACCCAACCTTCATCTCTTCTTCTTGCTTCGGCTGGCCCAGGTATGATCGGTATTACTGTGCAGTCACTTACAATGATTACTTGAGAGGAGAAAACCCCACTGCCGCTACACAGAGTCTAGATTATCGAGAGAGAACAAGGAAGAAAAAGGAGAAAAGCAGCCACAAAGGGTAGGTCGTGATTTTTAGGCCTCCTTCCAAGCAGTGAGACAGACAGCTGGAAGTGGATCCCCGCCATTTATTTCAAATAAACTGTTAAAAATCAGGTGCTCACTAAAAACTCTAACATTTGCCCTGTCACACTCATCACTCTTTCGCTGTTTATTTTTACTACATTTTGAAGTATGCTATGGCTGTGCTGGAATACTATGTGCTGTTGCAATCTGGAGTCCCCAACAAGTGCTGGGAACCCAACATACTCATTTTTCTGATTTTGTTTTTCAAAGTTTCTCTATGATCTCTTTAAGTTTTTTTTTTTCTTCATGCTCTTAAAATAAGAAGACATTTCCAATCTCATGAGCAAAACCTTAGGTTTATCTTCATCACATTTATGACTAAAATATAAATGGTTTCACATCACTGGAAATATATTTATGAACAAATTCTCACTCCCAGGAAATTTCATTCCTTAAATACTTTCCTCTTCTTTATTAATGAATTATACAGTTCAATCAGAATGTCATCTGGCAAATAAGAATTTTAACAACTGTGTACCTGCTTTGGTATCTGCCCAAAGTTATTAATGAATCCTATGGTAGCTGTCTCTTTCAATGGATCATTGATGTTATATATGTCCACTTGCCCCTCATAGAAGAGATGGTGAAAGACATTTACAGCTTCTACTGCAGCAGGACCTTGCTGTTTATAGCCAAAGATTAAATCAATCCACTCATGCAGATGTGCACTCACAAAGTCACATTCCAGAGCCTGAAATTCAGAGAGCATGCATTAAAACTGACCACATTAATCATTAGCCAAGTCTACTATGCCCACTATAAGGAAAAATGCAGAATATATTCTGATATACTCTTGATAAAGAATATTCTTGATATATTTTTATAAAGCTTTTCATTCAAACAGTTCTTGCCTCAACTTAGTCTAGCCAAAAAGAAAGTGGAGGAAACACCAGTTTTGCACATTTTTGCAATAATCTGCTATCAACCCAGAACCAGTGGCTTGGCTAGTAGCAGTGACTGCATGAATCGTGCTTAGCTTCCTATGCAGTGGAAACTCACAACTGACATTTTCTATTATCATAATCAAAATGCAAATTACCTCCCGATGAACTCTGATAAATTCACGAGGATCTCCTTTTGCCCATGGGGGGAGTATTACATCTCCAAGCTTAGTGCCATTTTGTTTGCAACCTAAAAAACAAACAAATTGAAAGCAAGAACTGAAACCATATTGTAACAGCAGCAGTAAAAAAAAAAAAAAAAAAAAATCACAATGCCTTTCCTTTATAGAGCAAGACATTTCTGTCTTTTCTTTAAAATCTAGTGTAATTTTTAAATGTCAGGTGATAAAGCCTGAAAAATTCCATCTCATACGTGCTTGTTTATGTAGTATAGCTTGCAACAGTGAAAAAGCAAAGAAGAAGAATTAAAATATTCTTTGTTAAGACTTTTGAAGATGATGATAATGTTTCAAAGTATGCTCTTCAAAACAAACAATTTTTCTAGCTAGGAGAGTTAATTAGATAAATTAAAAAAAAAAAAAAAAAAGATTAAGAGCTTCACACCATACGGTCTGAACTCCAGACCCTTAGCTTCCCTAATAAAGTGCTCTTTGGAACACAGATTTGTGTCTTTATTTCTATTTAAATACATTTATACTTTTCTCTCCCTATCATGGGGAAGACCCACTGCAGTGCATCAAGGATATTGAAAGCAGGCAGTAGAACAGCCTTCTGCAGCTATTGCAAGACTAGAATCTCATTTTTATCTATTTAGCTTGCAGTGAAGCAGTCAGCCTTGCTAATAAGAGCTGCTGCTGGAGAAGCGGTCCATTTTGCAGTCAGAGGAATCACCGCAGTGAGGTTCATTCCTTGATCTCTTTGGGACTTCTACTTTAGGAGTTATCCCACGAGGCAAACTTGAATATATGCGAGAGCTCTAACTTAAGACAGAACATAATTTCTATATTGGGCGTCTCTTTAGTGTGTATATAGCAACAGACATGTCAACTGGGTATATTTTGAAGGAAAATAAATCCTGGCATGAAACGGTGTAACATCAAACAGCACTGAGAAGCCTTGGTGGAACAGCATTTCATCCCAAGATTTATTTTCTTCACAACGCAAACATTCCATCCCAAGGAATGGAATTATTGTTTTACCCAAGAAAATGGCTAAATTTCAAGGGGGTGAAGGCTAAATAATTATTTCCTGACATCAAAAAACTAATAAGTACTCCTCACAAGCTTCAAACCACAAGGACATCAGTAATTTCCCTGGGCACGGCCTGGCCACATCCATTCACCTGGGTCGAGGATAGCCCCCACTCACACTGTGACCATTAGAGGGGGGTATGTTCCAAGTACTAAAAATGTGTGGGGTTTTTTTTCCCCTCTAAAGACTCCCCAGTTACATTCCCATGTTGTTTTTTTGTTGCTGAGAGCCACTTCCACACCTCTTACTAATTCTGAACACCATCAAATCTCCAAGTTCACAGGAGCGCAGAAGCCGTACATTATTCCAAGAGAAACATTTTTTGCATAACCAGACTGTGAATATTTTCCCGTCTTTTTATTTGAGGTGGGGGGGGGGGGGGGGTGAGGGGGGATAACTATGAAGAAACACAAACAAAGTATCACATAGTTTCTACCAGGAGTTCAGAAGAAATTTTTCCTACTGTTGTTCCAAAAGGTCAGTAAAGGATTTCTAGTACTTTGTCTGACAGTCACAGTCCAAAATTATCTGATATGGAACTAAACGCACAAGATCTCAGTATTTTTATGGTAACAGCCCCACACCTCTGTGTGAAATATACTTGGGAAAGGTGTTATAAGGGACTTTTTCTTTTTTTGGTAAGGTCATGCTTCTAACTTCTTATAGTATATTTCAAATAAAGGATCTTAGGCTGTTAAAACTGAAGACTTGATTAATCCTTATCATGAAAATTAGATTTACAGCACTGAGCTCAGGAGATACCGAAAACAGTGATATACATACTAATGCATATTTATCTCATATGGCCAATAGGCGTGTGAAATTTGACTCCTGTCAAATAATTATTATAGCAAAAGGTAACTGCCACATTTCAACAAAACCTTTAGAAATATTTTAAGAGGAAGGCCTAAAAGTCAAGACAGTCAGTTTTTGAAAGACTTTAAAAAAAAAAAAAAAAAATTGTGATAAAGATTGCGAGTATCATCATGGAGCTAAACGTTACATGCAGGAAAATGCAATCCAGGGAAACTCCAAGTAAAACATGAGGATTTGAAGGTTTAAAACCAGTTAAACACCACCACAAATAAAAAAAATATTTTCCCAATATTTAAATGTCCTGCTTAATAATTCTCAGAATAAACTTTTCCTCCACTGCTTAAAATGAACACTCACTGTTGGAAAATACCTTAAATCTGATAAATCTAAAAGAAAAGAAAATTTGAGGTACCATGGTTGAAATAAGAATTCTGACTATGCTATTCCTGATGAAACAATGAGCTCTGAACAATTCAGGCTTTCAAATATAACCCTGCATACAGTACACCAAGAAATGCTAGCAGTAGTCCTTATTATCCTTTAATATGGGAATGTTCAAGTCATTCATCATTTTCTCATGCAGTTAAACGCATCCCTTTCTGTGCATGTTACGATACACTTCTCTCACGCCAGACTGCCTGGCGCTGCTCTCACATCCGTAGCAATGCTATCGGCCGTTTCTGCCCACCTAGGTCAAAGTTGTTGGAATTGAGCAGGAACTCGGGGAGGTAGAAGAATTCCGGGATGAGCTCCTTGACGTCTGCCATGTTGTGCTTCGATGCCGAATACCAAGCCTCCCGCACGCTGTGAAACATTCGGTCGGCCAGGTCAAAGTGCCCGCCCTGGGGAATGAAGCAAGAAGCGTCAGCATCAGAGCATCTCTCAGCCCAACAGATCTGGCCACGAGCAGTCTTCCTCTAACAAAAAGGATTTAAGCTATTGCATTATTTTTTTGATGTGCAGTAGTAGTAAACATAAAGCATCAAGATTTTAGAGGGAGATAGATCTAGGCCTATTTCAAATTTTAGTCTCTTCAGTGGAAACTCTGTTCCAAAGAAAACAAGTATTCTTGTCTGATGGCTTCCATCTAGGAAAATATTTAAAAAGTAATGCTGCAAACCCAACTGATTTTCAAGCTGCCTAAAGATTATGGGCTGTACAAACATTTGCTTAATTTAACACTCAAGTACTACACTGGCTCTTTGGAGGGATGCATTCAATTTTTCAAAGAAACATTAGATGTGCCAGGGCAACAATCGCTCAGCTCATCGTATCCGATGAGAACAAAGTAGACTGATCACATTTTTTTAAAACAGGTTTCAAATACACAGCAGGAACGGAACAAAATGAAATCTCACACTTTTTACCTGCAGCCGTAAGAATATCTGAGTAAAAGGTTCCATCCGGACAAGATAGGAAGCCACTATCATGGCAGATGAATAGTGGGTCCCATAGTGATAAGCTGGAGTTTCCCCTATAGAAGATTAAAAATCATAAACAGAGAGGAAATAAATGACAAAATCAGCACTAAATGAAAAAATCAATAAATTTAAGTAGTGCTGCCTTGTAATAACTCAGTAACCCTGAACACATTTGAAATTGGAATTTGTAGTTTTCATTCTTGGGGAAGTGAATGTCTGCAAACCTTATGTTTTGTCATGGCCAACACTTAAGTTTTGGCTGCAGTCCAGTAGCTGTAATTCAACAGGCTTCTGCCCAGCAATACTGCATGGTTAGTCACTTTATATTTTAAATAATTGAAATGTTCTAATACAGCTATGACGATTTCTGCTGAAGGGGCATTTTTACTTTTAGTCTCTGGTGTTGTGGACTTAACTTGCGCACAAACGCATCTCAGAATTGTTGGCTACAGATTTTGTACAGCTTTTACTTTCTTAATTTCCTGGCAAGAGGCATGCATAAATACATGTAGAATATATCGCTTCATTTTTAAAAGTGAAAGTCTCTGCTACCTGTTGGTGTTCGACACAGAACAGCACTGCAGTAGTTATTTAGGCTTGTGTCTTCTATAAAAGCATATAAGAAAGGTATCCTGCATGCTAGCTGCTTTGACAAACACACATTTTATTTTCACTATTTAAGGAAACTCTAAAACGGAGAAAAAATAATTTGACTGCATCTCATTTTGAGGTGTTACATACTTTAGAAGTACCTATTAGGGCTCCCCCCCCTTTTGCTATCAGACATGCCGATTAGTTAGCAAAAAACATGTATTAAGATAAGAAACGAAAAGGTTGGAGGTACTGCTAATGCAGAAGTGTTCCTATTCTTCTGTACCGCTTATTTTCTTTCAAGCGGCACTCAAATGGTATTAGTCAAAGAGACACCTAGTCATGTTTCACATGTCTGCCTGTTCTAGCCTTTAGATAACATTAAACTCTTACGAGTATTTAACACTTTTATCTTTGTTTTTAAATATAAACAAATGCTGTTGTTTAGATTAAAAAAAACGCACACCAACCACCCACCCCTCTGCTTTAATTTAATATTTGGTGGAAAATCATTGAGAACCATGGCAAAGTCCTGCACATTCGAACCTTTTGACCCGTATTATAAAAATCCGTGACTCCCTCCCTTGTGTGATGGGCACATGCCCCTCTGCCTCCTTTTCCTGCAGGGTATATCGTTACTTACCATTGGGATCTTCCCAGTCTTTGTATCGTTTCTTGTACTGGGCTAGCCTGTCTTCTGTTTGAGCACCCATGGGCTTGGCCAGGTTTCTGAATGTCTTGGGATTCATAAGGTCCAATTCCTTTTAAAATAAAAACAGACACCGATTTTAAAAACTTTCAGCACTGCTCATCAGTATTAAACACCATGTATCTCCTAAGGCTGTTATCTTTGGTTTCTACATTCTCAGCAGGTTAAATCATTCGGCTCGTGTGGATATGCTTAAAAAAACATCCTTCTATCTGACCTAAGAGAGTCACTGTTTTTATTTTAAATCATATCTGGGCTCTGGATAATTTTTGCCCTGCTCCCTTCATCTTGTTTCCCACCTCCCTAATTCTGATCTTGAATACTTCATGGGTCGCCTAACAATACTTTATTTTATGGTATAGCTGGTAGCAACAGCTGTCCACAAAAACATTAATAGGATGTTTCACCTTTCTTAAAACCAAATTCATCCTTGGGGCCAGATTTCATACAGAGTCTTGCTTGCAGAGACAAGTGCGCTTTCTCTGTGGCATAACATCCTTCAGGATATATTGCAGAAAGCTAATGCAAATACTTACAGAAAGTGCTGCAGCCTTTCACGTCGCTACATAAAAGAGAGGAAGCTGCCTTAGAACGCACTGTGCATGCAAGCCCCTCTCTGTGCAGAGTCAAATAATGCCAGTAAAATCAGCACAGACAAGGACCTGCCTGCGTGGAAACTGTCAAGATCTTCTAATACCCTACCCTGTGAGAGGGTGGACTGGACATCAGAAAACAGATGAAATCAAACAACTGGCAAAAAAATACACCTTGGTTCTACCAAGGCAGCATGAGCCAGGTATAGTATTGGCAAATCTTGAGCACATAAAAAATTACTATTACAGTGACAAGATATTTTATGTACCTCCGAATCATAATCTGCAAGAATCCAGGGAAAGACAGGATACTGCATGAGATCATTATAGGATCTGCCCGCCAGAGTGTTCAAGTGCATCAGGTACTGGAAATTGCTGATTTCTCCTCTCTTAAGGAAGACAGATAACAGCATTTGTGTTTTTACTTTACAGCAATCAAGTGTTTAAACTGCTAGACTTCCAAGGAATTCAGCCCTCCCCAAACATACAATGCTCATTTACAATGCTCTCTCTCTCCTTCCCTCTGCAATCCCACCTCTTGCATTTTTAACGGTCGAACAATTTTCTATTTCTCATGAAATTATGATAACACGAAACATTACAAACTATAAAGCTGAGAGAGATTTTTCTATAGCAGCATATTCCACCTTTTTGACTAAGAGGATGCAACTCTCACGCATTAATTATGTATGACTATGACATGTAGAATTTAATACAAAAACTGGAATCTTCACACTTACTTCCCATCTCTGAGTAACAGATTTTTCTCCAACTAAAGTACTAAGCAAGCCAGACCTAGTGGGAAGAAGAAAGAGCAGTTTTTGACTTACAGTAAGATCTGGATTGCATCTTTTCGACACAATTCAAAGTTTTAGATTAAAACTTGTAAGTTATAACAATTAGAATACCATAGGTTTGTTACTTTGTTGCTTTAGCAGTACTTTATTTCTGAACATAGGCCATTAATATTACGCGCATTAAATATACAGTTCAGTGCAAGTACAAATATACTTAACGGACCACAGATCAGGAAAGTATCTTTAACAATTTGACAAGCCAAATGCTTTTTGCACTCAAATTCCTTTCAGAGTATATTGGTATACTGATAGGATTAGTCCTGATAGCATATATTAATTTGTAGGAAGATGTAGTGATGGTGACAATTATACTAGTATATTTAAGTTAACTGGAGCATAAGATCATATTTATTTATTTTGGTAGTACCCAACCTGAAATGAGGGTGCAATACTTTCCAGTGAATCTGGAACTTAATGCAAGTATCTTTAATTGAAACCAATGAGCTATAGAGATTGTGAGGAACCGAATCACTTACCCTTGTTCTACGCTGGTGTTTGGTCTCTGTCCAGACACTGACTCTGAACTGTCAGTTAAAGATGGTACTACAGCCAAAAACCTGTATCAGCAGTTAAAAGGAGAGTAAGATTAGTGTTTCTGTCCTAGGCATGTCTTCTGCTTGGAAGAAACATACTACATTTAGTGCAATTAAAGACTTTTTTTGAGCAGGTATGTAAAATCCTCAACAAAATTGCAATGGCCCTTTCTCACTAAACCCACATTCAGACTGTTGTATCTCATACTGAGTGCATGCAGCAGGTTTTGTGCACATGCAGTGCCTTTCCCTAGTGGTTCTTCCATGCAGCAAAAAAGTTTGTTATCAGGTTATCCACTGTCCAGCACCAATCATTCAATCTGCTTGTTGCTGTCAGAACACTATAGGCTTATATATGGCTCAACATCAATATTAACAAATATTCAGATTAAGTTGCTCTAATTTGACTTATTTTACAATACCTTTGATAAACTTTATTTCTAACCCCTTTCTGGAAAGCTAGAAGATAGTTCCGTCCATCTCCTGAGAAAACTTCAATTGCAATTGGCTGAAAATGAAGAAGATAAACAGATGTCAACACTAACGCATTTGCTTGTCACCTCTGAAGATCAGAATTAGACCAGTTTAGTCATACTCAGCGACACATGACACCAAATTACTGTGGAGCAGCCTCTACTTAGTGCTGCCAGCTGTTTTACCTTCAGAACAAGAAAATTCACGAATTCACCCAATAGCCTAAACCACGGTAAGCCAAACATTCAAACACAGATACCTGACTGAAGCATCACAACAAATAGCTTCACTTTCCAAATACTGATCAGATACCAATTTATTTATTTTTTATAAATGATGGCATTATCAACAAATCCAAAAGGTGGCCCCTCAATCCAAATATAGTGACCAGTTACCTGCAACAGATATCTCCTTTTATGTACTTCCTTGATATCCTCATATGCAAAAATGCTGCATGTTCTTTTGAGTTGACTTGGACCTTGCCTTGCTCCCCTGGGTATGATAGGCTCATGCATCCTGCAAATGAGTAAAAACAGGAAAGAGAAAAGTGATTGCAAAAGGATACACCAAAAAAATTATCTTTTTAATCTGGATGAGACTGCAGTTATAGAAACAGCTTATTTTCACAATATACCATACCACACTTAGCAAATCGGGACTACAGAGGAAACCGCTCCTGAGATCTTTCTGAATCTGACATTATTTTGAAGTTTATCCTTCAAACTTCTTGTTAAATACTTCTTGTCCAGCTGTTAAAGACTGCTGAAACTCTTTATTAGTCCACTCACTTTGGAGGCAATGTCTCAATATCCCGTATTTCCCTGGTGGCTGTCATTGTAAATCCATCAATCACGTAGAAGTGCTCTTTCCCAAAGAGAAGCAGCCCTTCGCTGGTGTCAAGGCCCTGAACTCGAGCACAGCGGTACATATGCTGAATCTGAAATAAAAGCAGGCACTTAGTAAAAGCAGCTTAATGAGCACAGACTGTTGCTTCATTGGAAGGACTCCTTGACAGTATTTTATTTCTTGTAGACACAGCATTTCTATGCTGTTTTCCCCCTAATCAGAGATATACGTAACACTTGGGATTAGTGACTGGGAAGAGAGTTAAATAAAGCCTCCTCTGTATAATGGATTTATATATCTACCAATTTATCCACTTCTCCTCTTTCCCCTACTTCCTTTCCAAAGACAATACATCTAACTACTTAATGGGGAAGTCCACAAACTAAGACAGCAGATATCTGTCATTAGTACTAACCTAACCAGTGGCTCTCACTCTCTGTCTTTTTAAAGTAATCAAGAAAACATATCGGAAGAACCGACTACTACTTGCCTCAGCTTTCCTAAGACGCTTATGCCAACTGTAGCCCCACCCTGGCAGAGGCATCAGAGGGCACTGCATTTAAGAAGAGGAGCTACTTAGACCGCTAGCAGCAGACAAAAAAGCACCATGTAACTACAACAGGCCTTTGATCCTTAACCCAAGAATCTAAATATTTCTATGAAAAGCAAATGCGCGTCCCCAGTTTAACTACACAGATGACAGATTTCAATTCCAGTCAAAAAACCCAGCGATACTGTGCTATGGCCTTCAGCTGAAAGGTATTCTAACGCAACACAGTGTGTTACACACAAGTCCTAAATTTTTGGGGTGTGTCCTTCCCACTTTAAAGCTGAACACTAAGTGCAAGATGTGCTGAAATCATACAGAGAGCTCTAAGCTAACTTATGCTGCATATCTTTAATAAAGATATTTTTACATTACAAAAAATGCTCAACTGTCTAGTAAGCCTCTGCCTTCCAAGTTGTCAATCATCTCTCTAAATTATAAAATGAAGACTCACTGTGATAATGTGATATGCTATGCAATAACACTCTAGTAGCAACAGGGAATTCCAGTATTTGTACAGTTAAGACATTTAGTAAGTGTTGAAAGTATGTTTAATAGCTTACCTATCTTTATAAAGCATTATTTAAAACACCTTGTCTCACTCAGTAACAGACATACTGATATACTGATATCCATTACTGATGTCCATTATTTTTTCTTGTGGCCATTCAGCCCACGTGCCAGCTCCAGTTCTACCAGGCTACAAGGATACTTCTACCATCGTTGACATTTCAGGAGAACAGTCATAGAGGATGCCTTGCAGATGCAAAAGCTACTACACACCGTGTGATCCAGGCAAAATCTACCTGCAGTGAAGAATGCCACTGCAGCTCCACTGATCTATCTCACTGATCCTTTCTTAAGAAAGCATTTCTTCAAAATTCTTAAAGAATTTCTGAAAGAATTTCTTAAAGAATTAATCTTAAAGAAGTTCTTAAGAAAGGATGAAGCAGAAGATGGAGAAGTCCAGCTGGATGTGACACTGTCAATCCTGATGTAGTATATGCAGCACAGCCCTAATTTAGCAAAGTCCTTGCTCAAGTCTTAATTTTAATTCTGTAGTATACCTAACGTGTGTGTTCAGCATTTCGTTTAACAGTTTAGGAATTAAGAGTTATTGCTGAATCAGAGTTCAAATGTATGCAGGTGAATGCAGTTGGGTACAAGCAAGTCATTATAAATCAGTAACCAAAAGACTCAGCATGCATCTTGGTGACCGAATGCTCCTTTCTTGTGCAAAGCTTACAGACCTCTGCATTACACCTCACATACCAGAGCAAGCAGGACGCGCTGCTGACGGCTGGCAGAAAGGAAGAGGAAAACCTTGCTGTATGCCTAGGCTGAGGATTTTGACACTCAGTTGCGAGTATCAAGTAAAGTGTTTACTCAGGAGTTTCAGCAGAGGACCTCGATTTTTAAGAGTGCAGTTATTCACAATATACATTTCACTCTGGTCTCCACAACCTCACTCACAGACTTTTAGTTTATGTCACTACAATCAACATGTTCAAAGTCATAACCATGTTTGCCAAAGCATCTCAAGCAGCACCTGATGGAGAGGCAGTCGTGAGCTCTAGACTTAGCAAATGCAGAACTGCTAGCCCACATCACGTTCAGGGCAGCTGGAACAGACAGCACGTACATTCAGGCATTCACATTCAGACCCCCTACACATCACTATATAGAAGCAATCATCATCTCCAAATTATTTTGCCACCGTTCGGTTGTCACCGAACAGGCACAGCATGGGTCAAAACACACAGCTCTGGTGATAAGTGCATGCACCAGTTTAACACAAGAACCATCTTCTCGGAAAGGTCTGCAGCTGCTAAAACAACAGCTTGTGTCGAGGCAATACTCAGCAGCAAGCAAGAAGTGTTTCATGATCAGTGAAACTAAGGCAACCCGACCTTGGGACCCACATTTCCTTCTAACAGACCCTAGTGGCAATTAGGCAAAAAGCAGCACATACTGTATCTGGCTCCAAAGTGACTGCCCAGAGTATATATGCTGGCTGGCCAAGTAACATTGTACAGGCCTTGATAACAGTAGAGTTCATGCTTTAGCCTTTCCTTCAGTGGGACAGCGGTTTACGTCTCCCTCCAAATGCTGATTTCCACAAAATATACACGGACGTATCTGAGACCTCTAGGCCTTATGTCCAAATTGGTTAAAACTAGTGGCGGTCAGATACTGCAAGCACAATCCCTTAATCTGTATTTCTCCCGGAATCTGGGCTCAAGCACAAGAGAATACAATCCAAGTGAAAGAAAACCTAATATTAGACAGGCCAGTCTGAATGTATTTTTTTTTTCCATTATTAAAACAAATTTGTCAACTGCAAAACTCATTCAACTTATAAGATAAGCATGCTAACAAGATATTTAATAACAAATCTAGAAAATTCCAAATATCCCCATTTTCTGTCTTGCAATCACTATCAATTTTTTTATTTTCATATTATATGAACTAACTGCAGGTACGTGAGACCACATAATGTCATCTAAAAGTACTTCCTCTCACACCAAACTGCCTTTGTGGGTTTTTTTTTTTTTTGGGGGGGGGGGGGGGGGTTGGGTTTTTTTTGGTTTTTTTTTGTTTTTTTTTGTACGCATGCATCTTTGCTAAAGTGAACACAGCTCATGCTCCTTGAGCATATTTAGTCCACTCAGCTTTGATTACACATGTATTTTCTGGTACACTGTCAAATTCAGTACCTTTATTTTCAATATTTATTTTCTGTTGACAGTATAACAATCCAAGCATGAGATAGCATGTAGTTTTGGTTCCAGGACAGATTTTTTCTTTCTCTAGCAGTCAGAGGGAAGGAAGAAGAATGCTTTTAGTACAGGGTTTTCAGCACGGGACCTCTTCGAACCAGAATACATATTTGGTTTATGAGGATGGTACAGGGAGAAGTCGATGGAATAGTAAGCAGATTCAGCTGTAGAAGAGGGAAGGTCTTCAGGATATTTATTTGTGCTTGCTATATTTAACACAGAAATTCCAATACAGTAAGTGTTCAGTTTGTTTGAAGTACACAGTACCTTCTCTCCTTCTTCGAGAAGTCGAAGCAAAGTTGTATTGTCGGTTTTCTCTTCCTCATCAATTGAGCTCCCCTCAACGATTTGATCCTGCAACTGTTCCTGGTTCTCCTCATCTCCCCCATCAGGAGCAGAGCGAGATCTCTTCAGAGGAGGCTTTACTAGGCCTGGAAAAGGAGAACAAAGTTAATAAAGCTTTAAATAAAAAGACATTTGCCAGATTTAAATAAAAAACCTGAGGAAGATTCAGCTTGCAAAACCTTTTGAACCTCAGAATTACTGATCCAATGCTAACATAGAAAAACAGAGTCCTGCAGGATCCTTATATCCACCTTAACACTAACGGCAAACATATGAGAAGGTGTCTATGCATGTAAGTTTAAAAAAAACAGCGAGACAGGACAATGATCCAACCTTTGACTCTCGCAATAGTGTCCTCCCCATGTTCAGGCTCCTGCTGAGCAGTTTCACCCACTGTGTTCTCTTCTATAGCGTCCTGGAAGACCGCAGGATTTCCGGAGGCGAGGCGCATGTAGTACTCTTTGCTGTCATAACTTATGGCCCTTCGGTAACGAGCAGGTTTCTTGGAAATAATTGAACACAGTGCTTAGTCAGTCAACTCCTTATTCCCTTCAATCAAAGCGTTTCAAGACTACTGCGTGCAGCACAGTGCATGCCCACCCTGAGTTCTGCGTGTGCTCAGTCATACACCAAAACAGACAGACAGACAGAGTGACTCTTCAGTAGAAGACCCAATATATAATCTAATTTGCAAGGGAACTATACAGCCACTGAAGTAATGACTGGGTTGGGGAATGGGAACCTAAGATGGGAAATAAATGTGGCCAGCACATTATGAATTGTCACAAAAGGGCTAGGATAGCTGTGCTTAAGATTAATAGATCCGATGGTCATTTTATAAACTTTCATCACTCCCTGCAGCATATGCAGCGTATTCCTTAGCCAGCTGAACTATTTTGCTGGGCAATAGTTTAAATAAAATTTTGACTCAAGGAAAGGTAAATATATATGGAAGTTGATACCAACTGAAATCAAATAGGAGCCAAGACCTGGCTTTAAGCCTCAGAAATTCTTCATTCAGTATTTTGTTTCTTTAATAAAAACTCTGAAGACTTCTGCTGGCAGGAGAATGGCACAAGAGGATCCATTTGACCAAAGAAATTCCCTGAGCATCGTTTGCACCTTTGAGTAACCACAATGGATTATGATACATTTCATTATGTTTTTAGCAGGTTAATTCTTATCTTCCTCATTTCATTATGGAGACCGCATTAGAAAAAGAAGTAAAAACTAAATGAGGGCAATAAGTATGTCAGGATAATCACTGAAGATAAAGGGGGAGATAAAAGAGGTAACGAACGAGCCAAGACTCCTTCCTAAATTAAAACAAACTGATTCAGATGGATAGGAAGAAGAAGAAGAAAAAAAAGATCTTGCGCGTAAGTTGAAGGTTTTCTTCTCTGCCTTCTGCTTACCCCACCTCCAACGCTCTAGAAAGCTCAGGCTGTAAATCTGTTCAGCTCTCCATCACAGAAAATTTCTTTATTTTGTAACATTATTCCCCATGAAATTTGTAATTGGATTGGGATAACTGTGAAATATTATAAATCTAGTTCAATGTTGTACAATATGCTGAACTGCAGCCTATCACTTGCCATTTTAATTAAGATATTCCCTTGTGCACTTCTGCAGTAATTACTGAAAATATACAAAAAATTTCATTTATTGGTTAATCTTTATGAACTGGGAAACTAAATGACCCATAAAAGCACATTAGCTTTGTTATGAATGGATGCACTGGAAGATTAAGAGGTTAATACTAGCAACATGGAGATTTATTAGTTCAGGTCAAATTAGCTGCCCGAAGAACTGAAGATACGAGGTGACATATCTGGTTTTCTGATTTATGCTTGACTCTGTGCCTTCACCCCTTAGCACCACACAAATGCTACTTAAATGACATTTAACACATTTGTAGAAACAACCAGTGAGTAGCCTACAAAGAAAAATCCAAGCTAGCACTGCTAACATGAATAAAGGAAATCTGTAACAATTACACTGGATATTTCACATAACAGCCACTTTCATTTACGCGTATTATTTTACCATCATATGTAATACAAAATAAGTGAACGCATATTGCACACTGTACTTAGTGATGGGCAAGACTGTGAATGTAATTTAATACAGAAATACAATAACACTCAAGGGCCTGTGGAGCACCAGTTGGGAACAAGTTTTTGTTATTTTCAAGGTAGGATTCATATTTTGAAACATGTTTACTACATTTGGCCCCACTGTTTCTTAATAATGAAAACAAGGAGAGGAATCAGGAGAGAGAAAATTAATCTTGCCTCTAACAAAAACAGGCCTGTGGCAGCCAATTATAACCCATATAAAAGGAAAAGAAAAAACTGTTCTTCAGACCTTCTATTAGGAATAAACACTTATTTTCCTAATAAGTGCTTCCAATGACCATGTTGCCCATTACTAAACATGTTTCACAGATCATTAGTTGAGATCCCAAGCCAACACACTTTTCACAGTGAGAACAGTGACAGCACAGCCCAACACAGCCTGTTAGTGTGCAGCGAAGAAGGTAAGAGCTACGGAAAGTTTTATTAAGTGAAGGTCGAAGAGGGCACAGTGACATCTTCTAGTGTGAATACTGAAAAACCTTTAGTCCTGGAAATATTTACTGAAAGAGCAAGTTGAAAGCCAGTCGTAGAAGCCTTGTTAAGATTGCCTAACATGCAGGGTGGGGGGGAGGGAAGGTTTATTCATTTTAAATTCTTTCAGCCAGTGTATTTGTTTCTTTACCTTTTGAGGAATGGTATCATCGGGTGTCTCAGGAAGTTTACTTGGGAAGTCGGACTGAAAACAGGGCATTAAGTATAAACATCAGAAAAAGAACATTTTTGAGAAGAATGTATGTTCTCCACTTTGTGTGAATTTAACTGTCATTAAAACTAGTGTATCAGATTACAAGCACAAAATTATGCCTAATGGTCTAAACCTGGTTGTATGGTTCTGACATTAAAAGAGCGGGATATCCATTTTGCTCCATTTTCAGGTTTCTGGGGTAAGTCACACTGCTCCAAGTCTCTCAGCAATTTAGTGCTAACAACAACAATATTGGCTAAATCTTCACATACTGCTTCAAAAATACAGTGCTATATAAAGTTAGTGCTGGGGTGATAGCCAGCCAGCTTTAAAACAGAGCTAGAGACAAGCAATCTGGCACAGTTTGCCTCACAGCAGCAAGGACTGAATGAATTCTGGACCACCAGTTGCAGAAAGGTGGGAGCACACCATTTAGCATCGGATATCCTCCCACAGACCACTGGACGGCTGCGAAACGAATACCTCCACGTCCAAAAGCCATGATGGAATTATATGTTACCTCTGCTGGGAGACAAGCAACCCTCGGTTTAAAAATTCCTGCCGATGAAGAATCTACCAGAGGCCTTAGCAGCTTGTTTCAGGGATCAATTAGCACTGTATTTCTTTGGGAGTAACTCTTAGCAAAGTGGACTTTGCCCATTTAATAATTTCAGCCACAAGGTCTTGCATACCGGCACATGTGCCGCTAAAGAGCCCTGTACAAATAAGTCTGATTACATTACTTCTCTGATAAGCTAAAAATACTTACATTCTTGAGTCTCATTTTTAAGCTTGTTTTCCAGCCTTCTAATTATTTCTGACTTCTCTAAATTCATACTAATCTAGGAACATTTCTTTTGAGCTGGATCCAGAATGCTAGCAGCTGTACTAGCACCAGTGGTTGACAGCTCCCCGCACATCCATCCCAAAAATCCACTAAACCTCTTGACACCGCCTGATGCCAATAGGCACTCGGCTAACTGTTGATTTGACCCATTTTTCACTTAAGTCTTTTCCAGAATGAAAGTATGCTATTTTTCTTCCAGGATAAAGTCTCTTATTGTCTAAATATGGGCTACATGTTTGAACTTTGGATGAGTGAGTCAATATTCAGTCATAACAATTTTTTTTTTTTTTGGAGTGGAACCAGATTTTTAAACTATTCATGTCACTACATAAAACTGAACTATTCATTATTTACACGTTTATGTTGACTACAAACATGATCTGTTTTTAGCTTTCTTTCAGATCGCTGTTTAAAAGTGTTATCTAGCCCAAGGCCAAGAACTCAGACTGAAACTTCCTATCATTATGGCACTTTTTAGCTTACAGTTATTTGTCAAGATTGCTAGTTTCCAATTTCACTTAGTTGTGAGCTGTCACGGTTCAGCCCCTCCTGTAAATATACTAGGAAGAATGACTGGAACTTACTAGTCATGTAAGACTTGCAGACAGATAACACCTACAGAATAAAGTATACTTCTTAAAAGAAATTAAAAAGCAGTACAAATTTTAGAACATAAAATTACTCATCACAAAATCGTGAATACTTACCAGCAAATTTGTCTCTTGCTCAGCTTCAGGCATGTATGGATACTGAACGTAAAACATGTCATTTCGCACCATCTTCTTCCTCATCCTACAGGGACCCTCGGTCATCTCCAGCATCCACTTGTCAAGATGGGAGCCAATGGGAGGACCCCATAGGCCTCGCTCTCGCAGCAACTCGTATTCAATTTGAGACCACTCTTCCGTCACATATTTTAATGCATTCTGCTGACGCTGAATACAAAGACATTCGCATGTGTGTTAAGAAAGACGTTTTAAGCCTGTGTCTGACATGAACAGAGTAATTTTCACAACACTGCAGAAAACTGTGTAATAACCTGAAATTCTAGTAGCATTTTCTAGTATCCTTCAATTAGATTTCCAGTCTCAGCTACAATAAAAGCAGGGTTCATGTTGTAATTTTCTAAAAAAAAAATTTTTAAATAAAAAATTGCAGTTCTGCTTTTGCTTTATTTTTAATTAAAGCTCTCTGTAAATTGCAAATGTGAAAGAAATATAACATTAATTAATTTTGAAAAAGGTTTTATGAACAAAAAAATTACAATTATTTTTGGATGTCTTCCCTGCCTATGTTCAGACAGAAGCAAGAAGCAATTAAATGAAGCAAAGTGGGTTTTTTGTTGTTTTTGTTTTGCTAGTGACTTTCAAACATTTGTTCCTCTGGGCAGCTGATTTCCCAGATTGATAGCATACAGATCAGCAACTAATTTGAACCAAAGGATTTCTTGGATGCTTGGAAGAAAATGCAAGGTGCAATGGTTTCTTTCTAGATGGCGCATAGCGGCTACTTTTTATCACTACATGATTAAAGAAAGGTACCATAAAGTCTCGTCTGTGTTATTATAAAAGTAGTGTTTGCACACAATGTTTCTCCTAGCATTCTTTTATGCTTTTGTGCGATGTTTTAGATAGACAGTATATTCCAGCTCATCTCTCTCCCGCCTTTTTTAATCTAAGGGCTATTTAAGCTTCTTGGGGGGGGGAAAAAAAAAAGTTCAACTTACATAATACTGCTACAAGGGCAACCAACTGCAACCAAGTCAAAATTAGTTTTTCTCATTTGTTTGATTGCATTAAGAAACCCTTAAAAATAACAAGTGTATCTAAACATACTAGGAAGTGACTGATGAAATGCTTGTATTTTACATACTGAGAAAAAAGGATACATACAACCTAACACGTCAAAATATCAGTTTCAAAATACTAGCTTCAGGTAATTCTCTAAAGCATACCTCCTGGTATTCCTTATACTGCATATCTACGAGGTCCCGAACCACTGCAATGTGAGTAAACATCCACTGGGAAATTTCCTAATACAAAGATAAGAGGATAAACATAATGCCACTTTATAAATGCACAGTTTGTTTGAATAAAAAACCTACAAAGAAATCACCTTGCTAACTTGCTCACACAGAATAGTTTCTTAACACCCCCTCCCCCGAAAAACCCAAATTATTTCAAACAATTGTATGCAATGGTATTATTTTAAGTTTAAAAAAAAAATTGCAGTAAATCCGTGTATAGGGATGTGCTTTAAGAGAGACTATCAAATACTTGGAAAATATTCCAAGTATATTACTAATAGTTCTGAACATCCCAAACAGATAGGTACCAAACAGCAGATATTACTGCTTTTCCCTGTTTCCTTTCAAATAATAGTTTGTGGATGCTGCCTAATTTGATAAAAATCCTCAAGACACACAGCACTCCTCATTTTGTATTGCATTCTGTCTTTTCACTCTTGTCCCTTCTACTGGCATAGTCAGCAAAGGTTCCTGTAAACTCAGTTTGTGGGTTTGTTTTCTTTTTAACGTGTACACTGTTCACCATGAAAAGGACTGAGATCACTAATTCATTATTTAACAAATGCCACTGAATAATTTTCAGATTAGTAAGTGAACTGACAACTCATTTTTCCCCACTTACACAGGACACAAATAACTCCCAATTAAGCCAACAGAAGTTAGACGCTTCGTGGTGGCAGGAATACAGCCTGCCCCTCACAACCCAAAGACTCCTAACCGTTACAAGTGCTAACTATTACAAGAACTCACCCTTCCAAAACTTTCAGATCTCTCCTTTTTCCTTTGTTTTCAATATCCCAAATATTTTATACTCCTTGTGATGCCTCACCAGGTACTGTCCCAGTGAGAGCACTTGGCTCTCCCACTGCTGTGCTGCCCTGGTCTAACTTCTCATCTTTTCTTTCCTTTGTCCAGTTCCACTATGACACGTATAACCTTTTGCTGAACTCTACTCTTTAGTACAAAAAAATTGTGCAAAGCAGCATGGGTTTTGTCAGTATACATACAGTGTTCCTATAAGGATGCTTCACAACTTTCCTAAACCACGTAATCTCAGGGGCAGGAGGGGAAAACGTACAAGCACTTGTCATGCAGGTCCCATTTTAGAGTGGGGCAAATACAATTTAACACATAGTCTAGCAAAGCAGCAAAGCATATATGAAACAAAAAGCAGCTGAGCAGTCTCGCCGACCACAAACAGCTTACCCATATCTGTAATGTTAAGCCAAGGGTTAAGTGTCTTCTGGATTAGGATGCACGGAAGCAGGAGTACCCAAATCCAGGTGTTAGAAAAGGGGAAAATCAAACTAAAGATACCATGTTCTCATATTCTGAAAGATTCTTTACACTGGGACATTTACTATAAACTCTCAACATACACTACTGAAGTTTAGATTGTGTTTTATTAATTGATAGAAATTACCTGTGTAGACAGATTGTGTTTGTTGAGCCCACTCTCCTTTCGGTTTCTCCTGGAACCAGTTAGTTTGGAGAGGCCAAACCCACTGCTGACTCGTGAAAGTTTGGACTGTGTGCTTGGAACCAAAGCCTCTCCTCTACTGATGCATTTCTTCTCATGGGCTGAAAACCAAAGAGTAAATGTTGTGGGATTTGTCATCATTGTTACTGGTTTTTAAATAATCTTCTCCATATCTCTAAAATTTTTAACAGCACCCAACAGCATTCACATTCATATCAACATTCATGCCTCGCTTGTGTGAGGAAGGATTCACAGACGAAATCTGGGAATTTCACGCATTTTGAAATTAAGCATGAGAAACAAATTTGCTATCAAAAACAGGATCCATGAACTGTGAATTCTTTCCTCATCTGCACAGATGATAAATAGATACACTGGAAGTATAACAATGTTTAATTTTGCTGGATCATATCTCTTAAAGAAAGAGTAAGTATTTCAAAGAAGGGAGACAGTGTCTGAAAAAAATAGTTTTTTTCCTCAAAAGAGAGATAGCAGAACTTGCCTCATTTGCATTATAAACAATGCGTACTAGCAAAAACAAATTCAGCCAACCCTCCCTCTCTCCTCCCAAAAAGACAGAGTTGCAACAGGACCCCACTACCCAGTCTGGCAGCAAAAGTACACTATTCTGAGCAGAAAGTTGGGTGGGCCCACTGCACCTTCTTGTGCACATACACTCGTCCAAGTCAAGTCCACAAGACTGGGTGCTTACTTAAAAACTGAAGTAAAAAATAGTTCAAATCTCTCAACGGTTTAAGGTTCTCTCTATGGATCATACTAATCCATGGATCATACTGTATATCAGTTAAATTTGATTTATAAGTTATGTGGCTTTTTCAACTTTAACGGCAAGCTTGGCAACTAAAGCAATCACCTGCCTGCAGCAGCTGGAGTCTTTTTGTAGGCTATTATGACTACGTGTTAGAAATGTGCACAGCAGCACTTAACGTTCAGTCCGACTTCCGTGACTTTGCAGAAAGCTGCACAATTGTGATCATCTTAAACTCAGCTTCTATCCTTAAATACACAGAGATGTAATGCTTCCTAACGAGCCTTCTTGGCCTCTGCTTGCCTCCTTCTAACACTTGGCTTGAGGAAGGGGATATTTTATTCTACTGTACGTGTCCTCTACTATCCTTCCTTCTTCTCAAACCTCTGCTCTACTAACTAGTCCACCCTGCCCACATTCCTCACCATTTTTCTAATTCGCTCCTCCTCTGAGCTTTCTTTTTCTTCTTTTAAAACCACTAATTCTTATTGCACTAAATTCTCCAAAGATTCATCACTCTACTGAACACATTTCTTCAAAGATACCAACTAATAGCAAGATAATAGAAACCTGAGAAAAAGTCAGCTAGGGACAAATCACATCTAGAAATTCAAAGACCACAAAAAAAGAACTCCAAGTTTCCAAAAATGTTTTCTATACATCTGGATAAACCTCAACTACTTTAGACCCATTCAACTGTCTAAGGAGTCATGGCCATGGCTTCTTAGATGAATTTTTAGGACCTACTGTCTAAACTCTTTTTAACTTAGCCCAACAGCAGTTGGTGGCCTCCGCTGTAAGAGCACTCTGCTGATTCTTGCCTAAGTTCTTGTCCACCAGGACCTTTTCTGCAAAGCTGCTGCTTACATTGAATAGATTTTTCAACCAAGAAGGAGATGTCACAATATCACTGCTGCTAAAAAAAAAAAAAAAAAAAAAAAGGGCTGCACAGTTGCACATTTCCAGTTGTATCACCCCACCTGGCATTATTGGCTGTACTCAGACAGGCTCATGAGGGGTTCTCACCTCTCCCTGGTGAATTCAGTCCTGAGAAAGGTAACACAGGTCACCCCAACCCAACTGTTAATGGAAAGATGCTAAACAAACTGGTCCTCCATCGCTGTCATCCACAATGCACTATTTGGTGCATGTTCATTCTCTCTCGTTCTCGTTTGTTCGTTCTCTCTCTCTCTCTCACACACACGCGCACACACACACGAAATTGAGACCAGTGAAAGTGTTGAATAAAGCCCCTGTGCATAACAGAGTGTAATTATATCCGATACATGGAACAGTTTTTGAATCAGAGGTGATGTATGGTAACAGTTTAAAGTATTTATAAACACAGCAGGAACAACACAAAAGCTAAGCTCATATTAAAACATCCAATGCATGGGGTTCAGTTCAGGGAAACCTACCATTCAGGGGAGATAACTTCTCAGTTATACTTACCCAAATGATTTTGCCAACACTTTAAACTTGCTTCTTCAATAAAAGGTCTTGCGACAGTTATATCCACTTGGCCACGATCATTGACAGGGAGCGTCACTTTGAAAACCTCTTCTAAAACCTGTTTTTTACTGTGAATCAACTCTGTCCACACTCTGTTTATGGCTTTTAAAAGAAGCTGGCGACCTGCAAAGGTAACAAAATCACAAACAGCAAGTTCTCTTAGGTGTTTATATAATTTGTATTTTTACAGTAGTGAACTGTATGATTTACACAATTACATTCTCCACACTTCCCCTTGCATGACTTCTGAAATGCCCTTGTGTGCCCTTTCTGCTATTTATGTATGCTAGATGCTTTAGAAAGCATCTAGCAGTTATTTTTGGCAAATATTCTCTATGAATCTGAAGCACTAGCTCTGATTAGTTACGATTTTTCTTCCACATTCCTGTATATATAAACAAAGTGAAAATCTAAAATATCTTACAGACATATGTCTCTATTCACACATACCATTCTCTACATATATAGAAATATTCATGTGTAATTTCTGTGTGTGTATAAACACACACATGCATAAATATTAAACATATACATAAACAGGTAAAAAATAAGTTTCTTCCACAGTCAGATTGATAAATTATCCTGAGACTGAAAGATCCTGATGTTTTTACTTAATAATAATTTTACAGCTTATACCAATTATCTTTTACCTGTGCTCAGGCAAGATCCAGCTGATACAGAAGCGTGGTGCACACTTAAAATGATCCATATCTACTGCATTCAACTCTGTGCATATAAATTAATATTTCTAATTCTGGTATATGTCTAGAAAGGAATGAAGAACTCTTGCTATTTTGACAGTATAATAATTCACCCTGGATATGTCTCTTTCAGTATTTCTAAGAAGTGTCTTTTTTTTGTTTTTATACACATATATAAGCACACACATAGCAGCTTTTCTTCTATACTGCTCTACCCCAGCCCGAAGAATACTTGGGGTAAAAGAGCAGTGACAATAAGTAAGTGGCATTAGCAGACATCCGTGGCTTCACCATTCTTAGATTACATTACCTTCACTGACGTCTTGATTGTAAACTCCATCTGGTTCTATATCAGAGGGGATCATTATGTGCCATGTTGTCATCCTGGCTTCTGCTTCCAATCCAAACCCATCTACGTTGCTACAAACACACAATGCTTTAACAACAACCAGAAACAAATATAAACGAAATCATTTCATTCTCTGTGACAGTGTCATGAAGATTAATGCATGCTGCTACAGCAATATATCTTGAGTTCTGTCCACTTGAATTCTGACGATCTAGTCACAAACTGAACTGAAGGTGTAGGAAAAAGGATGTGTCGTGGACACTGGTGTTGCTGGAGGAAGACAGTAATATTTGAAGAAACACAAAATGGTTGAGGCCATAAATGGAGAACATAAGGATTTCTGCTGATGATGCTACTCCAGTGTCTTTGGATAAAACTCAAGAGGTACATCTTTTTTGAAAGAAAAATGAAAGTGCCAGGCAGGCATTTGTAACACTGCAGAGAAGTGGATGTGTACAGCATTTGCCATAGGCATCTGATTTAATGCCCAACTGTTCTAATTCAGTTCTATACCTCCAAATCCTAATATTGCAAATATATAATAAATGATTCGATAGACAGTACATCTAGTCTTTTTCCCTCGTAACAGACAGGTCTCTTTGATTAACTACTTAGCATTGATGTTGCTTTCTCTTTTGAGAATGTTTTACACTACTAAAGCTTAATAACAGAACTGATAAATAAGCGCTCATATGCCAGTATTTTAATACCTCTGTAAAAGGAAATAAGACTATGTTCTCTAAGCCTACACTTTTCAAACCCATTTTTGTCTCAAAATGAACCGCTTTAGCTTGCTTGTATTTCACTGGCTTGAAAGTTATGCAGTTTCCCAGAACTTGCTGACTGATTTGCAAGGTGAGAGTTAGAGCTGAGAGGGAACAGGTGATCTTAATAATTTACAGCACTTTTTCTGGAATGAACTGAGATATTTACCTTCCCACGTGCAGATTAATCAAGCAGTGAGCTAGGCAGCTGATGAACTCTTGATCATGATTCCCAGGCCCCAAAATTAAGTTTCTGTTCACAGTAAGGACCCTTAGGGAATCAAGGAGAGCAACTTGCTGGGGAACAGTTTTGTGTGCCCTTGAGAACTGATACAAGATGGTCCTATTCAGGCAGTGATAAATGGCATCCAGCGATAATCCCTGAGATCTTCTTTTTGACTGATGGAAAGTACAAAACATGATCAGATAAAAGCAGAAAATCATTTTAATGGCAGATAATCTCCCATGAACTGACCCACGCTGATTTTTCAAAATCTTTATTTTACCAAAATTGCATAAACTCTACCAATTTCGAGGGCAGAAATGACATTAATATGTGATATGATACACTTAAAACTGTAACTTCTATAAGGTCAGTTTATTAACATTTTCTTTATTTCTAACAGCAAAAGTCTTCAACAATCTCCAACAAAAGAGGATGAGCGAGCATCCCCAAAAAATCATTTGAGGCAAATTTGGTGGTTTATTCCTGGGGTTTTCTGAAAAATAATCTAATCTGAAAGCAGTTTTAACTCATCTGTCCCATATTAAAGCATAGATCCACCACGCTGACAAGACGTGCTAGGGAAGTTCAGTAAAAAAGCAAGAGGAAAAGCCTGGGGAGGAACAGTGTACTTCTATGCTGACCTAAGATGGGCCCCTAGCATTTTAAAAGTTATAATGTTTAACTGGTCCCCAGCGTGTACAATTACCATGCAAAAGGGAACTGCAATGCCTCACCCAAATATTATGCAGCTTCTTTAGTGAGATTACTCAATGGATTTTAATGCAACCTGTGACAATGTTTTCGCAATCAGGTTAATAGGAGAATGTTACCTGTGCGATGAGCTGGATTATGAAGTCCACAAGGAGTTTGGATTCTTTGTTGAACATGCCCTGCCAAAGCTTATCTACCACGCGCTGCGTAAAATAAAACACGTTGTTCACCAGCACTTGATAGCTTCCTCCACTTGTTATAGGCAGAGACGCATCTTCACCTAGAAAACAGTAAAATGAGTTTTTCTTCATTTATCGAAAAATCACATACACATAAGTACATACACATTAATCTATGCTTTCTAGACTTCTGTTAAAGACAAGCAAAGACTCGTCTAAATGAAACAGAAAACAAAAAGCTAAAACCTTGTGGTTTACCTGCACTGAACTTTGATGGTAAGTGATATCTGAAACAGACAGTCAAAAGTCCAACACCAGAAAAACAACTAGATACCCACAGCACCACTGGAAAATATTTTGAGTGGCTTAACACACACTCCCACTGCCATAGAATTACAGCCCGATATGCCTCCTGGAGCCGACGACATCATGTGAAAAGTCAGGCTGAAATAAGAAAGTCAGACTGGACACCGTTAGCGGCCCTTGCCTACCTTTGAGAACGGTATGTGAACCGGTGACACTTGCTGACTTCCCCTTCCAAATTAATGTCTAACACTAGACTAAGAAATCGCCTGAGGTTCTCTCGAAGAGAGACTTCTTTAAGTGTAGGTATCCTCAAACCCTCATTTGAGGATAACCACTTGGGTTATCGCTTTCGCAAAGGATGGTAATAACCTCCACGCCAGTGTATCCCAACATTTTTCTTGCAGAGTAAATGATCCAATGGACCCCCAAGCTTCTTGCTGTATTTCAGCAAACAAACTAATCTCAAATACCCCTTTGTAACAAAAAAGGCAGAGCTTAATCTACAGCTGATTGACTAATGGGATGTGAATTCTGCTGCCAAGCTCCTTTTACATCAAGACTACCACCCTTATTAAAGAACTTCCAGAGTGTCCAAATGTCAAAAATAAATGCTTATGTAGGTTTCTTTTGTGGGACAGGAATAGAAATTCCTCATCATCGCTTGCTACCACCAACAGTCTAAGGTGAATTAATGATCTCAGCAGGACATACATCCACAATCTGCTGACACAGTTTCTGACCAGAAACGTAATTCGGAGACGAATTATAAATACATCCAAGAGGCTGGAGATTTTTGGCAGGAATAGGCTACTCACTAGAAGCAGCTCTGTAAAATACAGATCATGTTTAAAAGATAAGATCCTCTTTACAAGTTAAACAAAACCACATTCTGATATATAAACAGGCCTAAGTCTAAATAAATGCCCCAAATCCTCGTGTCACATGCACTTAAAAGTTGATTATCTGTTGATTACAGCTTCTGCCTATGTACCAACATAACAGTGGTTATGACAAGACCGTATTCCTAATTTCCTTCGGACCAACCGTGCAGCCAAGCAGCGGTGTAGGAGGGACAAAGGCTCCAGCCAGGGCACCATGTTTCTCCAAGAGGATTTGGAAAGAGAATTTAGAGCCATTGCTCTGAAACCTGACCTGAGGTGGCTGTCACCAGAGCTAAACAGCAGCAGACAGTGAAGAAAGCAGTAGTTTTACACTCCAAACAGATGTAAATTATTTCCCTCTAAAAGCAGCCATCAGTGCAGAAGAAATGGTGCTCCTTCATGTTTTCGTATGGTCCTCCCTCTTAGCTGGGCTGCAGGTGTGCAGAACCACTTATACTTCTTTAAAATTCTGCATTTGCTTTTTCAAAAAGCAAAGAATTTTAACAGCTCCAGGTGACAAGTGATATCAGCTGGAATCTTTCCACTTCTCCTTCACTGGGCTTCACTCAGTAAAACTGAGAGTCAATGGAAATTTTAAGCCAGCTGCATGTGTCCGTATGTGCACATCTGTCTGTCCATTTGCATTATGAGAAGCCTGAAAAGTGCCAATGTTTCCATAAACAAAATTGTTAATGGGTGCTCAATTTGCTGGAAATTCACCTGCATTTATACACTTAATGCCCCATCTGCACATAAGGCAAATGATAACATCACACATGGAGAAAGCTGGAATAGTCTTGAAGATGGAATCAGTAGGGGAAGCCAAGTTCTGCCCATCAGCTGCACTAAAGTAGTTATAAAGGCAGGCAACTCTTAGGAGAAAACCTGACTCAAAGCTTCATGTCATATGAGCCTGGAATTATTTTATTAATGCATTGCACCCAGAGAAGGAATAAATCTTTGCTGTGGCAAGAACAGGGGAACCTTACTAGTACAGCTAATCAGACATGCATGCTGCCTCATTAAATTTAACAAATGAGCAGTAAATGCTAACTGACTATTTCTCTTTAGCATTCAGACTAACACCGGATCAAGAAAAGTACAGTCCTCCTCCAGGTGTTAGCTAGTGAGGGAGAAAACCCTTGTTGGGTCCAGCAAGACCCAGAGAGCCCATTCTGACTAGGGAGGGAGGACTGAGACAGAGCAAACGGAGAACTCCTGCGAAGTCCAGCAAGTCCTTGTCAAACCAAACTGGACACCCAAGCATGATATTCCCACCAGTCACCTCACGATTATCTATACGCACGCTCTGATGGGTTATATACCCATGTCAGCACATCCTACTGACATCTAGATTACAAGCTTTTCAGTCTCTTCCTGTGCATTTATTTAGTATATGGTGCAAAGGAACGCTAATCCCAAAGGCTTCCTCTGGGGTGCTGCATTCATAATAAAACTGCAACAGGAGGAAAAGGAAACAAAGCCAATTTTCATGAACCAAAGTCCCACCCATGATAAACTGACAAAAGTTCCAGATCCTCTGCCATGGCAAGAAGGACAGGATTGATGATGCAGGAGGAGCAAGATCCAGTTTCTGTTCTTTTTGCTCCTATTTCAATTTGTCTGGCTTACATATCTGATAGTTTCCTCCCATATAGTCTTTTTGAAGACTTCTACTTCATAGCTTTGGCACAAGGGAGGTAGCAAGGGAATGTGCAAGCACAGCAATACCATTTATACATCAGAAGGAAAGAAAAGGGTAGAAAGAAGAGATAAAAGACAATCATGGTGTAGAGAATGAAGACACTAAAAAAAGAAAATTACAATACCAAAAATAAAGTCAAAATCCTTCCCTCAAATCAGACAGGTTGATAATTAAACATTGCTCTATTACCCAGTAAAACATCAGCTGCAAGTAAGTGGTCCATCACGCTATCCAAAACGTATGTCTGAAATTCCTTCTGCTGTGTTCGTGTTGATCTTTCAGGGGAAGCCTGATAAAAAAAAATACAGAGAAGACATAACGAGTACACTGAATAAGCAAGAAGAGAAGCTCACCTAGTGCCCCCTCCTTCCCTTGGGTCTCCTGAAGTATCTATTTTTTTCCTTAGTAAGTTAAGTAAACAGTCTTTGCTTTATGTATAAGCTTAAGAATGCACTTTGAGTATGCATTGTCTTGTATACTGCCTTACAGGGCGGGTGTTACTCCAGTTTAAATCAAGCAAATTTATCTCCTGCCAATGTATTTCCTCCATCATAGGAACTGGAAAAAAAACCACACTCCTAAAAAGTACACAGATTTGTAACGAGTTGTACAGTTATACTGTTACCTCCTCAGCTCACATAATCACGCCCTTCACTAAACAGAAAGCAAATGAGACAGCTTGAATGAATAAACAAACTCATCAGCACTTATCTGTGTTTTTGTGTATTACCACACCAGCTTTGGGATAGCCACATAATAGATGGATGCACTAAACCTTTCTGACATCCTTGGCACTTAAAGAGGAAAAACATTTTATCACCTTGTGTTGTTTAATGCACACATAATCATACCTAGATGAATGCTCCTCTTAATGTTATATTACTTTCTAGGGTTGTTTAAGTGACCTTGCTTTATCTGGTACTGTAACAGATCAGCAGCACGTACACATCCATTCCTCTGTTTATGCTGAGGAGGCAGTAATTAATAGTGAACAGTGGTAACTTATTAAAACGCAGTACAGCAATTGCAACTGATTGATGGGCTGTACTCTCAAATGCGTTTCCTGATGTTTGTGTAAAACCACATCCCTTTACAATTAGTCTTTTGCTTTATGACAGCAAAATGCCCAGCTACCCCTAGGTAATATCCAAAATTCCTGCAGTTTTAAAAAGAATCAAAGAGGTCATAGCAACACGTGGGTGAAGTGACAAATAGGGCAAGGGAGAATGAATTGATGTGAACAGAACATTTCAGAATACACTGTCTGAAGAAGGTGTGGATATAGTAAGGCACTTAAACAGTAATTTAACTGCTCATTCCCTGACTAACCATTAACAGAAGGCTGTTTCTGCAGGAGTCATGGACTTCTAAAGAAAATTTACAGAAAGATAATATGGTGACTTGATGAATTTTTCTGGCATATAGCACCAGATGCCCTGCCACTTCTTTTTATCAAATATGAATAAAACGGAGACCTTAATATTTCTTTAGGGATTTGCAGGGATGTTACATCTTGTACAAAACTAAGTACAACTGTCACTGCCTAATGGATGAGTAACACACGAACTGTACTTTGAAAGAATAAAACTTTGAGAAAGCTACAACTTCTCATACTGCACTGTTGAACACCTACTGTTGCAACTCACTACCTGAACTTCCAGATGAAAGAAGCTACTGACTAAGATGTCAAGAAGATTATGACCTCTCCAAAAATCGAGCACAAAACAGAAATAAAACTTTGACAGAGTGTACTACAGTGCATGACTAGCAACTAACAGAGCAATCTGACTGGCTAAAAGACAGTTATTCAATTAGCTATGAGATGTTGGTGCTCATTTTTGATCTCATACCTAATGACAATTTCAAAGACTCCACTGCATCCCAGGCAATCAATCCTCTAATAAATTCAAAAAGTAACTGGAGAAAAACATCTAAGAAAAAAAGTGTCACATTAAGTTTAAATTAAAAAAAGTAAACTCTACCTCTAGCAGAAGATCTACTAGTGGAGTCTGCTTGCTGGCTGGTGTCAGACATAAGTTATCAATTATCAGCACACGCATGAAGTCGAACACAAACTTCTTGGCAGGATGGTTGGTTAGGTATGTCTTGGTGCCCACATTGCAGTATTCTGACTGGCTCCTGTTCATGCCAGAGTCAGCTGCAAAGGCTTTGAACTCTTCAGCTGGGGACCCAACTTCATCATCAAGATCAGTGACCTGTGAAAATCAGTATGTTAAAATTCTAGAGATTAGCAAATTAACAAAAATCTTTCACTACTCAGTTCTTTAATTTCATTCTTTCTAAGGCTATTCACTTAATAGCCTGTGTCCAAAAAAGTTTTTGCAAGATCATCATGGTCAGGCTTCAGCTCCCTAACACAAAACAGGAGAAACACCCAAATTCTGGTTTCCGTTTTCCAAGCAAAAAGCCATCAGTAAATCCAACATGAGTTACTTGGGTTACTTCCACATTTCATATGGAAGCCACTTACCAACAAGAACATCTTAGGCAACTTCTAGATACTTTGCAAGAATAAGTATTTTCATTGCAAAAAGAGAAAAATTTTGAAGAGTCATTAACTAAAGCAGTTCAAAAAAAAAAAAAAACAGATAAAGGCCAATTAAAAAAGGCCATCAAACCTGTGCAACCGAGTACAAAAAGGAAACTGTTTTTTTTGTTGCTGTTGTTTTTCTGAAATACAGAGAGGCTCGCAGGAGAACAGTTATGGATAAGTTAGTTTTCCAAATTCTCTAAAAATCCTATCTTTACAGGGTTCTTATTTCTGGAGAATAAGAACCTTTGAGCAGGTAGCTCTCAAGGACTGTAAGAAAACTGCAAACAGCGATGAAAGCAGGCAAAACAAAAAGAAATAAACTAAGTGTTCTTATATAATCTCCTCCAACCGAAAGACAAGACAATATCACTTCTCTGAACAGGCTTATCACATCGTTCACTTACAAATGAAGTAACCAAAGGTTTTGAACATTTGATCTCTCCCAGTAGGAGAGTATTTCCAAGAAATGAAAAGAAGCAGGAATGCATAGGCCTTCTGCTTCTAATGGCAATCTCAGATAGGTTAAAAACTCATTGAAGAATTTTCTCTCGAGGCTGAATTTGGGCTACAGTGTTTTGTTGCAAGAACAGGGCTGTTATTCATCTATTTCAAATGGGATCGATTAGTGGAAAACATCCAGGCAGATGGAAAGGCTGCAGGAACAAACAGATACGGAACAAACAGATAAGGAGTCAAGAGACTTCTCAAATAGTGAGGAGCTCAAGTTGTCAGGAAGCTACACAAAGTTTCGAGGTATTTAGTACATGAAGCTAAAAGCTGCTCAGAGAACTAAGGCTCCTCTGAAGTCTCTATAGGTAAATGCCATATCAGCGTTATTAGTTTACAAATGGCACAGTTCTTTCTAGAGAGCTCATTTGCATCTACTTCAAGAGCAAGTTAAATGTAGAAGCCAAAAAATAATCTTTATGAAAGACTCATCAGCACATACTTTTAAAATTTCGTCTTCCATTTCTACTCATAGCAAAAAGACATTGCATCAGTGAGAAGTATTTTCTCAAGTATTTTATCATATCCTCCCTAGTTCTAGCACTTACTAACCCACAGCCTAACCACGCTTCCATCCTCTTAATAAAATTACTTTTAGATATCAGCCAACAGTAACTGTTTGCTTCCCTTCCTTTCACGCTCTAGAAATAATGTGATCTGTAAATGACACTTAGTCAAAGAATAGACAAGGAACTAATATCACACAATAAACCCGATTAAGGCAGCAACACAAGCAAAGCTGAATGCACATCCTCCCTCCTAGCTTAAATTCAGCTGTTCTGACTGGGACAAGACAACAGGTTTGTGGTTAAGTCACAGAAGAGCAAACGGGAAGTGGGAGAGGAAAGTAGTTTTAGGTTTTATCACATCCTTCAGAATAGTCAGCAAAAAGCACAGTAAATCTGGGCTAACATTGTTCTTTTGAGTGAAAGAACTGGCCCAAAAGAGAATAAATACAACGTCTACATTCCCCCCTAAAATGAAGTTTCAAATGTCATTGTACAGCAACTGGCCTTCTGCTGAACGTGCATTCCTCTTCCAGTTTCAGAGCCCAAATACAAAAACTGCAGCCCAGCCTCCACAACCATCTATTTCTGCAGGGTAAGTCAGGCTTTATCTTGGTATGACTGCCAATTAATAACCCTCCAAAAACAGCATTCAAAGGAAAACCTAAAATCGAGCTTTTTGAATTGCCTACCATCTCAGAGTAAGGTCGTATGTTGAAAGGAAACACGGTTGCTGCCAGCGCACACAGGAACTCTGGGCTCATCCACAAGGAAACGAGGTCCGGCACGTTGTGATACAAATACCGGAAGAACTGCATCAAGGTGACCGGGTATTCGCGAAGCCAGGAGCCTTCTTCCTCAGACTGCCAAGGCTGGGTTGAAAAACAGTTACAAACAGGACGTTAATACAGACGGCACTAATTGAACAGTGCTCGTTTCAGAAAGGAGCAGCCATAGGAGGGGGAGCTGCAGGACTGAACGTGATCAAACACATCGTCAAACATGGTAAAATATGTGGTCAACAGGCTTGTTGAGCATATCGTGACGTCCCCAAACGTGTGACCAAACACGTGACGAAACTTTGGGGAAAAAGTGTGTCTGGAACATGTGATGCTCGAACATGTGACAACATGTCTGAGCGCATGTCCAAGCATATCAAACATAACAGAATGAGTCATGTCCAAACACATGATGTCACATCTGACTGAACGCGTGATGGAAGACATGCTGGAGCATATCACCAGCATGCAACGGTCATGTGACAAACGTGACCAAACACATGGCCACACACATCTCTGGAACATGTGATGACCAAACACACCGCTAACTTGTGACAAACACTTAAAACGTGTCCGAACCATGCAACTGAACACTTGACAACAGGTCCCTGTCATAAATGCAAGAGAAACATGTAACTGAACATGACAATATGGGTTGGAACAAGTCAAACCTGTGATGAGACGTGTAATCAAACATGATTGAATATATGACAAACATAACACAACAGGAGCACGTGACAACATAAAACAAGATAACATGTGCCTGTGCAGAGGCGTCCAAGCACAAACACGTGACCTGACACATGAAGACCCAAAATGGGTCAATAAATGTGACCTGACACATGATGACAAATCCAAACACATCTGATGGCATACCACAAGATGGCATGGCAAGAAACAGCACATACGTGCAAGCACGTCATGAACATGCAACTGAACAACACAACAGAACACGTACCCAAGCATGGCACAAACACGTGACCGGTACACGTGTCTGGAAGACATGTCCAAACACATCACCAACACGAGAGACACTCAACCAAATGCGTGATGACTGAACGCATGATGGCCAAATGCATGTTGCTTTTCAAACATTTCATGAGATCATTTTCAGTAGATAAATACTCTGCCTCCAAGGAAATACAGAATTCTCTCCATGAAAGTCAAACTTCGCCTACTCTTGATGAGTTCAGATTCAAAGAACAGAAGAACACACATTTTTCTGGCAGTCGGTGGATTTCCTCCAGCATGAGGCTATTAATAGTCAGTGGACTTCTCTGCATGTGGAGGTTTTTCAAGTACAAAATCTGTAACTCACATAGCTCTGAGCAGATGGGATATGTAGTCTAAAGCATTCCCCCATGATGTTAATCAGGAAGAAATTCAGTAATCTCTGCCAAGGGTACTTAATCATTCTGCTTTTTTCGTTTTCTTTTAATTGCAACAAAATGCAAAGCTTAGCCTTTTTGTGAAAAAGCAGTGATAGCTTTGTGGCCACTAGTATTTCTACACATACGAAAAATAAAATAAATCAATGACTATGATGGTTATTACGGAAGTATTATAAGCCTAACTCTCAGCTGGGTTTGTCATATCACACTAACAAAACCCCAACTTTTCTGATTTGGCTTTTGACAACAGGGCAAACTCGAGCAATTCTGTATATTAGAACACCAGAAAAATGTTATACTTACAGAATTCAGCATGCTCCTCAGCATTCCCAATAACAGGAAGGCAGCTTCTGTGCAAACATTGTGTATTGAAGAGGTAACCGTGCCACAGGAGGCAGGAACTCCAAATATGAATGTCCAAATAGAGTCTAAATCAAACTATTAGAGGTGAGAGAGAAGGAAAAAAAGACACAAAATAAACCTTTTCTCCTGTACAATTTGATTTTTTTTTTATATTACACCTATGATACACTCATTTGACAGTATATAAATATTATCAATTTTTTCCATCGAGATCTCAGGTGCCCTCCTAAAACAAACACACACACACACACACACACACACACACACACCCTCCCCCAGACCAATTCAATGCCCTTACCACACTGACTTGAACCAGGGATATGCTTTTCATTCGACCCCAAAACCGACCAGCAAGAAACCAGCTACAACTATCCCATGACACCACCAGGCTGGCTTCCTCGCATTCCCACGGCATCTTATCCCTCCCCTACAGTGCTTAACACAAAACATGATATCCTGACTTGAGAGTCAGCTGCAGGGAAGAGGGAGGGGGTGGTTAATCCACTATGCTCTTTGAAGACAGACAGAATGACATTTATATCTTACTAGATAATCCCTACCTGGCAACCCTGATTACATCGGCTGCTGATGACAGGCGCACTGACCTGCAGGTTTTCGGGCAGTTCAGTGACTGGCTGCTGCAGGAAAAGGGCCATGAGGAGGAAATAGAGCGCAGGTACGTTAGTGTGCTTAGGGAGAAGGGACTGAAGAACCGGGAAGCCAGGGAAATGGCAAGCATCCCGGTTAATCTCCCTGACCGTTGACCTGCCACCAGCGCTCCTGCCAACATTGAACCCTAAGAGAAAAGGGAAATAGAAAAAACGAACAAGTGTTAACAGGGAAATGTGTGTAAAGCTCTTTCTTACTCATTTATTGAACTGGAGAGGGTGCCTCCTCAGAAATTAACATTGCAAAAAATAAATGTGCACCTACAGATCATCGCACTCATATTATGCAATTTGTTACAGATACCTGAATTTTTAAGTCACTGAAAAAAAAAAAGTAAAGATTGCCTTCCAGCATCAAAGATGACACTGCTCCATACAAACTCTGCTCTTATCTTCTGACAATGACCAGTAACCCAGAGTTTTAAAACCCCAAAGACGAGCATCTGAAAAAATAACATTCCAGGGCTAAGAGGAAAATCTCACCTTAATCTCTGCTACTGAGCAGCTGATTTATATTACCGAGCAGCAATCCCATTTGCACATTTAAGTTGATGGGCTGCTAAATGGGTATCGAAGATCTTTCACAAGGATCTTGTTTTAACTGTTCTGTTACTGATTAATAAGCCAGTATGAAGTATTAATTGCTCTTACTTTATCTTTATTTCTTAATTGCAAATGGAAAGAAAAAGCAGACATCTTTCAATTAAGTGCTGCCAGAGGCCAAAACTCACCTTTCATGACCCCTATTCCACCAAGTTCTTTCATTTTCCTATTAAAAAAAATACACTGGGACTGCAGAAGGACTAATTTTCAAGGGAGGACAGTGGCAGAAAGACAGCTCAATCTCTCCGTCTGCACAGATACTGAGCCATTTTTCTGACACTGCCAGAAGTCAGGTCAGTCAGGCTGTTTTTCTGAGGCTCAAATATAGACAGAAACCAGAAACTGACTCTTCAGACAGCAAATATCTGTCAGGAATCAGACTGATGAAATCCTTATTACAGAGTTGCATGAAACCACCAGTAACCTTGGACAAAAAAGACTCCTATCTAGTTTCACTAGGAAACTTGGAGCTAGTTTTTTAATTTATTAAAAAAAAAAAAAACAGAGCATGAAAATTAGATAAGGCAATTGGATAGGTCATTATCATTTGATGAAAGACAATTTTTAAAATATCTCTGTGGTCACAATCTAACTTGGCATCAATTAAAGTGATACTATAATACAAAAAACAAACAAACAAACAAAAAAACCCAACTTCCCAAATTCTCTCCAAACATCACTGTAAATCAAAATCTAAAATCCATACTGTCAAAGAATTATTTCTTAAACAGAATACAAGACATAGTTCGGAATAATTCAAACAACAGATGCTACAGTATGAATGTTAAAAATAAATGTTTGCACACCCAATATGACTTCAGATAAATTCTGGTTTCCAAAACTTTCATAATTCATTAATAATTCAAAGAATTATCATATGTTTCTAGCTTGATATCCCGAGGGATATATTATGGGAAACAACTGTAGATAGACTTCCTAGACAGTTTTATTTATGCAGAGAAAAACAACATAGCATAAAATGCCTTGAGAGAGTTCAGAGAGAGAAAACAGAAAAGGCTGGGTTTCATATTTTGCCAGAGCATATAGAAGTTTACGTTCCAGGAAAAGCCCTCCTCCCAAAATAAGATTGCTTCTGAAAGACTTCACACTTATTTCCTTAAAATAAACCAGCTTGGAAAAGTCTTTAGGCAGAAAGAGATCATATATTGCTGCGACACAGGAAAAATGACTGGTGAAGTCATTTTTGAAACAAAAACTAAGTTGTAAGTACTATTGATACAACTGCCCCGATTCTAACACCTTGTCAAGCTCCTGCAAAGACTCCCTCAGGTTCTAACTGGGAAATAGTCTGGAGAGCACCATCTTCAGATGCCTGAAAAAAACAGAGCCATAGAAAATAGAATATCTCCTCAGCAGGTTACCAAATTAGATGCCTGAACAGAATTAATGTAACAGAGGAAATAAAGTATCAAACGTTAGAAACACACATGACCTGAGTACAGTCCTTCTTCCTGATGAGGGCTGGTGCAATGGTGGTTAACAAGAGAAGGGAGAGATTCTTGCTTCTTTTTAACTAGTTTAACAGATCCTTAAAGATCTGCCAACCTCAAATTAAACTAATTTTAATGTCCTGTTTGTTCTGGGAAACTTTACAGTGAATGCATAGCTAGTTAAGATTCACTAGTTAAGAGGCTGAAAGAGCAATCAAAGAAGAAAGGAAATATCTAAATACTACCAGTACTACTACTACTATTACTAGAGTGATTGTTCTCTTACTTCCTCTGTACTCCTATGTCTAGTGGGCATTTCAAACAAATCACGTCTCCTGTAGAGATTTAAACTGGAATCTCTTTAATAAAATTGTGGAACTTCGCAGTAGTGATGCATCCCACGCTTGCATTTTTCCCTTTCTAATAGTTTCCCTTAAAGAAAAAAAGAGGCCTAAAAACCCAACTATTTAAAAATTATCTCTACGACACCTTTCTAAAAGCTCTCCCTGGGCTACAAAGACAAGCGGTTCCATCAGTTAGAGTACACGAGATGCAGCAAAACCAGAAAAGTGCATGAGAAGAACAGCTGCAATTTGAGGAGAAAGATGAGTCCATGAGAATCAACGATACTGAATCCTAATCACCGTTCTTCGCAATATTTCTTTTGTCAAACGGCTGTGTTTGCTGCTGAAGAGAACCAATTACCGGCCCCTGTAGCTACTTCAAAAGCAGCAGATGCCATTCATAACCTGGCAGACCGTGGGTGCTGAATGAGCCGCCTGCCTTACATTATAGTGCACCTACAGCGAAACGAAGCCACTGACATCCCCCAGAAGGAATAACACGCACGGCCCTGCTCAGATCTGTAACAGACCCTGCGAGTGTGGATACCCAACAGCAAAATGCAGTCTTCCTGTCCTGAGGGGTCCTTGGAGAACACCGAAGATCCACATTTTCAAAGACGCCAGCAAACTGTTAACAACCTATCTGTTCTTCATGCAGAGAAGAGATGGGAAGTCCCAGAATTTCTTTCTCTCCAGATTTCTGATCACACCTTCTCTCCTGCTTGCAGCTACTTTCAGGCTAAGTCCTACGGGCAAGTCTTTTCAACCTTTGAGCAATTTTCTGATCTCTGAAGTCCTGTTAGTTGGAAACTCCTAAAGCAGTGGGATGGAGCTGTGCTGTGAGCACACTGTTCACACTTACCTCCCCACATACAACGGGTGTACCACTTACACTGCGACACGCCACAAACGCCCAATACCAGAATCTAGGCCATTTCTGCAGTTTCAAAGTCAAGCCAATTATTCCCATCCCATAGCCATGCCAGGCCTGGGCAAAACAGTCTCAACTAGGGATTATTTAATTTAATTTATTGCCAATTAACACAAACTCCTAACTATTGATTCGGGTATTGAGGAAAAGAAAACAAACACACACTTAAGTAAACACCTCTCCTCCCCTCTTGCTACTCTCAGGTTTCCTTGCTTTTGCTGCAGGTTGTCCTCAGTCCGTTCCAATTCCTCGGTGGTGGCGACGGGCAGGAGGCTGGGGTCGCGTGCATGATGGTGTCTGTCTGCCGCTCCCTGCTTCTTCTTGGGCCTGTGCTACTGCTCTCGGATGCTCAGTGGCCCTGCTGCCAGGGCGTTGCAGTCCCTCAGGGACATGGGTCGTGGTCCCCTCAGAGGTGTAGCCCTCCGGCACATGGGCACCGCTTTCCAGGAGGGCATCTCCAGCTGTGTCCCTCAGCAGCCTCTGTCTCCTCGAGCATCTCCCCGTGTGTCTCCTGCCTCTCACAGCTCCTGCTCTTTCTTAAATCTGCATGAGCAGGGGCACGGGGTGCTCCCCTGTGAGGCTGACATTTTGGCCAACACAGCGCCCTAACTCAAACCTGCGCCATGTTCTCCTGTACATACATCCCAGGAGCTCTCTGCTCTGGTGTCATACATACATTGAGCACAGCTTACCTCCAGATTTTGGCTTGTAGTGCCAGCATGAGCTACAGGTTACAAACTACACGTTAACACTCAGAGAACTGGAAGGGCAAGACAAAATCATCCACTATTCTACATTATCCCTGTCTACACAGAATTGATATTCACTATTTCAGACAGCTTGGAGATGTTCAAAATGGGTCCTGTAGCACTAAACCCTAACACAGTCAGTTCTAGATTACACAGGGTAATGGAAAGGGCTGATAACTTGGATAAACCAGGTTTTAAGAACTCACAAAAAAAAAATCTTTAATGAGAAAGAGCAAGAGAGAGCATGAGAGCAAGCAAGGGAGAGAAAAGAAAGGCTGATGACACTGCAGACAAATTCCCGAGGTAGCGCAAATCCAAACTGGTAAATCTAATTGGCCCAGACCTGACTGGATGAAGCAGCTCAGGTCCAGTATTGCATGATGATGTAACTAATTAGATTATTTACTGCCATAAGTTAATAAATATTCAATAAAATTTAAGTGTAGCACCACCTCATGCATACAGCTACGATGCCTTTTCGTTTAGCTCAGATGCGCTTGCCCATGGGACATACTTAACCTTGCCATGAAGCTATCAGGCAACTGATTATAGTTTTGCTACATAGGCTTCGTGCAGATGAAGAGGTAAGACTGAAATATAATGAAATCTGTATAATGCCAGCTGAAGGGCAGTTTTGTAAAACCATTCCCTCTTGCTTACAGAAACTAATTCTTTACTCCAAGAAAACCAAAATGCAGGGGCATCTGATCACAGCATAGACAACACTACCACAGAAAGGATGCATGAACTACACAGTTTTCTTAAAATAACCCCCGCAACCCCACATACACCTTTCAACCATGAGGGCTGAGATATCATACCTAGCACAGTACCAATCTTATTGGTCAAGACAGAATCCGTCTGGTCAAGCCAGCCTCCACCGCTGAGACCTTCCTTAAATTTGATCAGGATAGACTGATTACTCAACAGGACCACAAGAATTCTCATGGCTGCCGTGACAGTGGTGGAATGCAGGTGTTCTTCCATAAACATCATAATCCAATCAAAACCCAGTGTCTTGACTAGTTCTTCACATGCCCTAATTAAAAAAAAAAAAAAAAGTCACATATTATAGCGTTTTTTTCTCTTACTGGATAGCAAAAGTTCATGCCCTCCACTACAGGGCAAACTTAAAGAGGATCATAGAAAATTCAGGTCAGTCCAAGAGTAAACTGAATTCTTAGCTAAGCCTACCTTGTAAG